>NC_044008.1:3049666-3365535 GCF_900496995.4 Aquila chrysaetos chrysaetos
GCTGTCCCATGGCACTCAGCAAGTCCCTTGGCTTTTTGTTTCCCCATCTATCAAATGGGGGTGGTCTTGTAGAAGCGACTGGTCCTTTAGCCATCATCAAATAGTCATTTTGCTCTAATGACCTTTACAAATTACTCACTTTTTGTAAGTGAGATGATAAAACCAGGGAGGTTCTGGTTGGGAACTCACTCAGCAGCCTGAGGAACAGCATCATGTACGTGGCTAATAGTCACTAACGGCCACTGTCCCATCCCTGGGCAATGTCAACTTCTTCAGCTGGCTGGGAAGAGGCTTGCAGAGGTGGTGAGGAGCAGGAGGCTGTTCTACATTGGAGGAAAAGGCTTTGTCATCACGGCACTGCCAGGGAGAGGAGGTGAGCTGGGAATACGACCACGCCAGTTGTGGAGATAATCAAAGGCTTTTGCTTGGATTTTTCTTTAATGGGAAATTTAAGGGAAAAAAAACCCCTCAAACCTCACACCCAGATTAGGATGGGCATGTCTGCTTGACTTGCTAGCTTTATAAAAGTGAGTTTCTGGGCTGTTTTGGGAAAGCCCTTTTATCGATCAGGGTTTTGATGCACATTTCTGGTTCTTGCTAAAAGCAGAGCAACATGTGGAGTTTTGTAAGCTGCTACCCTGAGATGTCTATGTGTTGCAGGGGGGGTATTTGCATGGCTAATTTTGGGCATTTCCTCCTTTTGGTTGTGTCTCACCCTTTGTACTCCCCCCTTCATGGTGTCCTCCTGGCTGGATGGGGGAGAAGACGGGGGGTTGTCCCATGTCACAGTCCCCTTTCCTTCCAGCCACCCTGGAGCCCCAGGGCTCATTTGGAGGGTTGCAATGACTTCGATGCCTGGTGCTTTTGAGGCTGCATACCCCCATCACCCCTTGGACCCCAGGCTTCACCTCTCCAGAGCATCCAGTCCCCTCCCAGACAGCTACCCTGGGGAGGGCAGTGCTCAGGGGCAACCTGGAGGGTGACTTGTTGGTTTAAGTCCCAGCTCTGCTGCCACCGAAGCCACCTCCAGGAGGGCAATTGCCTCCTCACCCTGAAGACGGCAGGATGAGCTCTGAGTTTTTCTCCTGCGCTTAGCTGCTATGGTGATGAGTTGCTATAGAAACACATAGTTAGCATTATTATTTATTATTGAAAGGTGCTTCTTTTCATCTCTTAAACGCAGGGTTGTGCCAAGAAGAGCCCGATGCTGGGTGTGGGATACTGCCCACCCTGTCCGCACAGGTTGGTGGGTTACGCTTCCCGGCAATCCAGGCTTTAGCCACGCTGGAGGCAAGCAACCGTGCTGTGCTGGCCCAGCGGGCTGATCTGGTTAAACAAATCCCCCCAGTATGTTCCCGTCACAGGTTCCTTCCTTCGTCAGATCCATCCTTTGGAGGGGGATTTGAGTGAAGCGTTTCATTATAATGAGCTTAGTTATTTCCAAACTAGTAATCGCATGTCACCATTTGGTGCAAAGGGTTTGCATTAAGTTCTGTAATAATATGTCTATTCATCCATCACAAATACTATATTCACAGGACCTTGTAGTGATTGCCTGGTAAATACCTTCTCTTATCTCTTTGCATGCGCTGCTCCTTGCTTGCTGAAGTCCCCCCCTCTCTGCAAACCCATCCCTCCGCACTGGGAGGCAGGGAAGCTCCTCCGGTGCTCCTGTCCCGGGCTCCTGCTCTGCCCGAGCCCCCCCTGGAGCTGGGCACTCAGCCAGGCTGTGCAGGGGAGGCCCCCCCAGGGCTGGCTGCAGCCTGCAAGATGCCAAGGAGAACAAGAGGTGCCGAGGGTATCGCTCTGCCTGCCCTAACTATCGCTTTCCAGCTGCCCTGGGTGGGACAAAGCCTGGTTCGGGGGGCTCTTGCTCCCCAGGAATGGGTGCGGGGGGTAGGAGCATGTATCTTCTGTAAGCTGGGTGCTGAGCAATGCTCTGGCTGAGAGTTGCAGCAGGGGCTGCTGCAAGAAGCCCATTTGTACACAGCCACGGGTTTGGGGAACGCACGGCCGGGCAGTGCGGCAGGGATGCAAAGCCAGATGCCTGGGTCTCCTGCCTGCAGCCACCGGGTTCACGGCTTCCCCTCGAAGCCGGCAGCGCTGCAGAGGTGGCTCTGCAAGGAAACCTCCCTCCATCCTTCTGTCCTTCACACCCTGGCAGCCCTGAGGATGCTGCAGCTGCTGCAGAGGGGTGGCTCATTGGGGCCAGGAGGTGAACGCTGGGAGGATGGAGGGATGTCTGGAGGCACCAGGAGTAGCGGGGCTGCTTTCCTTCTCCGGCTGGGGCAGGGGAAGGCTTGCAGCAGGGATTAGCTGTGCAGTTCTTCTTTCTTCCCCTCCTAGCTCTAAAGGACTCCCTGGAAAATGCCTGGTGGAAGAAAAAAAAGAAAAAAGAAAAAAAACCCAAAGGAAAACAACACAGCTTTTCTCGATGCAGGATTAACAACTCGGAGGTGAAGTTTCGGGGCTGCTCGGTGTAGCTGCAGGGGGGATGGCTCAGCCCCTCCTCGCACAGCTGCTGCAGGTGCAGCGCTGGGTTCTCCGTGCAGCCGCTGCAGATGCTGCCCTGGAGGGACGAGCCCCTGCAGGGTGTGGAGGGATGCAGGAATGGCTGGACCAGTGCAGGATGCTGGACATGGAGGGACTTGGGTGTGGGGAAATCTCCGCTGTTGCTTGCAGAGCGTGGTCCTTGAAGTTCCTTGAATTCCTCCTGGTCTCCACCTTCCCCAGCCAGCCAGGCTGGGACTGGGAAACAAGCTTCCCAGCCTTTAAGGAAACAAAAGGAGGCTCTTTAAAGCACTCCCTCGAGCAGGAATAAAAAACCTTCCTTTGCAGAGCCCGTTTCATTGCTTGAAGTCAATCCCTTTGGGCTTTGTATTTTCCTTCTTGGAAGCCGGGCTCCCTGTGGAGAAGAGAAAAAAACACCTGGGGTGCAAGAGCAGGGCTCGGGGTGGGGGGCAGAGGGGGCCTTCCAGGGAAGTGTAGGTTGGAGGTGGAGGGGAGGATGGGGGGGTCCACTGTGGGGGTCTGGAGGGCTGAATGCTCACCCCTCACTGTGTCAGAAACCCCTGCAACCCATCCCGCAAGTGCGGTGTTCAGTCGTTAGCGTAGGGTCGCATGGGGCATCCGTTTGGGATCACCCTGCTGAGGTGGGAGATGCTCCTGCATGTCCTGCACGTGCCAACCCCTATCCTACTCCCGGTGAATGAAGCATAGCACTAAATGGGATTTCCCCGAAAGGAAGGAAGCCGGCTGTGGCACACGAAAGCTTGCTATGTTTTGGTCAGGTCACCCATGTTGATGTGGGTGTGGGGGGGTCGTGTTTTGCTTTTACCACCCCTTTTTCTGCACCCTGACCTGCAGCCAGCTGCTGGGATATGGGGTTGTGACACCGATGCATTTAGAGAGAAGTCAGCCAAACGGTGGCATGGACTTGGGCCTGGTGTGGGGTGTCCCCTTGGATCCCACCAACCGTGAGACCATCAAGTCTCAGGTTTCTCTCCAAATCTGCTTGAGGGCAGAGTCATTTTGGCTGCTGGACTCGGAGCATCTTTACAGCCTCTGGCTTTCCCTGCCTGGCCTCCGCGGGGGGACCAGGAGCTGCTCACCTTGGCCAAGCCAGGGCAGGAGGCAGGAGGCATCCTTGGAGCTGCACCCCTCTGCCTGGGTGAGGGATGGAGAAGGGAGGCAAGAGAGGTGAGCCATGTGCAGCAGGAGCTGGAATGCTAAAACCAACGCCTGTCAGAGTCATTCAGGAGGGTTTTTTGACTCCCTTATAATGGAGTCGCTGCCCTTGCCTGCCTTAGCAAGGCAAACAGCTCAAAGGGATGCCTCTGAATGAAAGTAACAACTTTTAGGACAAATTTCTCTCTGCATAATATCTCAAAGAAAGCAGGGAAAGGAAATGGCAAGCGGGCATAATTAGGTAAGTATTACCCATTAGGAAGGGGAAGGAGCTATCAAGTCGATTTCCATTTCCTTCTTATTTTACATGCCTGATTCTTCCGCCTCTCCAGGAGGCGGTGTGTGAAGTAGGTCTCTCCTTAGCTTGGAGAAGTAAATAATCAGAACATGATGCGCTCTGAAGCTCTTCCCAAAGCTTTCCAAATCTGGGCTAAACTGAGGATTTTTAGCATCTTCACAAATCGGCATTTTCCAGCATCCGTGAGACCTGGTGGGGACTTATTTCCCACCTCCATACTGAGGAACCAAGGTGCAGGCAGGCAGCGGGGCTTGTGTATTCTCGGTGTGACCTGCTTGTCTGTACATATTTCTTTCTGTTTTACCTATTCTGCATAGAAGTAGAGATAACTTCTTGTCTCCTGGTTGCTTCCCAGTGTAAACCTGGGTGTTTGCAGTGTGAATCCACGGAGGTACCGTGTGCTGCGCTGGGAAATGCCATAGAGACGAGTCCCCCCAAAGCCACCACCTGCTCCATCCCTACCCAGCATGTCCCTGTGTCGTCCCAGCCGTGGGACCCACCGCTTTGCTCCCGTGTACCCAAGGTTGTTCTCCCAGCTTTACCCTCTGTTACCTCTTAGGATAACACGTCGCAGCTTGGGCTGCAATTACGGAGGCATCAGCGGGTGCCTGTAAGACATTTTGGCAAGGATGCGGGATGGCTTGTGCACCAGCCTGAAGGAGAAGGGCTCGCCTCCCCCCTCGCCTGCCCCCCTGCTCCGGAGTCTGTAAGCGGTGTTATTAAAGGCTGTCGGGAACTGCTGTCATTGGCACAGTCAATGGCTGACACAAGGCAGCCCTCAGACTTTGACTCATCTGCAGCTCACACACACACACACACACACTCTCTCTCTGTTACGCATGAGCCAGAGAAAAGGCAGTTGCTCACATGCATCACCCTTCTCCCAGCTGTTTGGGCCCTTTTTTGCATTCATTTCAGAGAAGAAGTCTTGATTGTCCTACAGTGTAAGAAATTTGGGTTGCATTGTACCACCAGCACGTGCCCAGCTCTCTCATTCATTTGTAGTTGAAGCTAGGGTCCCTTTTTCCTTAAATACAACTACATGCATGCATCCATATATATATATATTTGTATGTTTTATACATACACATAAAAATACACATTTATATGCACACTTCTACACACAAATGCAAAATACACATGGTTACAAAATACCAATCTGTTCACCCTGCACTTTTCACAGATCGTTGCCAATTTTTCCCACAGTTCAGGTGTATTGGGTTTGCATGGCAATGTTTTGGTAGTGGCAGGGGTTACAGGGGTGGCTCCTGTTAGAAGCTGCTAGAAGCTGCCCCTGTATCTGATAGAGCCAAGGCCAGCTGGCTCCAAGACGGACCCGCCACTGGCCAAGGTCGAGCCCATCAGCGACAGCAGTAGTGCCTCTGGGAGAACAGATTTAAGTAGTGGGGGGAAAAGACCTGTGGAACAGCATCCAGAGAGAGGAGTGAGAATATGTGAAAGCAACAACCCCGCAGACCCCCAGGTCCGTGCAGAAGGAGGGGAGGAGATGCTCCAGGCGCCGGAGCAGAGGTTCCCCTGCGGCCCGTGGGGAAGACCACGGTGAGGCAGGCTGTCCCCCTGCAGCCCAGGGAGGTCCACGGGGGAGCAGATCTCCACCTGCAGCCCGGGGAGAGAGGACCCCACGCCGGAGCAGGGGGATGCCCGAAGGACGCTGTAACCCCGTGGGAAGCCCACGCTGGAGCAGGCTCCTGGCAGGACCTGTGGCCCTGTGCAGAGAGGAGCCCATGCTGGAGCAGGTTTTCTGGCAGGACTTGTGACCTCCCGAGGGACCCACGCTGGAGCAGTCTGTGCCTGAAGGACTGCAGCCCGGGGAAGGGACCAATGCTGGAGCAGTTTGTGAAGAACTGCAGCCCGTGGGAAGGACCTGTGTTGGAGAAGTTCATGGAGGACTGTCTCCCATGGGAGGGACCCCACAGTGGAGCAGGGGACAAGAGAAGAGTCCTGCCCCTGAGGAGGAAGGAGCGGCAGAGACAACGTATGATGAACTGACCTCAACCCCCATTCCCCGTCCCCCTGTGCCACTGGGGGGGAGGAGGGAGAGAAAAGGGGGAGCAAAGTTATGCCCAGGAAGAAGGGAGGGGTGGAGGAAAGGCATTTTGAGATTTGGTTTTATTTCTTATTATCCTACTCTGACTTGATTGGTAACAAATTAAACTAATTTCCCCAAGTCGAGTCTGTTTTGCCCAAGATGGTAAATGCTGAGTGATCTCCTTGTCCTTATCTCGACCCATGAGACTTCCATTATATTCTCCCCTCCCTGTCCAGCTGAGGAGGGGAGTGATAGAGCGGCTCTGGTGGGCACCTGGTATCCAGCCAGGGTCACATCAGGAAAGGTCTTGTAGGTCCAGGATGAGATTTCTGGAGAAGGAAGAGCAGCCTTGCTGCACAGCCAGAGTTAGGAGGGATTTAGGACAAGTCCAGTTCTCCTTTTTCCTCCAACATCCCTTGATCAGGCGCTGGTGGGAGAAGGTTTTTTCTAGCTTGCAGGGAGGAGAGGGAAGAGAGGAAAAAGTCTGAGGTTTTGCTCCACCGCAGGACTGGGAATAAATGGTACAATCCTGGAAAAACCTTCGTGTCTGGGAATGTGGTTTCCTTTGAGCTCAGTTGCTTTAATGCTTTTCAGGAGGTGCTGGTCCAGGCTTTGCTGATTGCAAAGGGGTCACTGAGGGACTGTCAGGGGTAGAGGATGAAGGTTGTGCACCACTTCTCATCCCTCCAAGTGGCTTGGCTGGAGCTTGGCCATGAGCACTCAAGTAGGGCAGCACAAGGTGCCACGAGCCTGGAGGAGATCCCAAGCAGATTGCGACTCGGCGACAATCTGCTTTCTCAGTCCTTGGTCGCGCACGCACTCGTGCTCATGCAGACGTGTCTGTGGCTCCTGCTGGTCGATGCATGGGGTGCGTCCAGCCACATTTCCCCCCCAGCAGTAGCCTATGTGTCCATGCAGGCTGCTCTCCTGCTCTGCCTCCCCTCCTTCTGGGTATGCGTGTGTGTGCGTAGAATAATTTTGACGCTTCTCCATACCTGCACAAGGATATGCAAAAGTTACAGTGTGATGCCTGAAGACTGTGCTCCTTAGACCTGCAATAGTGAGCTGGGAGAGAAAAACATGGACCCTTCCATGCAGCAGTTTTACTTGGTGGTTGTCCTCTCTCCTGTCTTGCTTCTCCTTCCCCAGTAACACAGGCAGCAGAAACAGCTTTATTTTATAATAAGCAAAAAGGTCTCCAGGTGCAGGTTTGTGCTCGCCTGTCTCTCTTCCACTGCTCTCTGCCAGTGGGTGCCTTATTTTGCCACCCATAATTAGCTTCTTCCAAGGTCGTCTTGTTGCTGGGCTGAGGCAGACCATTTTACAGCAACTGCCTATTCTCAAGCACAGAAAAAAATAATCCCTTCCTCAGCTCACTGTAAAGAGGGAGCTGATTTTAAGCTGGTTTATGTTGCTGCTGAAGCAGGGCAGTCGGCAGAAGGGACCTAAACCGGCCCATGGTTGGTGGGGAAGGTGGACGGAGGGGTGGAGGACGCCTGTCAGCCTTCCCACGCAGAGGAAGGAATCAAATATCTGCTCTATATCAAATACCATGCTCGATTCCTGCGGGACTGAGTTATTGGTGAGGAGGAAGCTGACCTTCTCCTGTATTTATGAACTGAATCTCTAGTTTGTTTTGTTTTTGATTTTTTTCTGCTCCTGTTACAGAGTGCGATACTTCATTTCACAGGAAATAACATTTTCTTCATTTTCTCCTTTGGTGCGATTTTTTAAAAATGCTGCTCGAGATGAACAGGCTTTCTTCCCCTTACCTTTCCTTGCTTTATAGTTGGCTTGGCACACTGGAAGTGGATGCTGTTGCCCATGTCTGTGTGGGACCATTTGCTGTGCTGGAGCCCGGGGATATTCCCCTGTTACGGCTGCTGAGGGTGAACAAATTCTCGTGGAGCTGGACAAACACATTATTATTTTAGTAGTCACACCCCAGCAAGTTTGAGAATTAAAAGTAGTCAGCAATTCCCTTTACCATCACACAGATCTATCCTTCCTCCTGGCTGTCTTATCTCCAGCCGTCCCTGATGATACAGCTTTTTCTGCAAATCCTTTCCTGCAAGAGCTGGTCTCAAGCATCTTCAGAGCAGCAAGTCCTTTAGAGCCCCCTGTTTCTTTTCCCTTCCTCTTCTGCCCAAGGAGAGCAGATTTTTGGAAACTCAAGAGCTCTGTGTTTCCTGCGCATAGGTCCCTTGGAGATATCTGAAGCTACTTTGCTGAAGTTCACAGGTGACTTTTGAAAACCTTGGCCATTGCATTCGTGTATATATAAATATATATAAAATCTGTTCTCTCTTACCTCCTGTTTTCTGTCTCTGTCAGGAATCCAGCTGTGCAACATGTGGCACTTATAGGACTTGGAAGGCAGGAAGATCAAGCAAACACAGAGCTTTCAGCAAGAAGAGATAAATTTCCAGAATAAATTCAAGCCACGTAGGCCCAGTCTGTTTTAGTTTTAAAGCCCCGCTGGTAGTGATGTGTGGGAGCTGTAGATATAAAGCCAGGGAGAGAAGAAGAGTTTATTTGTATTATTTCTGGCACCTCGGTAGAGAAACCTCTGTTCTGAGTTCATGGTGCTTGGCACAATGTTAGTCTGCATGGACCGTACCAGAGAAACTGCCTGTGGAGCGCTACCTTCGTGCATGATTCGAAGGCAAAGAAAAAAAGGGAATTATCTGCCCTGAATGAGAGAGAGAATGGTGTAGCTGGAAGAGGAAAGTGCTGGGTTTGTGGGGGTGTATGGGATGCAGATGGTCGCAGAGGAGAAATATCTTGTTATTAATAACCCGCTGAATTGCGATAGCATTTTTACACCTGTGTATGCCACTACAATTTTTATCTTGGCACTCCGGTGTCTGGCAGGACCACAGCTGTGAGCTGTGGGCTCCCTTCTGCAGGCAGCTGATGGGGATTTCCTAGTTGCGGCAGAGGCAGAGGACAGGTCGGTGTTTGATGTGCCCACGGTATTGAGCCATGACCATGGACTTGCTGCAGCGTGGTTTGGTCCACACGGCAAGTCCTACGTTTCCCGAGTGTGTTTGCTGACACTGACCTAGCAAGGGTCAGTCTGGCAAAGGGAGTTGCTAGCTGGGCTTGCTGCTTTTTGGAGAAGTCTGTGTTTCTGCTTAGCACTATGCATTTGTTTTACTAAGTAAGAAAACTAAATAAGCCCAGAAGTGGCACCTGGATGCGCTCCCCAGGCCCATCCCGCTTATAGCTCAGCAGCACCCAGTACAAACCAATGCAGAATTCAGCCGAACGCCACCACCACCACTGCAAACTTCATTTCCCTTCCTCTGCCCGCCTGCCTTTTTTTCCTCTAATCAAAGCAAAAGATTTACAGGCTCTAACTTTGAAGTGAGGGCAAATTTCAGCCCAGCCTCCTGTCTGAGTGCATGCCTCGTCATTAAAATCCATCTGCAGCCACCCAAGCCTCCCCAGCCATCCCCAAGCTGCATGTCCCAGCCACGTAGGAGCCAGGACAAGGCACCGCGTGCTCCAGCCTCTTGGCTGGAGCGCAGATGATGCTCTCCATGAGCAGGGGGGATGCTCCTACCTCGTGTCGAAACAGTTCTGACCGCATCCCCAAAGGAGAGGTGTGCGTGGGCACAGGCTTACATGCTTTTCTACAGTATTTGAGACTTGTGGAGCGCTCGAAGAGCAGCTGTGGGATCCTGCGAGGTGAGGGAAGAGAGCAACAAGTCCTGTTTTGGAGAGAGGGATGAGTGGAGAGATGGAGGCAGTGGGAAAACGAGGGCAGGCTTGCCCTCTGCAATGCAGCTTGGGGGGTGGCACGCACTTGGAAGACAGTCCTCTGTGGGTCTTACTCTTTCTGCACCTGTGCATCTGTTTTGTAGTGTTTCTTCAGGTCTTACAACCTGTGTTATCAAGGCCTCCATTTCTAATAAGCAGGATTTTATGAACAGAGATGACCTTCCATGCCCCCACATTAAAAACGCCCCTCGTCTTAGACACAGGTGCCTTTAGACTGTGTGAGCAGAGATGAACAAAGCAGATGACGTTTGGGTCTGGATTAAATTAGAGTTTGGGGTGACATTTTGCTTGCAGCTGACTCTAAGCAAACAAGTCACTTTCTTCTGGGTAGTACAACCCAGATCTGAAACCACTGTTTATTGCAAACCCATAAACTATCTTTTGCAGACTGATTGGGCTCATAGCCCTTTTTCTGGTGCTGGGTTTTCTCTGTAACACGTAACCTAAGACAGCTAATGCTTTGTGATGATGGATCTGCAATTATGAGGCTGTGCAAATAGCTAAAACAATTGCATCACCCTCCTTGTGGCTGCTCTATGGTGATTTGTTGATAACACCAGGCATGTGTTCATGCAAATGAAGGGTCAGGTCCTGCAAAGTGCAGAGAACCTGCAGCTTCCATCCCTTTCTGAGCATCTGGCCCAGGGAAGATATTTACAGAAGGAGAAAGAGAGGTTTTGCCTTTTGCAGGTGTGCTTTGCAGCAGCAGCGAGCTGTCTACAAAGTGCCATTGCTGATGGCAGCCTGACAGTGTCTCCTCTCGAGGTTTGTCGGTATGGGGAAGCGCACGTGCAAATTGCAGAAAGCTTTAGCAGCAGAGTAGCCGGAGCAGACACCTCCTCCCTTCCTCATCCCGGCTCCGCAGGCTGGGTGCCAGGAGCAGGACTCTGTGCTGTATCATTTCAGGACGCCCCGGACGCATCCATGCACACTCACAGCTGAACACGGTGACCACTGAACTATTTAAAGTAGCTTCAACAATGACACTCGAGTTTATAATGCACCTATTCTGCTGATGCTGGCAAAGTGCTGGAGGAGTGGATGGGTTTCAGACTGATGGGAATTTACCGCTCTGGAGCCATTAGGGTGGGTGTGTGTTCCTAAAACATGCACCAGAGGAGATGATAATAGAGAAAATCATCTATAAAGGAGGTTCCCCTGGTGCCATATGCGTGGCTCTGCAGAATACTTGGCTTGTTGCTGTGGCACTGAGTTTGGGATTAAACCCATGGGCTGTATCTCTGTCCCAGCCACGCTGACACCGTGTGACCTTGGCCAAGTCTTCGCCTCCCTGGACCTCTGTCTCCCTGGGGTGTTTCTAGACTGAAACTTCTGGAGATGGGGACCCGAGCTTAGTAGGAATGTCTTGATTAGAGCCGCTGGTTGCCCTTGCAAGCAGCAATGTGTTATTTTACTGGGGGGAGCTGGAAGGGCCTCTCAGGACAAGGTGTGATGTGCTGGTGTGAGCTATGGCGGGATGGTAAAGTAACAGCAGCATCATGTCATCAGGCGCTGTGCACCCCATCCTGCCACATCATTCGTGTGGTTTTAACTTATATAGGAATAGTCTGTAAATAAGGGTTGCTGCTCCTGATTCTATTAAGTGTCATAATTTGGTAACTCACTCCAGGCTTGACATTAAATATTAGTGTTGAGAAAAAACTGGAAGGCGATAGTGTTGTCCTTTGCTCAGGAAGACCTTCTGCAACCTCTTCTCAATGCACATAGAAGGGTTAGGGAAGATGCTGGACAAGTCTGCAATCATTCAGCAACTACCTGCTCTTTTTTTCCTTCTTTTCCTTTCTGCAGTGGCATTTTTTGTTTTGACATGCATTTTCTAAGCACTTGAGCAAGGCAAAAATGGAAACATCTCCTCAGAACTTTAACCTTATGTAACTAGTCAGCAGCTGGAGGAAACCCATCTTAGGGGAACTGGGGGACTCAGGAGCTGTGGGATCAATGCCCCATTCCTGAGGAGGGGATGTTTCAGTGGTTACAGAACTTGCAAATCTGCAATCTGCCCAAATTTCCCAGTCTCTGCTCATATCCCTTTTCCTAGATTGTCTCTGCCCAGTTTTCTCCCCCTCCTCCACTTTCCAGCCATCCCTTCCTTGTATCAGAGCATCCTCCTCTTTTGCTTTCTGATTGGGTTAATTAAGCTGAGCTGCAGCGTAAGTCCATCAGGGAGCACAGAAGAGTTTTCCTCAGCAGCAATGCTTAGCACCACAACAGCCTCCAGCTGACACAGCGAATAAGCGTGGGGAAAACCTGCTTAGTCCCTTCATCCCTGATGTTGAGCATGTTTTACTCCTCCTGTGGTGATAGCCCAAGCACTGTCTGATCCATCCTGGGAGCAGTGGAAGAGGCAAAAGCCTTACGTGCAATGTATGTGTTATGAGATGCTGTACTTTGGTCAGATTTAGAGAGACTTTCAGGCATGGCCAGAAGATCCCCATGACAGCGGGGGATGACCCTCCCAATTTTTACTCGCTGCTCCAAAGCGTGGAAGCTTTTCAGTAAGACAGTGGAAAGAATATAACCAAGGTCAAACACAGAAAAAAAAATTAAAATCAATAACTTGCAAAAACTTTTCTCCTAATTTAGTTCTCAGAATTGCCCAAGCCATTCTGAATGCAACTTTCTACGGCGATGTTAGCCTGAGGCAGACACCGAGCTGAGGAAATTGTCCTCTGAGTGGTTCAGGTCTGTCAAAGTAATGAGGACCTTAAAACCAAGTCTTAGTACAGAACATGTCAGACAACCTGAGCTATAGGTGTTGCTGCTAATGCTCAATGTAATTATGCATGCACAGACTGCCCTGCACTGGGACTACAGGAATTGCATAATTTTGTGCAAAAATAAAGGTGTCTGGATGCTGTACAGGATAGATTTGTGTATCACCTTGCAAATGCAGCCTTTATGTGTGTATACAACATCGGTCCTCTTCTAATCTTCTTGTTAACAAACATAGCATGGGATTAGCTTTTTACCCATACTAGCACAATTCTGTCTCTCGTCTATCTGATCCCGACCATAGGTGTCCTGTCTAGCTCAGCAGTATCTTGAGACTGTCAAGCATGATTTGGAGCTAGTTATCCTGCAGCAACAGCCGGGCAGGGCTCTAAGAATAACTTCCCATTGGCCTTTGTATGTGTTGGCAGCAGCTAGGCTTGTCCTCTGCCTTGCAGTGACAAAGTCACTGGAAGAGAAAATTAATAGCAAATTAGTAATAGCTTATACAGGCATTTTTTTGGAAGGTGTCGGGGGGTGAGTTTTGCTGCTGATTCTCTGCCGAAAGTACCTGTTGTGGTCTTCCTGCATTGTCTGTAAAATGGAGCATCATGGGACTGTGGTGGCATAGATGTCAGACTGCTTTTTTTTTTTTTTTTTTCCCCTCCCTGAAATGCTCACAAAGCTGCTGCTTATCAGGGCTGTGTCCACACTGCTTCATTACAGCTATCGACACAACGAGTAGAGTCAATCCCCCTTGCTGCTGCTGGGCTTGAAATTGTGTCTCAGCTGGATATCTCTGCTAGTGCAAGCATGGGGCTCTCCATCAGAGTCCTGTCCCTTCATTTGCCTTTTGGATCGGGTGGCATCTCAACTGCCCTTCAGCCTGTTAAAAAAAAAAATCCAAGTCAAGTGGGGACAGAAGGCTTTAGCCAAAGCGCTCTGAGGGGAAGTCCTCTGAAGAGGACATCGCTTGTGTGGTCTGATCTTGGGTATTTTTTTCTCGGGGGGAATCTTGTTCTGAACACAGCAGCTGCACTGAGCCGGGCTTCGTTTTGAACTTGACAAAAAGTACTTGTATGTCAGAATGGTTAAAAGTGGTAAACAATTTTAATGCAGTTTTTATCATATTTGTAAGGGAAAGCCAAGTAAAGCATGCAGTAGATTAGTATTGCTCAAAAAAAAGTCTGTTTGGTGCTGTATTGTTTCATTTGTAAAGAAGAGACCATGCTCTGTAGCAATCTCCTATCTGCAGAAGATGCCTGGAATTTCAGGCTGGTGAATTTTGGGGCAGAAATACGGACTTGTCAGCCTTATGACATCTCTTAAAGATCTCTTTTCAAGCCCATGGAGTCAGCAGAAATAGATTACTTCAGCTAACATGTGCAAGTTATGAACTAACCAGATTGGGACCTAATTGCCCTAGGTGCTACAGAAACATGGAAAAAGACAGTCCCTCATCTGCCCTGCTCAAGGGCTGAAAGACAGAGGCCAGTTGCTGGAAGAGCTGTCATGTAAAAGGCAGACTGCTAAAATAAATGACATGTGTCTGCCCAGGACATTCATGGGTGCATAAAAACCCACCTAGAAGCATTTAGGAATTTGGTCAGAGTTAGTAAGTGCAGAGAAAATGAAACAAGGAGATGCCTAATTTTTTTTCCCCATAATCTCTAGTACAGATGTCACTATAAAAATACTGCTAAAGGTGGCAGTACACTGAAGCTTTCCTTTAGGTTTGGGAAAGCGAATGCCAGCCAGTGCTACTTCTTCCTGCTAGTGATAATGGGTGTGTTGGACTTGAGATCTGGCTAAAATTTGAGATGGTCCAGCCATCCCTTTTTTATGGGACTGTACTTGCTCATCTGCTCTCTTTAGCCACTCACGTGGGAGGCTGAAGATGAAGGATTTGCTGTGTCAGATCTTTTCACTGGCCCCATCCATAGCTAGTGGTTGCTGCTCCAAAATGGATTGGATACCTGCCATAAATGAAAGGAGGAAATTTTGTGCTGATTAAAGCGTAAAGGGAGACTCCATTCTAACCTCTGCCGCAAACCCTGCATCACTGAAGAGAAATCATCACACCTCCATCTGACTCTTTCCTCCCAGTAATATAGTATTGTTACCAGCATTTTCTCTATGTTCCTACTCCTGCTGTGTGTTCAGCCTATTTCCCACTGTAAGGTTTGGTATAGTTGCAGGATTGATGGTCCTTACTCTAGAGGATCCCGGATCTCTCTGAGAACACAGCTGTGCTCTGCGTTAATCCCATTGGGCTGGCCAGTTGTGCGCTCTTCATTCGAGAGAACTTCTCATACTCTCTGAACCGTCAAGTACTTGTCACTGGTAACTGAAGGTCATCTAGTTTGCAGATAGCCTGATCTTGTGCAGCAAATCCACCAGCTCTATGTCCCTCTGAAGCTTTATTTCCAAACCTTATTCCCCATCCTGTTATCATCTCTGATTTTCCCAGTCCTGTTGGTTTTACTTTGTGTCTCTTGGGCTGCTCTGCTCCAGCTGCCTTTTGAATATGTAGCAAAATCTCAGACTTTGAAGACTGGGGATTCTCTCCTGGCTTCTTTGCAAGTGGTTTCCCCACCTCCAAATATAGATCTCAGTGCTCCAACAACCAGTAGATCAAAGTCTAAAGGTTTTGTTTTTTTCCTTTAAGTCCCACGTTTTATCCTTGCCAGTGTCTCGTGTAGATCTTGAGAGTGAAATAGCCAGTGATCACAAAGTCACTGTGAATATGGAGTTACTCTCTGTGCCAGGCTTTTGGGAGACAGCTAAAGTATGGTCCCTGTCTTATGAGATTTGGCTCTTCATGGATTTATACAGTGCTAATTACAAGACTTCAGCCTGAGAGAGAGGACTTGTGTCTCACAGATCTTCCCAAGATTGCAAAGCAGGGGGAAACATCCACCCACTGGCATTCAATGCAATATAAACTGTGCTATACAGCCTCAGCCAACAAGAAAATAGCTGCCTGCTGACTCATGGAGAAAGCTGGGGTCAGAGCCCCTTCCTTGCTGTTTGGGGTCAAAGTGGTGTTTGAGGGCTCCCATCTGAACCAGGTCCAGAAAATTTAAAGACTTCACTTGGGTACTCTTCAGAGCCCCCGAAGCCTTGAGGGGAATTTGTGAGCATAAGCTTGACTTCTGAGGAAGAAAATGCAGTTTCCCTCAAGGCTGTCCTAAAAGGCTCTACTTGATATACAAGCTGGGGACACCTGCTGGGATGAAACCCCGTTCATTTTCTTTTCAATATTCATCATTCCTTTAGGGGCAGAGGCTGTGTTTATTCCACTTTGTGTCTAGAGCTGATCATGATCTCCTTACCTGTGAAGTGCCTTTTAATTTCTTGGCCAGCTTGGCACTGCCAGCCCCATGAGAACTGCACTTCAGTGAAATACAGTAGAGAAACACTTTGTAGTGGGGAGAACAGAGAGCCAGGAGTGTACGATGGCTTTGTTGGGGACAAGAATGAGACTTTGAAACAGAAGTCAACCTGACACTCTAGCTTTTGGCAATTCTTCACTTTTCTCCATGCTTTGGACCTATATGGTCTCATACAGACGTTCCTTGAGGTAGGATTAGCGAAGTTAGGCACTGTTGAGACATGGTTTGCTTAAAATCAATGACCTTGTGTGCTCTTGCTACAATAATTTGTTTGTCTGGGGGTTTACATTTCCCCAGTTACTGCGATAAGGAATAATTTTAGTAGGTTTATCCTCAGAATACTTTCAGGAGACTGGGAAATACTGTTACCTGTGTTGTGGAGGTTGGCACTCAGCCATGGAGACTCATAGCTGAGTCTGCTCCAGAAAAGAGAGTTTAACCCCGGTCTCTGGATTTGTAGGTTATTTCCATGACCTCAAAACTCCATTCTTGTTTTTGTGACACTGAATATTTGTGTTCTTTCATTCGAGTCTCTGTGTAGCAAATTCCTGGAGGAACTGCGAAACCATTACAAACCTCTCTGCTCTCTCTTCCAAGCACAAAGGAGCACAGCTCTGACCTGCTTTTGCTGATAGGAAACCTAGTCTGAAACACATGCAGAAACACCATCCACATGCAGTTTTATGACATGGGGGAATCAGGAAAAAAGGGAGAAAGTCCCACTCATGGCAAGTGTTAATCCCATCATTTAATACGCTTCTGATAGATGCACAGGTAACAAGGTGATGGGCACCATCTGAGTGCCTGAGTAGAACAAGCTGTGTGATGAGGGAAGGCCATGTTGTCCCGCCTTAGCTTAAGTGCCTTGCAAACAAACCACTCCTGAAATTAATCTCTTTATTTGGGACAAGCTGCAGCCTGCACTGGGATCTATTCATTGTGGTGAGCTCCAAAGAAAAGATACTCTGGTGTGGGATGCCCTCAAAGAGAGACTTGCCTCCAGTTTCCATCAGGCGTTGGACGGGTTGTAAGTTCAGGGAGAAAGAGTTTAGCTGAAGTTAGAAGCCAGTCTTTACTGGGGGAGCTGTCGACAATGTCTCTGTATGAGTTTTCA
Organism: Aquila chrysaetos chrysaetos; assembly: GCF_900496995.4. Taxonomy (NCBI): domain Eukaryota; kingdom Metazoa; phylum Chordata; class Aves; order Accipitriformes; family Accipitridae; genus Aquila; species Aquila chrysaetos. The sequence continues at coordinate 3,066,727 of NC_044008.1, forward strand.
TGCCGTGTCGACTCCCAAAGAAAAGCTTCTATCCATGGTAATCAGGGTTTATTAAAGGAAGACAGGAAAAAAAATCTTTAGCTGAGATTAAAGGGATTGTGTAGCTGCACTCCGTGCTGAATCGCTGTGTGCTGGCTCCGTCGCTGGGCGTCTGCCTCGTCAGCATCTCTGCACGGCCTCCCGCATCCTGGGAAATGAATAACCGTGCCTGAGCGGAGCAGAAGTAAACAGAGGAGCGTGCCGCCTGATTAACGCTGGGCTTCGTTAACCACCCAGTCCATGTCACTGGCATTGCCCAGGAGTCCCGGGTGCTGCCTGGTGGAGAACTGACTGAGCCCATCCCACCAGCCACCGGGTCTGTGGGGTGGTGTCATACCCACACTGCAGGAGGTGGGGGTGGGTTTTCTCCACCCTCGCAGTGCTGTTTTTCAGCATGTTTTGGTTGTGTTCTAGATTTTAATATGTACTTTTGCTCTGAGCCCCTGGGCAGGTTTGCTTCCATGGCTTTTTGCAGCCAGGCTCTCCTCTTGCTGCTGACCTTGGAGTGTCCCTGCTGCCAACATGTGGCTGTGGCAGGGGACCTGGTGATGTGAATCTGTCTACCACCTTTGATGGCAGGAGGGTTGTATGTGTCTGAGACAAATGGGGAGATGCTGTCATGTCCCATGTTCACCCAGTGACATGTTCCTTTCAGGGGCTCTCGTAGTAGGGTTGGATTTGTGCCAGTTGCCAGTACAGGGACATGACCATGGCTTTTGTGAGGTTGTCAATCAAAACCGAATGCTCCAGCTCTCTATTTGCCCTCTCCCTGTACGCTTCCTCCCAAGTCCTTCCCTCCCTCTCAATTCATAGATCGGTCCTTTGTGTCCTCTTTGTTCCTGATTTATTCCTACTTCCTCAGTCAGAGCGCATCCTTCTTGACTTTCTCCACTTGAAAGTTGCTGGGCTTTGAGGATGTATTCAGCATTCCCTAGCTTTCCTATCTAATAACGGCCACCATCTGAGTTAAAAGAAGTTAAGGAAGTTTCTTCTTCTTAAGCTTTTTTACATCCAAACTTTTCTTGTCCAGGGCCCCATCTCTTGGCCATAGGGTTGCATGTTGTTGAGTCTTGGGATCCTGTCCTGGAGAACCCTGAGCAGAACCAAGCTGCACCCTCTAACGCAGTGGTCTCTAATGTTTGCAGGAAATGGTCAACAAGAGTAAACAAGTAACCACGCTGTATGGTAGCATCATAACTTGCTGTCCTTCAGGAGGAAATGAGTCCTTAAACCAAATTGTGTGAATTCAAGAAGTCTTACGGGGAATGTGTTATTTGAAAGCCATAGAGTAGGACCCTAGTTCCACAGGCAGGATTGTGGTGTGAGACCTTGTGTGTGAGCTGACTCTGAGACCTCTGACCATCAATGGAACCCTGTCTGAAACAGCTGGATTTGCAAGAAGGCTTCCTCTGCTCCAATTTCATGTTCAGGCTAGGTTCAAATCTGGTGTAGTACTACTTTTGGAAAAAAGAATGATATCTTCTTTTGGGATTGCTATAAGTCACGAAGGTTGTGTAACACCACAGCCTAACCGTGGTCAGAGAAGGAGGTAGGCAGAGACTCAGCTTTTTTTTATGCTGTGGGATGATGAACAGACTCATCCAGGAGATCCAGTCTTAAAGAAAAGCTTTTAGAGTATTGTTATGACCTGTGGCATCCTCTCAGCAGAGCCACTGCATGTGAAGGGTGCAGCAGAGCAGAGGGACAGCTATTCCTGACAGCGGAAGACAAAGAAGGGTGGCTTTTTGACAAAAGGTCTTTCCCTACAGATCCCTGGGGCTGTAAAGGCTGTGTGACCTTCCCAGGGACCTTGAATGTGCTGGTGAAGAGGCTGTTGTGGCAGGAGCCACATAGAGCTGCTCAGAGGCACAGTCTGGTCTCGCACAGCAGCCCTGCCTGCTGGGTCATGGCATCTCTGCTGGCCACGTCTCTGAAGGGAAGACGAGTGAGCCTGGTCATTGTGGGAAGGCAGTTTGGGTTTATTTTGGAAATACCCAGCTCGGAGCCTAAGCTCAGACCTCACTGCCTGCTCACTTTGGCCTTTTGTTTATTGTTTTTTTTCTTATAATTAGTCTCTTGCAGACCAAGCAGCCTAAGAGACTGGGTATGTCTATGGCACTGCATTGTTTGTCTTCCCAGTTGCTAAGATTTCTGCTATCCAGACGTGGGTAATAAAAGGACATGCATAACCCCCTTCTCCTTGGTGCATCCTCTAAGGGGTAGTACAAACCCTGCTCTATTCTGCAAGCTAAACACCCAGTCCTCCTTGCCTCTGCTCTCTGCTGTTATTTATTAATTAAGCCAAATTATAAATTATAACCCTTAGAGGCTCAAGTGCTGATTGGGACTCCAGGACAGAGGGTGCAGGACAAACAACATGAGCAGACGGGAGAGAAGAAGTGAGTGCCAGCAGTGTACAGAGAGAAAATCCTGCTCCTAGGGTCACTCAGATGGCTGATGGAAGATGTCAAGATAGCCTTGGGCTCCTGTTCTCCCTGCTTTGTCCCAAAAGGCTGCTCCTGTGCTTGCTTGGTGGCTATCGGTGCTGGCAGACTGTTGATGCTCTTTCCTCTGCAGGGGAGCATCTTCCCCCATGAGGTTCACTATTTTTGAAGCTCCCTTGTCTGCTGCAAAAGGGACTCCTCATCCAACCTTCCTTTTCTCACTGGGGTCTCTCTGGTTTCCAGATCAAATTCGCTGTCTTTGCCTGGAGGAAGGTTCCCCTCACCATCCCCTTCCTCTACGAGTGACAGTCTCACCTCAAAGTCAGTCACGATTCTCACCTGCTTGGGCCTCAAAGATTTCACATCTGGAGCGTATCTCCTGTTATGTTGTGTTGGTCACTTATTTTAATGGGCAGATTTCCTCCTGTTGTTGCAATTCTACTCTTGGGTGTTGTGATGACCTTTGGGCAGAGGGCTCCTGCTGCAGAACGGGGGCTGTTCGTTACCAATTTGGTCTCTGGGTCATGGCAGTTCCCATTTCCCTGTCCTGCAGCTGTGCTGACTCTGCAGGGCTAAGAGGAGCAAAATGTAGTAAAATATAGGGGTAAAACAGATATCTTTTTAGTACTTGAAAAGAATAATTTCTTCCTAGATCTGTCTAGTGCCTGACCAAACCAGTCTCTGTTAGAAATATGGATCATAACTCATAAGTGACGGGAGCCGGTGTTCAGGGTCGCCACGTGATGTTTCTGAACACAGGACTCAAACAGGGACAGCTTCCCTCTTCTGCTGCTCTCTCAAGGATGGCTTCTTTTGAAAGAGGAATGGTTGTGCGGGGAGAGCTCATCCCATCGCTGCTCTATCTATCATAATAAAGGTTATTAAAGCCTACGTGACCAGCCTGCGTATCCCTGCAGAGCGAATCCTCTCCTGCTCGCAAGACAGTCTTGCAAACTCTGCAGTATAAGCTTGATTTTATTAAATATTTGCTTGACCAGGAAGGCAAAGCAGAACAGGGTAAACACACCTAAAGTAAATGTGAAATGACCTTTGTCCGTCATCTATCCAATGCCTGCGGCTGCTGCGGTAGGGAGGGCAGCAGGAGGTGAAGGTGATCATACAGCAGCTTTGAAATTCTGGCTACTGTGAGAATTTTGAAATATTTGGGGTGGCATAAAAGTGGTGGATGCTCTACAAGCCCAGACTTACCCTTTCCATTATCAGATTCAATCAGTCTACAGGTCAAAAGAAGACAGGATTTCTTCTCTTTATTATTTCTTGAAGTAAATTTTTCAGTTCCACGGACATAAGCAGAGATGCACAGATTTGAAAAAGCTGTGAATCCAGACCTGTGTCACTGCCACATCTTCCTCCCTGCTGGGATCTGCAAACAGTGATTTTTTTCCTTGCCTTCTACTTGCATGGGGCTGGCTGTCATCACCTTTGCTCAGCTAGTTACACTTCTGATTTCAGCAAAGTCGCTCTGTGAGAGAGGTGATAGGACACTGGCCTGCAGGAGGGGAGCTGGGGTTTGGCTTGTGTCCTTTCTAAAATCAAGAATAGTTTTGTGAAATTCTAACCTGGATGTTAAAGAGGGATGGAGGGAGGAAAGACTTGTGTGCTTCAGCCTGGCTGCCAGTAACAAGGGTTGTGCAGTCAGCACTCACCAAGGAGCTTGGCTTGTGGGACCTGAGATGGTAGGATTCCATCTCCCACATGCTCTGTGGGGCCATAAAAGGCCAAAGCTGTTCTTGGTACAGAAGCAGCCACGAAAAAGTGAAGAAACAGGGAGCAGATGGATGTGCTGAATAGGAAGATACATTTGCATGGCACGAGGATGGGGTTTGGTGATGTGCTCACCAAATTACAGAAGCTGTTTGAACCCCATAGTGCTCCCACCACCCTGGTTAAAACCTGGGAGATTTTAAGAGACTGAGTGGTGCAAGGAAGCCCTCTTTCACTCTCTTTGGAAAGTCACCAGGCTGGTCCCTAGGTCATTAGTTTTCCTACTTTGTGGTCCTTTAGCCTGTATTACTGCTAATCGTTAGCCAACCCCTTTCTCCTCACTCATCTGAGATGCCCAGGGGGACTGTATCTCTTTTAGACAGTGTTTTCTTGACTGTACAGTGGGTGGAGAGCAGTCTTGTGGTGAGAGCCCAGGGGACGGAGGAGACCTGGTGCTCAGTTTCCTCCCTGCTTGGCTGCATGCCCTTTGTAGATGTGGCTGTGAGGGCTGGCACACCACAACTCCTACGTCTGTACTCCAAGCTGGACCGGCATGAGGCAGCTTTGATCTGGAAGCCACAGAGAGCCTGTTCAAACAGACCCATTCTGGACCGAGGTCCCCCTGAAACGATGTTAATGTCAGACCAGAGCTGGCTTCTTCCTGGCAAACATCAAGGGTTGCAAAAGAGCTCAGCATCCATCTGGACCTGTCCCTGTAGGCAGGTCCCTGACCTTCTCTAGGCTTCAGACCCTCATCCAGAAGAGCAGGATAATAATCCGTCTCCAGTCCTGTCTTCTTAGATAGCAAATACACAATTGGGTGAAAGTTGGCAGTGCAAACAGCAATACTGCTTGATGTTTCTACCCGTAGCCTTCTGCACTGCTCTGGCTTCCAGTGAATTTTTGTGCTGCACCATGGGCCACGTGTGTGTGTAATGGAGAGTAAAAGGGTGCCGATTTATTATTCTGCTATGTGATTTCTGCTTTTTCTACCAGCATCTTTTCTTTCAGGAGGGCTCCCTTTGTGCTGGTTTTAAGTAGAGAGCTCAGAGACGAGAAAGGGAGGATTAGCAATTAAATACGCTCTGATGATGGCATGGTTGTGAAGGAGGGAGGAGGAAGGAATACTCCATAGTAATGTACTTTTGTTTTCTTTTCTCTTTGCTTGTAGGACAAAATCTGCCAGGGAATTGGTGTTTTGAAGACTCTTACAGCTTTTAATCCTCGTTCCCTTGGGAATACAAACCTTTCTAATCATGTCACCAGCCATGTGGAAATGGACTTGCCTGGTTTCTCACCTCCTGCTATCCACCACAGTGTCGCCTCTTGGTAGGCAGCAGCCGCTCCATCCAAAGAGGCCCTTCATCACTTTCACTGGAGACCAAGCAGAGGGAAACTTCAACCACTTGGTGGTTGATGAAAGAACTGGGCACATTTACCTGGGAGCTGTCAACAGGATCTACAAACTCTCCAGTGACCTGAAGGTCTTGGTGACCCACCAGACTGGTCCTGATGAAGATAATCCCAAATGTTATCCTCCCAGGATAGTCCAAACCTGCAACGAACCCTTGACGCCCACTAACAACATAAACAAAATGCTCCTCATAGACTACAAGGAGAATCGATTGATAGCCTGTGGGAGTCTTTACCAGGGCATCTGCAAGCTTTTGAGGCTGGATGACCTCTTCAAGCTGGGAGAGCCCTTCCACAAGAAGGAGCATTATCTCTCTGGGGTGAATGAGAGTGGCTCTGTTTTTGGAGTCATTGTTTCTTACAGCAACATGGATGACAAGTTGTTCATTGCCACTGCTGTGGATGGCAAACCTGAGTATTTCCCCACTATTTCCAGCAGAAAGCTCACCAAGAATTCCGAGGCGGATGGGATGTTTGCATATGTCTTTCATGATGAGTTTGTGGCCTCTATGATCAAGATCCCCTCAGACACCTTTACCATCATCCCTGACTTTGATATCTACTACATCTATGGCTTCAGCAGTGGTAACTTTGTCTATTTCCTGACTCTGCAGCCTGAGATGATCTCACCACCTGGCTCCACCACAAAGGAGCAGGTTTATACCTCCAAGCTGGTCCGGCTTTGTAAGGAGGACACAGCCTTTAACTCCTATGTTGAGGTGCCCATTGGCTGTGAGAAGAACGGGGTGGAGTACCGGTTGCTCCAGGCAGCCTACTTGTCTAAGGCTGGAGCCATCTTAGCGAGGTCTTTGGGTGTTGGCCCTGAGGATGATATCCTCTTCACGGTCTTCTCCAAGGGGCAGAAAAGGAAGATGAAGTCCTTGGATGAGTCCGCTCTTTGCATCTTTGTCCTGAAAAAGATCAACGATCGCATCAAGGACAGACTGCAGTCCTGCTACAGGGGAGAGGGGACATTAGATCTGGCCTGGCTCAAAGTCAAGGACATTCCCTGTAGCAGTGCGGTAAGTGAAGCCCCTAAGCACCCAACCTTCACCTCCTCATGTGCTCACAGATCTTGGAGCATGGCTCAACAATTAAAGCAGGGACCAAGGAACTGAGACTGCCTAGTCCCAGTCCTGGCTCTGCCTCCAGCTCACCACACCACCTAATTTAACCAGTTCACGCCTCAGTTTGTTCATGGACGAGCTGAGGAAGGTATCACTTTCTGACCTCACCAGGCATGCTATGTTTGCTGATGAACTAAGCCAAGGAGCCTTGAAACCTTTAGGAGGAATTTGCCTGTTGTAGTTACTTCACTGTGCAATTCGTTAGAGGTGAAATCACATTTTCTTGTGCAGTCTTGGCTCAAACCTAAACCAAAACAGGACCTAGATATTGTCAGCGGCTTGTGCTGGTTTCTGTGTCTGCTGGCATAATTTTATTTCCCTGGGATGAAGTTGGAGCAGGATTTGTTCAGGGAGCTTTGTGAAGCCAGGGCTTCGATTCTTCTAGGGCTGAGATGCACTGGTCATTAACCATCAAAGTCCTTCATCTTCCGGTTTCCAGCCAGCTCTGTGTTGCCACTGCACTGAAAAATTAAGGGCTGGCTGCAGATCAAGGATGAAATGCTGCAAGATTTAAGGGCAGGATTGGGGAAGAGGCTGGTCTACCTGACCTACAAATGGTCTTAAGAAATGGTCTTAGTTTATTCTGTCAGTTCACTAAAGTGTCATTGCAGAAATCTGCGTCAGCCCCGCTAGCATACGGCTGGCTTTGATACCATGCACAGAAATCAGCATTACAGCCGGCACTGCACCCAGGCTGCTGTAATAGCCGCTTCTCTGGGCTTTGATTTCCTTCCTTAATTAGCTCTTTCAAGTGAGAGGCAAGTTCAAGTCTGAGCAAAGGGAATACGGAGAAACACCAGAGCGCTTTCCTGCCCCATAATCTGAAGGCAGTCAGGGCTCAGGATGTGGGATTGCTCTGGCCTTCCTTTGTACTCAAGCCTCCTTTGCTGGGGGATCCCTGCTGTTGTCCCTTTGCAGGACAAGGACGGACCAAGAGGAGCGCAGACAGAAATTTCATTGCAGGGAGACTGATCCTGCCATACTCTGCCCTAATCCCCCTTTACACCAGTGCCCTCAGCATTGTTGCTTGACCTTGCACTGCTCTCATGCTCCCACACCGAACGTGCAGAGGGACAGTTCCTTCATTTTAGTTGGGATCTCTTCTGCCTAGACCTGCAAAGCTCCCCATGGAGTATTGCACAGGGAGAAAGGCTGTGCCCAAATCTGGCTTTGATTTTTTTGTTTAGCCTCAAGGCCTCTGCACATTCAAAGAGCTGCCTTTAGATTTAAGCTGGGAGCTTCCCACTGGAGTTTCTTTCCTGGGCTGTTAAGCCTCTCTCCATGCATTTGCAAATCTGCTCTGCTTCTGCTCTGTGCTAACATTTGCAATACTGGACCTCTCAAATCAGGAGGTTTGAAACCTGCCACTTACCTAGCTTCTGTGGCTTTAGACAGGAGCAAAAAGGCCAACAGCTTTCTTCTGTCCTTTGGGGTGAGTCACATATCAAGAAGACTGTTATATCAAACCAAATTTGGAGGGACGGGACTGCAGAGGTTGGGGAGAGGACAAGGAGCCAGGGACTGGGTGCTGTTAGAGCATATTTGTGACTGCATTTCTTCATTGTGCATCAGAGATGCTAATGCTTCTCAGCTGGAGAAAAAGCCTGGAGATCCTTGAATAAAAACCAGGAGTCTAAAAAGTGTAACTAAGTGGGCTGTCCTCTCCTTAAATGAGCCTACTTAGAGCTGCTGGCAAGCCCTGCCTGAGATCAGCTGTGCTGCCCGAGGGAAGAGGTATTAGTGACTTGGCTGCTGTAAGGGTTGCAGAGTCCAGCCGCTAAGCTTGGAAAATATTTGATGGTTGGTGAAGTATTTTGGAGCCTGGATATATGGCTGTGAGGGCCTCGTCTCCTTTGCTGATGTCCTGCTTGCCAGCCATCCACCAGCACTGCTGCTCTGCCTCTTAGCGCATGTATTTGAAGCAGCTCTAAAACCAATTACAAAGCCATCAGTGAGACTTTCCCTGGTTTTGTGTGGATGTCAAATATTTCTCTGCTGGTGCAAATAGAGGCTTAACCTGCCTGTGATCAAGGCTGGACCTGAACTTCAGCTCTGCTGCCCTGCCTTCAGCAGCCAAAATCCTGCATGGGAACAGATACAGCTGATGTGCCTGGCATTGAGCAGAAGGGTAGACATGAGCTGTGGGAAACCCTCACCAAGCATTGCAGAGAAACCCTGTTAGAAGACATATTCCAGCCCTGCTTTGTGGTATTAACTTTATGACCATGGATTATGGAGCTGGACTCACCGCACTGTCCTCGCATCTTGGTGCGTGGTCATGTCTGGCTTTTGGTAACAAATATTTTTCTAATAGGGCGATAGCTGACTCGAAGGGGATCCACATGTTAGGATGCTTCTGTTCCTGCCTTGGTGCAATGCTTGCTCAAGGCCACTTCAGGGCAAGAGAAGTCTCTTGGGGACCATTCCCAGCACAGCTCTCCTAACCTGCAATACGCACACAAATAATTACAGGGATGTGGAGGAACGGTGCGCTTGGCCGGAGTAGTACAATGCAGAGTCGGCAGCTTCTCTGGTCAGGCAGCTTTGTTGGTACAGCTGGAGCTGGGAAAGTTGAGGTCAGGTAGGACCTGGCAGCAAGCTGGGCTGGACCCACTGTGTCTCACGGTCAACGTGCAGGAGGAGGCATTGGGTCTCCAGATGTCCCGCAGGGTTGCATGTCCTGGAGACTTGCCCTGGTCTGGTTTGCAAACCCAATGTGAAGGCGAAGGACAGAGACAGAACTGTGTAGCAGCCTGTGCTTCTCTCGTGCCAACCGCGTGTGCGTGTTGCAGATGTTAGCAGTGTGATAGAAGAATTTCTAGAATGGGAAATATAAAAGTCCAGAGATGAATGGAGGATCCTCAGTGTTCATTCCTCCCATGTCCCTGTGTTATAGCTGTCCTCCTAATAATCTTCAGCATAAATCAGGAAAAAATGATGGATTTTTATGTCTGGGCGGTTGATTTGCAAATTGGCGATGTTCACTCAGGTGATGAACAGTTCCAGGTAATACACCTCTGGTTCTCCTCTCTGCAAATACAGGATAATAACTTATATTTAAACAGTACACTTGACCCCAAATGCTTAGAAATTCATATAATGAGAGAAAAATGAGGCTGGGAAAAAAAAGAGTCTTATGAGGTCATCTGATTTGCCCTTCTGCCCTACTTATAACATTTCTGACAGATGTTTGTCTCACCTGTTCTTAACCTCCAGCGACAGAGAGTCCTCTCTCTCCCTACGTGATCTGTCTTTGCTGTTAGGAAGCTTTCCCTCATGTCTAATCTAAATCTGCTTTCCTGATACTGAAGCCATTCCTACTTGTATAGCCACAGAGAGCACCCTCATCCCCTTTGGCTATCTATCACCAAAACGTGACCAGTTCGGTGGTGCAGCGTGGTGTATCGATGTACGGAGCAGGGGGAGCGAAGCTGTATGCATATGCAGGGTGTTGGCAGAAGGAAGGGCTGTTCTGGTGGGAAAAAATAGGCTGCTTAAAACAGAAAACAATCTTCCTGTTGGATAAAGGCAGCCGTGGTTTAAATATGTTTTATAAACTTTGTAATTAACAGTTGATACAGTTGGGAAATGCTGGATTTCTTTAAAAAAAAAAAAAAGCCATTTGGGAGGGGGATGGAGATGTAAATGGGCCATTTTGGTACAGGACTTGATCATTGGGGGATTTGTTGATTTTCATTACTATGGAATAGGATTAACAATAGGTGCATTTTGAAGCCCAGTGACAATTCCACTACTGGAATGCTCAGTAGTGGAGGCAGGGGAGCCTTCCCCTCTACCTTGGGGAGCAAGCAGGTGAACTGCTGTGTGGGACATACAAGCATGGATGAAGAAGAAGAGGGTATTGGAGACTGACCCCAAAGCAGCATGGGGGTGCCAGGGCCTGCTGGGGAGATGCGAGAGGAACGGGGATTCTTGCTGGAGCTTTGGTTTGCAATGAGATCCCAAACACAGTGTGTCATTGGCATGTGATCCCAGCTGTCAGCTTAGGAGCTGGTTGCAACCCAGGGCTGCTATCCTGGGAGATCCTGGTCTCCTCATCAGCCTGATCTGCCTCACAGCATCACCTGCCACTCTGCAGCCTAACAGACTCCAGTCCTTGAAATGAAAAGGTGTCACCTCCATTGCTGTAGCTTTTACCGGATACACAGAGCAAATATCTGTCCAAGATAATCAAAGTGTCTGTCCCCAACTATCGCCTGGCTTCTGCCTTTTGCCGGTATTTTCTTTTCCTTTTGGCAGGAAATGGAGTTTGACTGTTTAAATTACTGTATTCAATCTCTTCCTGTTTTTCATGGCAGCGCTGTCACTTGGGGGAGAAAAGAAATGTTTTTGAAGCTGACCAGCCAACAAAAGGCCTTGTGTAAAGAGCTGGGCAATATTTTTCCAACACTTTGCTAACAGAGGGCAAGCGAGGTGGATGTTTGGGACCTGAGTCATTGTCTGACAAGTGACTTGGTTATAAAGGCTTCCTGTGCTTCTGATGCTTCGTGGCAAACCTAAGTCAGTAAATCCGCCAAACATCTTTGCAGATACTGGTGCCTAGATCCCTGAGAGTCCTGCATCTCCTCCATACATCTGTTCCTCAAGTGGACTCTGCTCTCCTGCTTTCCGTGCATCCCCCCTGCCCATCCTAGATGCTTGACGCCCACCAAGCAAGCACTGCTGTACTCATGGGGTTTAGCTGCATGCAGGAGGAGGCTGTGGAGGGTATACTGTTGGTTAGCCATTCCATGGATGGCTGTTGGGCATGTCTGGATGTCAGTTGGGTGCACAGGCATTTTGCTTTGGCAGCATGAGCGCCTCACCCCAGGATGAATGCTGCTTGGTCCTTGGGGCTGATCCATGGGCTCTCTTCTGCTCCATGCCACCAGGTTAGGAAGGCCCATTTCTCGCTCTGGTAGTAGAAGGGCTTTGTGTATGGTATGGGACAGTCAATCTCACTCCTGGCAAGGTCACTCTTGGTGATGGAGTGGCCACAATTTTCCTATAAACAGCCTATTTCATGATTTTCCTCTTCCTCCCAGGGCTTGCATTTGTCATCATTGGTGTTAACAGGACACAGGTCTGACAGAGCACCTCTGAGACACCAAGATGGGAAGCAGCATTACCCTGGTTTTACAGGAGGGTTGGGTAAGGCACAGTAAAACATAACTTGCAGTGCAGTTGCAGCTCAGAGACTCCAGGATCTTAGTGCTGTACCCAGTGTTCCCAACTGTTGCAGGAAGAAGGAATTATGATCCTTGCTATTGTGTTCCTCTCTAGCACATGGGACAGAAAAACAGAAGGACACGGGCTAGAGCTGCTGGAAAGAAGGTGCATTTTAATGAAAAAAATCACTTTACAAACTAAAAAGCAGGGATTGTCATCCCTATCTGTCATTTCCCCCATTATTTTCCCTTAAAAGGGAAAGGCTGGGGTGAAAGGGAGTGTTAACTTTTGCTTAGCCCTTGGGAAGAGGAATGCGTGGAGGGAGGCCCATGCAATACTGCTGCTTTGACATTTTGGACACCCAGCTCCTGCCCATTTCTCCTGGCTGGGTTGGCTGGTACGTGAGCCTGCTACTTTCCCAGGGGAATGACTCAGTCACAGGAACGAGCTATCGGTTTCATTAGACCTCATAGTGTCACTGCTTGCTGGTCGGGCTATCCTAAGTAAATCTCCGCAGGGGTCAATGCCACTCGTGCTTGCACAATAGGTCTTTTTGTCCATTTCTACTGGATAGACCGTGCACAAGAGTTTTGCGTACATGTCTTTACTCCAAATTATACAGGCATAAGTTTCTGATCGAAAGGGCTCATGGTCAGTTGAGGTCAGTTCTTGGTCAACTTTTAACAGTGCTTTCTTCTTCCTCTGAAGATGCAAGCAAGAGCAGGAACCCCACCCCCCAAAAAAAGACACAGTGCAGTCTGTGCAAAGGCAGTAGCCTCAGAAATACGGTAATGCCTCTCTGGGAACGCTCAGTGGAGACTCAGAGACGGAGCAAACAGGCTTATTACTGCCAGATCTGTATTTGTATAATTGGTCACATCAGTTTGTGTTGGATGGGAGTGTGTATGCATGTGTGCGGAGCGTGTTGTCGGAGGGACTTGCTGAGCCCAGCAACTTTGATAAGAGGCAACCAGCATCCTCTTGCTGACGCTGGGAGCTGGAGTGGATGGAGGGCTTAACTGGGGAGGCAATATGGGCAAGGGGTATGGCGCTGACTTAGGGTTTCTGCAGCTGAGCTCAGTGATTTGCAAATCTCCCCCATGCACCTTCCCACTCCTCATTTCTCCATCTCCAGCAGGCCTGACCATCATCTCCCCTGCAAAGCTGGCTGTGCTCCAGGATGAAAGACACTTCATCAGGGAGAAATGTCATAACTCGCTACGTGAGGCAGCTCAGGCAAAAGTGGAGCAGGGAGCTCTCTCCAGCGATGTGGATGGTATTTCTCATGATTATTGTCAGTGGTGGAAGTGACCAGAGGTGCCTGGGGCCATGCTCCTCAGGCTAATGGAGAGCAGCTGAGTTCAAATCTCCACTGCTCCGAGCAAGGTCCTGGCCCCTCTGTAACTGGGATTAGGAAAGTCTCCCCACCTCTTACTCTGTGAGGTGACCAGCAGGCTCATTAACTAATTAGCACTAATTCATTGATTAGCATGCCTAGTGTTCACGCTAGGGACACGATGGTTAGGGTCTTATGGAGTTGCAGGACCAAGACCCTCCTGGCTTTTCCGTCCATGTACATGCCTATGGCTGAGCAGTGCTGGGTGAGCACTACAGGACTTCTCCAGCATCGGCATGAGCTCTTAGTTCAGCCTGCGTATAGCTACTGGCAACATCCCGGTTCTCTGGACACCCTCAAAAGCCCAAAGCTTATTCAAGTGAGCATGCATATGCTAACCTGGTGAGAGCTCATTTGCAGGGGCTTCTCAGGCACCACGTGGGTTCATCTTCACTTTTTCCTCGGTGGTGGTCCTTCCTCCCATGTGCCACCTCTCTGCTTTCAGGCAGCAGGGATAAGGACACTTCCCTGCCTCTGTAAAGTGCTCTGCACTCTGGGCAGGAAAAAAAGTGGCTTTGGAAGCCCTGGGGGAGAGAAAAACAAAAAATCTTAAGCACCTACATCAACTGAAGCTTGCACTTAAGGGCTGTAAACCAGGGCCTAATTGCACGGAGAGGATGATTGCATTTGAGGTATTAAGTACGTTCCTCAGTATTAAACACCTGTCCTTGAAAGGATACTTCCAGATCAGTGTGCATGCAGAAATAATGCTGTCGGTAATTAATTACCTTCTTATCACACCCCCACCCTGCAACCTCTCCTTCCCAAATCCTTATTGTTTGTCCTGGGGAAAAAAAAAAAAAGCATGCTTTGGAAACAACCTGCTTCTTCCCAAGAATAAAACAAGAGGAAACCCTATGCCTTTAAGTGGCCGGGTGCCAAACCCACGCACAGTGCTGTTCTCTCGTGTCTGATTGACCCCGCTCACACAAAATGTTCATTGAGGATGAAGCAGGGCCCAAGGCTGCTGAGTCGCTGTTGTGTCTGAGGTACTTCAGGCGCAGCTCCCTCCCCCCCATCAGTCCCATCTCTGGACCACGTTGGCTCTGCCTGAGCAGCTCAGCATCTCTCAGCATCAGCCCCACGTGCTGGTGGACCCCCAGTAGCTGCTTCTGCAGGTGAGCAGGGTGCCAGCTTCTCCATCACTGCTTGTGCCATTTGCCTGCACTTCTTGCCACATGGACAATTAGGTTTGTTTCTGGGAACTGAACTTTGCTGCTTCCCCTGCCAGCGACCCAGGCTGTTTTCTTCTGTGGTCGAGCCCTGCGGTCGCCCGTGGCTTAGCCTTGCATTTTTGGAGGGCTCCATATGATCTCCTCGTATTCTCTTCCACGCCAGGAGATCAGCTACTTCGCAAACCTGATCTCGTATTGCCTCGCCAGGAGGTTGCCTTCCGGGCCAATGGAAATGCTTGTGCAACATTTTATTTTTTTTTAAAAAAAAGCAGCAAGCAAAACCCAGCCATCCTGGAAAAGCCAGAAGCAAAGCGACTCCAGCTCCCTTCGTGAGCCCGATGCTATTTAAAGCACCTCCGGACTGGGGGCAGCTGAGCGTGGGAGTTTGTACAATAACTGTTCTGTTGAGGAGGGGGTCGAGAGTATGCTGCATTCAGCATTACTCTCTGGGCTAAATCCTGCACAGACCCTTTCTCGCTTGCCTAATGCAAGTGTAGCTGTCGGGGTGAAAAACAGTGCAGGGTCTGTCTTAGTACTTGCAGAATCAGTGAAGATGTTTAACCTCTGGGAACAATCCGGTGCAC
The DNA here is from genome assembly GCF_900496995.4 of Aquila chrysaetos chrysaetos. Classification (NCBI taxonomy): domain Eukaryota; kingdom Metazoa; phylum Chordata; class Aves; order Accipitriformes; family Accipitridae; genus Aquila; species Aquila chrysaetos. The sequence continues at coordinate 3,081,799 of NC_044008.1, forward strand.
ATATCTATTTATTTTATATTCCAGCACACACGTAACATAAGACTTTCCTCCCACCCCCTGAAATAAGCGTGTTTCTCTATTTATCCAAATTTCATGGAAACATGGGTCCCCGTTATACCAGGTAGGAGAATACAGATGTTGGAAACGTCCATCCGGAAGACTGGCTGGTGTGAAGATGGAGATGAGAAAGGCTGTTGTACTACAGAGAGATATCCAAATCTCATCTGACCGTATTTCTGCCCCAGACACTCCCAGCGCGGCATCTGCATGACTGTGCAAGCATGGGATATGGTTTTGCTGTAAGTTTACTTGAGAGGCATTTTATTAGCACTGGCCCAGTCTTTGGGTAACACGACAACAGCTTTGGGACAAAACGCGGTGTTTGCAGAGCCAGCGTGGACCTGGCTGGGTAGGTAAGTCCAAGTTCAGGATGGATCTACCTCCGAACCCTCTTTCTCTTCAGCTCTGCTTTGTTGCACACATAAATGTCAGTAAGTGGATGAATGTGGCTTGCTGAAACGCAGACCTTTGTTGCATCTTTCTCCTGCAGATAACTACACAATACACAGGACCTAACATCTTCCCTGTGCCACCAGCACCCAGTTGCTTCAATTTAGGAGCTAGTAAGCATTGCAGCCCCAATGTTTTCTGCTTTATGGTGCAGATTCTAATAATATTTAAAATATTTAAAGAAGTAATTGAAACACAGGAAAGGCAAGACACCCAGATATGCATGCAACTAAATGGTAACACCACAGAAAGACAGAGACACCTCTGTTTCCTCCATGCAATATTGGAGCTGGCATAGCTGATAGAGCATGTGGGTGACATTAGATCAGTAGGAACAACATCGTATTTTCCCGGTTTCAATGTCATTACCCCGTCGTTGTCAGTGTTCCAAAATATAATAGGATTTGTTCAGCTGATTTATCCTGTAAACAAGAGATATTAGCCAGGCGTGTATTTAGACACAGAGAGAGAGTGGGAGAGGCAGAGTGAGGGAGCGCGCAGAAGGGAATAATAAAAATGTACTCCTCCTAATGAGGGAATGACCCAGCACTTATCAATGGGTTGGGGCTATTGGTCAGGATCCTGCGCCAAGAAACACAGGGCTGTAATTGTAATGGTCTCCCTGCTTCTGAGGGCCGGCTGCAGCCTTCCGCTTGCACAGTCCCGCTTTCAGATGCAGGAGGAGTTGGAGCTTAATGGCTTGAGTGAATTTATACTCAGCTGACACAAGTGCTCTGAATTCCTCAAGTACCGAGATCTGCCCAGATAGAGGCAGAAAGTGGGAGATTTTTCTTTTCAGGGCTCGAGTGCTTTAATTTGTCGTTTACACCGATAACCAGGCTTCTTTAAATTCATTTTCTGTGAGATGATAGCACCAGACGCAACTCCGCTCTCCCTGGTACAGATGCGCAGCCCTGGAGCTCGCCACAACTCTCCATTGCTTGGTGAGCAAGCCGGGGCCTCTCGTACCCAGCCGAGCTCTCTCAGTTTCCCTGTGCTGAAGAGCAGCAGCACATACATGTCGTTCATTACAACACTTAGCTTACCTTTGCAGGACCGTGGTGAGGCTTAATTAATGCTTTTAAGCGGCTCTGGGATCTCCGGGTGAAGGTGTTGCTCGCATGCAAAGCAGCGCTGTTGTTTAATTTATATAGCGCTGTTGGTGCGCGTGGCACTTTGCAGCCCAAACGATAATTTTGTCTGTGTAACAAAATAATAATTACAGTAATTGTGATTCAGTGGAGAATGTCTGGTGGTGCGGGCGTAGGGGAGGCAGCTGGACTCTATCCGGCAAGGTGCTGGTGTGCGTCACTGGAATAGGAATGAGGGGTGCCTGGCAGCTGCCAGAAATGCTCCAGAAATGTTGGTTTAACCATTCTGCTGCCAGGAATTATTGGGAGATAATGGGCCAGGAACGTTGTCTGTGAAGGGGAGGACTGGCCAGCAAGAGAAGGCTCCTACACCCTTCTACGTTGCATGCGACAGCAATGATATTGTTGTGGAGACCTTAGATGAGCCCTGCAGTGTGGCTGTTGCTTCCATCTGGTGAAGACGGACACGAGAGTTTGTAACCTGGTGTTACGGGTTTGTGTGGCGCGGGGTTTTTTTTGGTAGCCGGGGAGGGTCGGCAGGGCCGGCTCCTGTGAGAAGCTGCTGGAAGCTTCCCCGGCTCCAAGCCGGGCCCGCTGCTGGCCCAGGCCGAGCCCGTCAGCGATAGTGGTAACACCTGTGGGAGAACATACTTAAAAAGGGGAACCTGTGGTGAGGAGGAAGATTGGAATGTGAGAGGAGCCTCTGTGCAGACATCGAGGTCAGTGAAGGAGGAGGAGCGGGGCGGGAGGGGCTGTCCCCCCCCAGCCCATGGAGGGGAGCAGAGGCCCCCCAAGATGGCCGTCGCTCTGTGGTAAAGCCCGCGCTGGAGCAGTGCGTGACTGAAGACCGGCCTGCAGAAAGGACCCACGCCGGGGAAGTTCGTGAGGAGCTGCAGCCTGCAGAAAAGACCCACGTTGGAGGAGTTGGTGGAGGGCTGTCTCCTGCGGGAGACACCCCACGGCGGAGCAGGGCACGAGCGCGGAGTCCTCCTCCCCCTGAGGAGGAAGGAGCGGCAGAGACAAGGGGTGAGGAACCGACCGCAGCCCCGTCTGTGCTGCCGGGGGGAGGAGGGAAGAGAAAATCAGGAGTAAAGTTAAGCTCGGGAAGGAGGGAGGGGTGGGAGGAAGGTGTTCTAAGGTTTGGTTTTACTTCTCAGTATCCTTGTTTTGATTTGTAGTAAGTTAAATTGATTTTGTTTCTTCCTCAAGTTGAGCCTGTCTTTTGCCTGTGACCATAAGCGGGGAGCGATCCCTCCCTGCCCTTGTCTCGACCCACAATCCTGCCTTTATGTTTTCTCCTCATCCCACCGTGGCTGGGGTGGGGGGAGTGAGCGAGCAGCTGCGTGGTGCTTTGTTACTGGCTGGGCTTAAACCACGACACCTGGAGAAGGGAATGTCTCTTGTTTAGGTGTCTCTATTGGATGGATGTGCCTGAGAGAAACGCATGTTATGATAAGGATGCTCAGAATTATGGGGCACAGCTGACAGAGGACAGAGCTCCAGTCTCTTCTTACACCTCTTTCATCACTGCAGTTGATGTTTCCAGGAATTTGTTATGTAGACAACCTTTGGCCAATCACGGAAATGTGACATCCTTTAGGATAAAATGCAGCAGCTGGCGAGCACTTCCCCTTCTCTCAAAGGTGTCTTTCTGCCTACACAGAAAACCCTTTTCACCTAAGACTTTCTCTCTCTGGGACCCTTCCTCCCCATCTCAGCTACAGTAGTACCAGGGGAAGTCAGTGCTTCTGTGTTTCAGGTGCGTAACACAGCTTTGCTGCTGGAATATGCTCTTACAGAAGAGCTCCAGCAGCTTATTTGATCAATACTTCACTTTTGAAAAATCCCTAAATGCTTATTTACCCAATAGACCATGGTGGTTTCAAAGGCAGAGTCTCCACACTCAATAATCTCTTCTTTTTGGGGTGTGAAAAATTTTAAGTGAATTTTTTAAAGCTCATGGAAAGCACTGAGCTGAGAGCCACAGAGATCATATTCCTCTGTTTATCCTTCAGTGCCTCATCCATATGATCCTCCAGCCTCTGAGCTGGCAAGGGGAAGTTTATGGGACTGCAGAAGGACTCAGCTTCCTTTTGCAGTCACATTTGCTGCTCTTCAGGTCCCATCCATCCTTCTTGTTTGTAGGTACAGTTGTGAGGGGATGAACCTCAGTGATCACACACCTCAGGGATCTGATTTTCACCCCAGCTGCGTGGCTTGGTGTGCTAATGTTGATATTTGGAATTGTAATCCTGGAAGTTTTTTTGAGGGGGTGGAAATGATGTATGCAAAAGGCAGATTTGGCTGACACAGCAATGGTGTTTGGGATGTGGGATGTGAAGACCTCCATAGATGGGAGTGTTTGTACTATCTCAGTCTGACACTCTGCACTGCTGCTGGACGTACTGTCCCTCTTCCCTGCCTGTATCAGACCCTTGGGGTCTAACCAAGGCGCTTGAAATATCGCTGAAGTTAAAATATCCCAACATAGAGAGTGTAAATATCCCACTGAAAAATATTGCCATATTCAGGTATCTGAATCTGTTCTGCACCTTGCCTTGTTTATCTTGACATAGGGTGACTGTTTCTCCTGGCAGACGCTTGGAGCTGAAGTTGACATGAGCTGAGGGATATGGTGAAGCTGGTATCAGTACACCATCTGCCAGTAACATAGATTCATTAACCTGCTGGTGTTTCACGCTGGATCCTTAATTGCGTCTTCACTTGTAATGGTAGGAATGTCTTTTATGCAAGTGACCAAGAAGCAAGTATGTTGTTTTGCTGAGGACGGTCTTGCATGCTTGATATCTATGTCATGTTTCTCTGGATAGTCAGTCTTGGATTCTCCTTCATGGTGGCATGAACTGTTTCCCTCTGATAGTGCAGTGCTGCTTCCAGAGCAGAAATGCTGCTGCTGACCAGTCCCATGCCGGTACTAAGGCAATGTTTGTAGCAAAGGTGGGAACAAGAGTTTGAGAATAAGCCACGGGCTGAAAGGCATTTGCAGTTGCTGCTCACTAGCTCTGTGGCTGTGACACAGAGTCAGCAGACCCTGAAAGCTGTGGTCTGCATCTCCAGGGTCTGCAGCAGGAAAGAAGAAAAGCAAACTTACTGCTAATATTGCATAAATTCTGTAATATTGGGATCTAGAAAATTTTTAGGGGTTCACTAAGCAACGTACATTGTACACATCTTTTGGCACAATAATCATTTAGAAAGTCGGGACTTAGAGGATGCTAAATTTATAGCAACAATTACTTCTTACTAATAATCACCAGCTCTGCTGAGCAAAAGGCCTGAAGACTGAAGAAACCTGTTAGACCCTGTAAGAAAGGCAGCCTCCTCTTCAGGAAATTGCAAATTTTACGATGTGGAGGTACATGGTATAGACTGTTGGGAAGCCTCACACTCACAGTATAGCAGGAACATAAATACAGGCATAAAAAGTCTGTACTACATTAAGATTCTGCAGCACTCTGGAAACTTGACACCAGTCCTTGAACTGATGCTTAAACTGCAGACCTAAAAACCAAATGCCTGTACCAGTTCTAGTCAATTTGAGTAACTTTCCCCCCTGTTCTTACGTTCCTGAATTATGTTTGAATGAAAATCTCTTAGCATAGTGGGTGCAATTTCCCTGTAATTGGTAAAGTTACTGTAACTGCACTGTCATTTGTATATGGTGACATGTAATTGCATGGTAACCATTGCTGTGGTTGCACAAGTGAAAAGCAGTGTGCAATTATAATGTATTTCCAAATGCTGGCTCTTTATCCAGCTTCCATTATATCACAGAGCACCCTGGGGAAATGGTACTGGATATTTTTGTATGCCATTAGAATGCAAGCTAACCACTGAAGAGTGGGTTGGTTGGTGATCTATGCTATCTTTGGTTGGTGGCCCAGGGTTCCCATCTTTTTGTCCACAAAATTTCCCAGTGGCTTTGAATTGCAGATGACAAAGGTCTACAGCTGTTGATGCTCACTCGGCAAGCCTGCAGCCTTTTCTTGACCCACTGGCAGGAATGCAAGTGATGGGTAGGGCAGTGACAGGCATCAAATTATGTGAATGATGTAGCATGAGATGAAAGTCAGAGGGGCTGTCTCCATCCTGCATTAGGACCTCATAGCTAGACACAGGCAACGGGCTGAAACGGGATGACTCTGCCGAAGTTCACAGCACAGATCGTGGGGAGAAGTTCACATGAACCAAAGTACACTGGTCTCGGAGGAGTCAGAAGAGACACTCAGAGGCAGCATGGCCAGAAGCAGAGATACTGCGGGAGGTCAGAGGCAGAGCCGATCCAGCTTAGGGAAGGCAAGGTACTAATGCCAGGGGTAGGGCAAACCAGCATCTAAGCAGAAGTTCACCAAGCATTGAAGCCCATGCTGATACCTGCAAGAGGACATGCACAGGCAAACAGGAGAAGCACAAGCCTTGGGTACCATGGTGCTGCTGTTGGAGTTTAAAGACCCGTGGTTTGTGGGGAGATGGTTTCCATCATTTGCAGCTCTGCTGGGTGGGGATTTATGGTCACCCCTGCACCAGGTGATCTAGAACCTAAATTTCCTAGTTTGTATCTCTTCAGGTACCATGGAGTTCCTGGTGACAGATTTTCCCAGGGCTTCCATCTCTCTAGATTTTTAAATAACCTATTGAGTAGGGTACTCAATGCCCACCCTCACTGAGTGCTTGCAGTCAGGAGGGAAAGAAGATCTTGCCGTCAGGTGATGGAAAAGACCTTGCATATCTCCTTGCAAAGACTCAAATGCATATTACTGTTGATTTCTTATTGCTCTTGGCTCCCTGGCCCTGCTGGCAGCACAGACAGCCGTAATGTATGCATTCCCTCCATCGTCTGGTGTAGCCAAGCCTGAGATAACAAGAGTGAGAAGCCAAGTACCTGCCACCGTATGAAGGCAGGGCTGTTAGGTATTAACTGTAAATCAAAGGCAAGACTTGGCCGTTGGGACAGCCTTTATCCCCAGTGAGTCTGTGGAATTGCTTTGGAGCCTGCCGAGATACCTGGAAAAAGGCCCCAGTGCTTTGACTGGGGAGGAAGATTCTGCCAGAGTGAAAGCAAGGAGGAATGAGGGATGGCTAATCCTTTATCGAAGCTTTTCCCAAAATATGGATTAGGCTATATTTGATTATCAGGGGCTGTTTCAGAGGCAAATAGCTAAAGCAGATGTTTAAGGGACAACTGTAGTTTATTATGAGCACTGTTTGCACCGGCCCCCTAATATCTGGTGCTTCAGCCGTTTGTGCAATGCCAAAGTCCTTGCTTCTGCTGGGGAATCAGAAGAGGACGGGGAAAGAGGTGGTGTAATTGGAGCTCTAACCCTTCTGCTGAGTTTGGGGGTTTTGGGGGCTCACTGAATCCCTAGGGGACTGAGCCAGCACCAGCCTTGTAAAACCATCCTCTCCAGGAGGGCTTGGAAGTGTTAATTATTTATTTGATAGGCTTAATCCTGGAGAAGGCAAATGCCTGCCAGAATCCTCCTGTAAATCAGCCCCATTCTTTTGCACATCCTTCCGATTTCACTGGTGAGTATGACACTTGGCCATGGTGTCACGGCTGCAGATGAACCCTCTGGTTGCCGACGCAGGGAGCAGATCGCAGCCTCTCCCCAGCTGGCTCCCCCCTGCACATCAGCCCAAGGTGGAGAGGCAGCTGGTGGGACTCGGCAGGGCATTTATGCCCTGGGAGCTGCCAATCATTCTTGCATGAAGATATTTTGGATATGTAGTGCACCTTATAAACCTGTGTTTAGCAGCTTTCCTGGGGCAGAGGGGTGGTGAGTAATATTCCCTCATTTGCAGGTGGGAACCTGGTGTGGGATGATGAACTGATTGACTCCAGTCCAGCATCTCAACCGCAAGGCCCCCCTTCCCTTCTGAGTTACTATGGACTGTGCCGTGTTTTTCTGGGTTAGAATTTAACTGCTCGGGATGTGAGAATCGCCGATCCTATTCCTGCCTCTTTAGATCTTCTGTCTGCCCCTCCCTGCTACCCCAGCCGGTGCGGCAGGAGTGTTGCAAGCAGAGTGAATTCATGTCCTCACCTCCGCTTTCATTCTGGAAAGTCGTTAACGCGAAATTGCCAAGCAGAGAAGCTCCAGAGAGTTTAACGTGGCTACTTTATATTGCTGCTAGGAGTGTCTGGAATTGAAAATAAACCTGGACTTGCAACTCCTGACCCTTTCATCATAAATCCAAACTTCCTTACGTGTTTCTCTTTGCTGAAGAAGATGACTGTATTTCTGTCTTTCCAAAGGCGTGCGTGCAGCTGAGAGCCACAGCCGCACAGAAGCCGGGTGATGTTTATTCGTAGGGTTTCACTTGCTGACATTTTTTTTTGCAGACGATCCCCAGAGGAAATAACCCAAATACGTTAAAATGAAAGTTGTTTTCATGTGGTGTGTGGCTTGCTGGCCTTACCCCTGTTCTTGGGGGATGGCTGCCCGCATTTCTCCTGGGTCCGGCTGGGAGAGAGTTAATTATCAGAGGAAGCTGGGAGGGGGCACAGCTAGGACAGCTGACCCCGGTAGCCAAGGCGCTAGTCCCTGCTGTATGATGTCATGCCCAGCGGATCAATGGGGAGCAGGGCCGGGATGATGTCGCAGCAGGATCCTGGTGGTGAGCGGCTGCCTTGTGCATCACTCCTTTGGTATACTCTTTTTATTAGTGCTGTTGTCGTTACTGTAACCTCTTGCCTTGTGGTGTCCTGGTAAATTGTCCTTATTTCAACCTAAGATGTTCTACTTTTTTTTTTTTTTTTTTTCTGATTCCCCTCCCCATACCCACCGAAGTGCGGGGGTGGATGAGCAGCCCTATGGTGCTTTGTTGCTGGATGGTCTTAAACCACAACAGTCTTTTTTTTTTTCCTTTTTTTTTTTTTTTTTTTTGTGCCCAATGTGGGGCACCCCCCCAGCCCACTCCCCAGTTCTGTAGTGAGCTATGTCATCACATGGTATGGCATAGCCCCATGGCTACTCGGGTCAGCTGTCCTGGCTGTGCCCCCTCCCAGCTTCCCGTGATAATTAACTCTATCCCAGCCAAAACCAGGACAACACTGCAAACCACAGCTCTGCAATTGCTCCTCTGGCACCCATGCAACTCTGTGTGTCTCAGAGGCTAGGGTGTGATGCGACGGTCCTAGATCTCATCTGAACTGTGTCATGTAGGAGAAAGTGCTGATTTCACTCTTTAACCTCGCCCTGGTGCTTGGATCACAGAATGGTTTGGGTTGGAAGGGACATTAAAGATGATCCATGATGCCATGGGCAGGGACACCTCCCACTAGACCAGGTTGCTCCAAGCCCCATCCAACCTGGCCTTGAACACTGCCAGGGATGGGGCATCCACAACCTCCCTGGGCAACCTGTTCCCTCAGTGCCTCACCACCCTCATCATAAAAAAATTTCTTCCTTCTATCTAGTCTGAATCTACCCTCTTTTAGTTTAAAACCATTACCCCTTGCCCTATTGCAACAGGCCTGACTAAAAAGTCTGTCCCCATCTTTCTTACAAGCCCTTCTCATAAGGATGTCTTGTGTCAATAATCTCAGGGAAATAAGATGAAATAAATGGGCTGGAATTTAGTTTTGTGTCTGTAAGGGGGAAACCTGTGATATCAGCCCCATTAAGGGTAGGTCTGAGTTCAGCTGGAGCTGGGCCCAGTCTGATGGAGGAGGAACTAACCTGTGGCAATTGGATTAATTAAGTCTTAACAGGTTGGAGATGTGCTGTAGATCAGCTACAGGTTATTGTGCTTGATGCTAGGATCTCTGGGTCTATATCCTCTTAGGGTTTTGCAGGAGGATGAGAGCTTACTCTGGCTATGTGAGCTCTGATATACATCTACAGCAATCATATACTCTAGCTAACACATCCTGGCTGTTGATAAAGTGTGTTACAGAGGGCTCGGTGCTATATCCTTACAGCCACGCAGACTCAGACCTGCCTGGGGAGCAAACAGAAGTAGCTTGTATCTCCCTGCAAAACAGCACAGGCAGCTCCTGCCTGAGATTGGAGGTCCTGGGTTCTGCAGGAAGGCAGACCAGATGATTGCATGGGCCCTTTCTGGCCTCCCAAGTGCTTCAGCTGGAGTGGTTGGTTTTGGCAGTGTTACACCGAGGAGGATACCTCGGCCTGTGCCAGCTCTGCTTGATTGCTGTCGTTTTGCTGCTTGTCGGTGTAATTTCCTGTTGTTTAGATGGAGCGTCGTACACCGCACCCTAGGTAAGACGTCTGCTGGCACTATTAAGCTTTTCATGCTCTTAGTGGTGAAAGCTGCTTCCCATTTCTTGTTTTCTTTAAAAACCATAGCAAAGCAGGACTTTCTTCCCTTGCTCCTCTTTCTACTATTTGTAGAAGGTTTGGGAATTTCTTGCTTTCAGTCTGAAACGATTCTTCTCTCAGCCTGTCAGGCCATCAGTTTGAGTGAGACACATACACAGTTTTATTGTAGCCTTGAAACACAGATCATGTTAATTTGACAGCTTAAGAGTTTCCAGTCAAACTGGGCCTGACTTCAAGACCTGGATTCTTTTCGGGTCCTACATCCGTAGGACGATTCAGGTTAGAAGGGACTTCAAGAGGTCATATAGTCCAGCCTCCTGTTCAAACCATGAGACATCTTAATGTTAGATGTTTAGGCTGAGTGAATCATCTGGAGTCCTTTTGCAATCAGCTGGCTCTATCAGAAGGTGATCCAGTGCGTTGCAGTTTTGGTTGGATGGCTTGTTCGCTGACATACCTCCTTTCCTCTGCTGACTATGGAGGTAGTTTAGATGACTGCTGTAGGCTACTTACTAAGATTTCATATGGCTAAAGCTAGGTGAGGTGGATCCCACACCAGGTGGTGTGTTGGGTAGTGAACTGGTGAACAGAAGGCTTGTCACACTGTGTCAGACTGACACACTGCTCCCCTCGTTGGCTCATCTCTGACAGTCAATGTCTCGCATCTCGCAGAAAGATCTGGGTAGCGTCGCTGATTCAAACACGTTTGTACTCCTAGAGTAATCAAGCTGCATTTTTTCCATCCTGACCTATGTAATGAAGCTGTAGGTGTTCTCATTATCCACAGAAACACTCAGCTTTTGCAAGTCGTGCTGTCGGCAGGGGTGTCCTGCTTCTCTGAAGTGTGGTCGTTGGCTTGGTGGTACTAGACCTCAGATGAATTTGGCCTTTAGATCTGGGGTGCAGATTTATCTTAGACTTTGTTCTGGCATTGTAGACTAGCAACATCCTGGCTGCTGCTCATGGAGGCTGTTGATCTGATCTGTAATTGCTCTTTGAGCTGCTGTTTTAGCTCCAAAAGGGCAGTCCACAAACACTAATGACTCTTGCAGGCCAGAGCTCAGGCTAGCTGTTCCTTACTAATGGCTGTTTGAATTCCTCATAGCTTTTATGTGTTTATAAATACATTTAGGACACATTATTCTTCCATTCAGTAAAACCATCTGTAATTATTCCCTATAATTGCTGGGTGAGGATAAAATGAATCAACTATCAGGCTTTTACTGCTCGTGAACTCAAGTAAGGAGCAGCACGTATTGTAGCCATGCTTCCAGGAAGATGTGAGCTCAGACAAAGAAAATTGTCATGATCCTTTATTACTGGTATATGAAAACTAGGCAACCTTCCTGTACAATTAATTACTGCCTTTCTAGGCCTTAGTCCAGAAAATCTTAAGCGGATGCTTAACTTTGAATCCGTGAGTGGTCTCAATGAAGTTAATAAAGTCTAACTGCTTTGGCAATTGTGTACTGTGATATTTGGAGCTTCACCTTTATTTGACTTAATCTGTGGAGTGCTTCATATTGAGGGCCTGTATTGGCCTCACCTGCTGTCCAGATGGTACCTTAAGATAGAAGAGTTGTCCGTACTGTTCTGCTGCTGCGCTTCTGTCACTCCCTGAAGCCCAAAGAAATACCCTCAGTGATAACTAGACTCTACGTGCATTTGTACGCAAGGATCCCAGTGGAGCATCTGTCTGATGACAAGTCTCTTGAGTTCAAATGCAATAGGTGTTAGAGCTTAAGCAGCAGCATTAACGAAGAGGGCCTTTTCTCTGGTTGTTAGGAGTTCATGGGTATCTCCAACAAATGCTGGAAAGCTCCTATAATAGCTGTGAAAGCTTCCCTCCTTTCCAAAGAACTTCAGTGAGTTACAGTACCCCAGTATGATGGATAAATGCAGATAATCTCCATTTTATGGGGAAGAAATGGAGACCTGGGAGGATGAAGTGCCCAGGCCAAGCAGTGTGAGGGAAGGACCCAGGACTCTATAATTAAACTAATGCCAGGAATGTGGAGTGTGTGCAGTCACTGTCTATTGTGTTTAATCCTTAGCATGGTTTCTACTGCAGCTTTGGCCTGGGCTGACCAGCTCTCTCCCAGACAATGCCTGGACATGCCTTGGGGGACTGTAATTTCCAAGATGTAGTGTGAGTGATGCTACAGGGTTTGGAGGTGGGAGGGGAGCGGTTATTTAGGTTTCATAGATGTGAGCCTTACTGCTGGGTCTCAGGGCCAGAGGGCAGGCCAGGGTCTATTTTATTTGCCAGTGCAGATTTAGCTCAGTGGTTCTTATTCTGGATCCCGTGGGAATGATGTGCATGCTTTTTTTTGACAGAACTAGATATGTTTAAGACATTTTCAGCAGACTTTGTCTTTGATTGCTAGGTCTTGACCGGTAAAACTGACTGGTAAAGCAGTAGGAAAAAGGCTTAAAGTAATGTATCCTGCTGGGCTGTCATTCAAGAGAAGCAAGTTTCCAGTTCTCCTTCTCTCTGTAACTCATCATGCAACTTTGGACAAATTTTTTCCACCTCTGTGTTTCTCCAGTCCTGCCAGCATCATTGATTTGTCAGCCTGCATAAATTATAGGCATGTTATGCAATGGTGTCCCTGCTTGGATGGATAATTCCCAAATGGCTAAAGAAGTGGCAGCTTCATTTTTTTATACTCTCTTTCTTTTTGTTTATAGCTGTTAACAATTGATGACAATTTCTGTGGCCTGGATATGAATGCCCCCTTGGGAGTATCATCCATGGTGCGAGGGCTCCCCATTTTCACCGAGGATGGAGACAGAATGACATCTGTGATTGCCTACGTCTACAAGAACCACTCCCTGGCTTTTGTGGGCACCAAGAGTGGGAAGCTCAAGAAGGTAAGACCTAATGTGGTCCTCTAACTCGGATTTTCATGTTCTTGTGGAGATTTGCAGTGTTGCACTGAATGTGAGCGCAGTCCTTATCCTAAGGTGCATAACCTATTTTGAGGACAGGAAATGTTTAGGTTGGCAAAAAAAACTGTTTCACCCTTGAGGGATAGAGCTGATGTGAGAGAGGATAAAATCCTTCTTCCAAATTGTTGTTCATCAGCAAATGAATGTTTCTGAAGTCAAACTACAGACCCAGCCACAGATGGACTTCATGCAGTTTACATCCAACAGATTTTTTTTTTTTGTGTTCAGACCATCTCTAATTAAGTAGTTGATCACAGGGTATCTGTGCATGCTGGAGAAAAACTGACTGCAGCTGAAGTTTGTTAAGAAACAGGATTCATGCTCTGGAGATCTTTCTTCAGAGCAACGTGACTGGACTGTGATTTGACCACGAGCCCAGCATGGGATTAGTGGTTGCTCTGTTTAGGTCAGGCTGGGTACTTGTACTGAAGGAAGAGCTTTTTCATCAAAAGCAAGCTGTGTCTTGAACGATAATGAGCATTATGTTTATGGTTGACTCCACATAAACCCAAATACAATAAAGAGTGTATTTACGTTCCTCACTGTGCATTCTCACTAAAAATATGCCCGTTGCATGGCTGTAGCTCTGTAGTTTGCCATGTAAGGCAATAGTAGAGAGGCTTGAGAGGTGGAAGCTGGGAATCATCTACCTGTGGTTTTCTCAAGGCAAGAAGAGTTTTTAGAAGTGACCTTCTCATGCTAATGACGGGCACCGCCTCCATTCCAACTCCAATGTGCCAGTCTGACAATGTTTGTCTGAATGCTCAGCCCAGGAGTGTTGCTAAATATCGTATGTGCAAGGAGATTGTGGCTTTGCCATAATAATGGAGATGGGTGAGAAGCTGGGAAGGCAGGTGGGGCAGAGCCTTGGGGGTTGGGTTGGGTGTTGATTCCTCTTTGAATTCCTTTTGCAAATAAAAACTTCCAAGTTGGGGAGAGGAAGGTGCTATGAAAAGGTGACCCACTATGGCTTGTGTCTAGGATGGACAGAGCAGACAAGGGGAAGGGAGTAATTTGTTGACGGATGCTTGAGGAAGGTCTGAAATCTTTGGTTTTGGTTCTCTACCTGTTTCTTCACTTAAAAAGGAAATCAAGGTTGTAAATTCAGATGGCATTGCCCCTGTGCTGAGGGAGGTCTGCAAGGGGAACAGGATCCTGCCCGCTGGCAAATGTCTCTGGCTTTGTTCAATAGAGGAAAGGTTGTTGATGGTTTTGAAAAGAGAATGTGTTTTGTTTTTTTTTTTTTAACAGTCTATTCAGGCATGTGGAAAAGGTGCCAAATTGTTTTTTAAACAGTTGTAATAAAAATAATCTCCTCCCCTGACTAATTAGGTTTTGCTTCCCTGTCATCTGTGATATCATAATAAACTGTTTAGTTCTCTAGTCAGTCTCTTGGGGGGGAAAAAATGGGGTAGCTGAGATCTGAATGGTAAATATCCAAAAGACCTAAGCAGTTAAGAATGACTGCTGCTTCCCTGCATTCGCAAGCTTTTGGTTTTTCTTTTGGCTTCAGGAGAAGCAAACTCAGACGCAGCTCTGTCTTTGCCTTTACAGGTCACATTGCAGAATCCAAGATCTGATTCCTTTTAATAGGGGAAAATAGGAGAGAAAGCTTTTGGTGTCTTACAGAGTGTGGTAGAGAGTGGGGACAGCCTTATAGGGTAAAGAATGAGAAGAGGGGAGCTGAACTGGCTGATGTAATTTGAGAAAGCTTCATTTTATTCCCTTTTTCCTAATGTGCTGAATATTCTGTCTGCGGTAGTTACTGCATTGGGTCCGTGTGTTGGAGCAAAGCTGGAGTCTCGGGCTGAGATCTTCCTCGGCTGAATAAGTCTCCACCAGGGAGGCAGAATGCAAAGAAAAATGGGGCTCCCCTGAACACGTGTGGTTGTTTTGGGCCAGTTGATCCAAGCTCCTGGAAACTTTCAGTTCCTGCAGGTTCAGCCCCATCCTTGCTGTGACTTCTGCAATCACTGACTCTCCTCCACACACTGCCTTCTTCCAAGGCTCCTGAGGGTATCCAAGCTCAGGACACCAGCCTCTTTTCCCCTCTGGATGCCACACAAGGCCAGGTTGGCACTCAAGATTTTCACTTGACATTCCTTGGCCCCTGCCAAGACTTCATGGGCCTTTTGAAGCTTTGTTTTCCATCTTGGCTCATCAGTCGGTGCTTTTTTAATAGGAAGCACTGCATTGGTATTACGACTCCAGCATAATCCATTATGTTAGCATGAAGTTTGATCTATGTCTTAAAAAAAATGCCTATGGGTAAATTGGAATAACCTTTGTAGGATTAGATGAAACTCCATGTACCAGTGGACAAAGCCCAGGAGCTGTCTTTTTTTCTTTTTTTTCTTTTTTTTTTTCTGCTTGCTGGGTCCTACCATGCATGGTACGTACTGCTGTTTCTCCTGGGCAGTGCAGCTACTCGGTCAAGCTACAGTGAAGTATTTTGGATAGCGTGAAGAGAGGAATTAGGAGATTATCTTCAAGATAGCAGGATCTACTCAGTTGTTGGACAACTCGCTGCAAGTAATTACAAGATGGTTTTGGAGAAACTTTCCTTATTTTTCCTGTAGTTTCAGTTTTTTTCTCCGTGTGTGTATTTTTATATGAAAGTGGCAGACTGTATATCAGATTTTGATGTATGCAATCCGTGAATACTCTGCAAAATACCCACAGTCATAAAGCAGTATCTGTTAGTTGATATACAAATGTCACATATGTCAAAGGAATTTATCCGGTGGCACACACAACTGAAGTAAAATATTGTGCTTTACAGGAACATATCATTAAAATGAAAACTAGCAGCATATCAGGAATCTGCCCATGTAACCAAGACAACAAAGACAGAAACAAAAGGAAAAACCAAGACAGAGATAGGGTAGGAAAAGAGTGAGTGAAACAGAATGACAGGGTTGGCCCCAGCTATTTCACTGCCCCAGGCAAAATACATTTTGAAACCTTCGCTCATTCACATAGCTACATGTGCAGACCAACGGGAAGGCACTGAATAATGTGCTGTAGAAATATGCCCTCCAGTTCTGCTGGCTTGTCCACAGCACAGCCTGGCCCTGCAGAATGAAAATATAAATAGGATAAAAATGCAGAGCCTGTCCGAATCTCATGTATAGAAACCAGTGCCCTTGGATTACAGGCCTGATGGGTTCTGATGGTGCCTTGGGGGATGGAGAAGGGTGGCCCAGGGATGAGTGGGTTGGGAGACAGCGGGGTTCAGTTCTTTGCTCTACCAGAAACTTCTGGTGTGCCTCCATACCTCATTTTCTCTCCTGCAAAGGGTAGGAAATATTTTGCTTGCTCAAAGTAGTGCTGGAGAAAATTAATGCCCTAAAGGTTGTGAGGTGTGTGATCATATCAAACAGCTAAACTAGACAAATTGGATGGGATGGAAAACCAGCTCCGGATCACTTGTGGGCATTAAAGATCCTGCGGTACTTTTTAATGAGAATATTTCATCTTGCAGTGCTTTGGTCAGATCCCAGTATCTGTAATTACCTCCTGTGCTGGCTGGCCCGTGGTGTTCCCCGTCCTTCTGTACGGTGTTGGTAAGCGTTGCCGCAGCTTTAGTATACTCCAGGGTGCCTGGTGGGCTTTGTTGGCAGAGCAAGCTCCCACGTACAATGGGAAGTGTTTCAAACAAAACCTGTGGCTGAAAGTCAAGCAGCACCCCTATGAATTTTTAGTGATTGTTTTCAGGAGATAGGAAAGCCTCGCTTGAGTTTAACGAATGTCTGTTTTGTCTCGCTACAAACAGTAAACCATCAGGAAAGGGAGTTATTCCTGGGTATGGGCTTCCTACAAACCACTTTGCTGTAAAACAGCCAGGTGCTGAAATCTGCTGGCTTTTTTTTTTCCTTTGCAGGCTTTCTCATTACACGCTTAGCTCTTCACTCTGGTGGCAGGAGAAGGCTAGAGATGTACCCATGGAGATGCTTTGCATGGTTTAGTATGCTTGTTTTGGATTTTTTTTCTAGCGTGTCTGGCCAAATTATGTGCCACTAATACCTGTCATCACTAAGGGAGCGTAGCAGTATTCAGTATTCCTTGTATTCCTTCCCTAGGCATTTAATTTATGGGTCATTGCTTTTGTGCAGATAGTTTCCAGTCAAAGAAATACAACTTACCTGCAATTGTTCTGTGTGTAGATGCAGGTATAAAGGGTGACTTGAGTTTACAGATGTCAACCTGGGAGCAGCCCTAGGAATTGCACTTCTAACCAAACAAAGCTCTTTGTCCATTTTGAAATGTTTATTTGAAAATAGAGTAGTAGTAATTTACATTTATTTGAAACTTTCCCATAAGAAATATTTATTCCATCAGAATATTTCATTCAAAGCCTTTTCTATGCTAAATTCCTTGCAGAGAAAGAAATCTGGCTTAAAACTCAATTCTTTCACTCTGTGGCCTGTATTTCATTTTTCATAAAATCCCATCACTTTGAGGTCTTTGAAGGGCTTTTTAGGTTTGGACTGCCATTTGGGGTAAAGGTTTTCATTCAGATCAGACAGCTCTGAAAACTGGCCAGCACTTCCCACCAGGTATCACCTCTATTTAGTAGAAAATTCTCAGTATCAACCAGTTTCATGAACAACCCTCTGGATTATCCTGAACCCTTGAGACCCTGCTTTCTTTGGAACCATAGACAAAACACCATAGGGAGATTTTTAGATCTGAGAGCTCGGATTTACAATTCTCATTTTGGCCCATCTCACAGTTGCGTTGGGGAAGGCTGGCTTTCTTGGTTAGATAATTGGATTGGAAAGTACATGCAAGTCCGAGCTCCTGCTGGTTTCTGGCCGCGTAGCTGTGGCTACCCTGTCCCATCAGCCGGCTGACGGCTCTCCCGGTTGGATGCTACAGTGCTGTTTACAGCTTGCCTTCCTCAGAAGAGGGAGTGGGAATCACTGACAGCTATTGAAAGAGTCAGCCTGCGGCTTAGAGAAGATGCACCTTGGTCTACAGTAGTGTCAGGGCTGCTTCAGGAAGGTAACCCTGAAGGATGCCCAAACCTGCAGCCCTATTATCATCGCTGATTGTGCTGATGGGTCCTTTTGCTACAGTCATTGCCCCCTCACATGTGGGGTGAGATCCCTTCCCAGAGCAGGGTTCATTCTGTTTAGCAGGAGAGAGGAGCTGAATCCTGGTGGGACTGGCAGCATGTCAGGTCCTTCCACAAAGCTGGTTTGCTCTCAAATGCCATGAGTGGGCAACAGAGGAATAAAATGGAGATTTTAATGAAAAAAAAAAAAAAAAAAAAAAATTGAGCAAGGTAAAAGACTGCAAGAGATGGGCAGAGACCCACAGGTGGCAGAGGTCTGAGCGGGTTGGTGGTACTGTGATGTACCCACATGGAAAGGAGTGTCTTCCTTTTCTCCTCTGATACCTAACCTCCCATCTAAGGAGCTAGAGCTAATGAGAGAGCCCTGGGTTTGCCATGCACAGGTTTGCAGTCTCACGATAACTGCAGGCAAAGACAGAGATCCTCACTGTGTCTCTAGGCGAGAGGGTTTCTGAATACACACAAGACAAGAAACCCTGCTCAGTTTTGATATTCCCTGGAGGGTATTCTGCTGCTGACAGCTCTGTGCAAATGTCAGCAGGGAAACTCAGCTTCCTTCTCCTTCCCTCTGCTGCTTTGAAAGAGTCAGGGTTTTTTAAAATTTTATTTTTTCCCCACCTGTTTGGCAAGTGGACTTGACTGCTCTGAAAACATGCTGTAGAGGGTCTGGCTCCTGCTGGGAAGCTGGTTTCTGCAAGAGGGGCTTGTTCGCCCTGGTGTCTCCTCACAGCTTCCGAAATCAGCAGGAGTCCAAGTGCTTCACTCACTTGTGATGGAGCGATACCGCTTCCCATCTGTATTTGACATCTGTGAAGGCTGCAGTTGTCTGTGTCCTACATTGATATACAGTCCCTCTTTGAGAAGTTGTTGCCAGCTTAGGTGTGTGAAGAGTAGTTCAGTTTTCTGGCCGTAGCATTCAGAAAGCTGTGGTTTTGGTGGCTGTGGTGTACTTGGCACTTGATGCTCATGTTGGGTGTACTAGCACGCAGCCCTGAAAGGGGTGGTGGTGGGAATCTATGTGGACATTGGGCAGTGACACCCATTTGTACTGGGCCACGTAAAGCTCATTGGCTGGCAATACTGGAGTCCAACATGACCCCAAATTGTTGGGTGATCAGATACTATCTCCACGGGTGAAATCAAAGATGCGGGACTTGTGCATCCCGGTCATAGGCTGCTATTCTGTGCTTTCTCTCTTCCCCCGCTGCTCTGAAGTCTTGTGGGTGGCTGGGCATCTTTCTGTTGCACTTCACCTTTCACCGGCTAGAGGTCAAATTAGCTGGGAAGCAGGTTCCCTTGTGTGTCTGTTCATCCCAGAGCTGCGGTCTGTTGGGAGTATTTGGCTGAACAGCAGGGCTGCTGTCCAGAGGGACCTAGACAGGGTGGAGCAATGGGGTTGACAGGAACTCATTTAAGAAGAAGTGTTAAGTCTTGCACCTGGAAAAAAGTGACCTCTTGCAACGATCCAGGCTGAGGACTGCCTGGCTGGGGAGCAGCTCTCCTGAAAGGAGCTGGGGATCCTGGTAGACAGTAAGTTGCACATGAGTCATCAGTGTGCCTGTGCAGCAAAAGAGGCCAACAACATCCTCAGCTGTACAAATAGGGACACTGCTAGTAGATTGAGGGGAAGGTGATCATCTTGAACTCAATTGCTAGACCATATCTAGATACTGTGACCAGTTTTAGGCCCCTCAGTACAAAAAAGATGTTGGTCAACCAGAGCAAGTTCAGGAGAGGGTGAAGAGCTTGGCCAGGAGCTGGAGAACCCGCCCTGAGAGGAGAGGATGAGAAAATTATCTTATTCAAGCTGAGGAAAAGAAAACTTGGAGGGACCTAACAGCAGCAAGGGGGTTATTGAGAAGGTGGAGACAGGCTCCTCACACTGGTGAGTGGTGGGAGGATGTGAGACAGCAGGCATAAGTTGACATGAGGGCACTTCCAACTGGATATAAGGAAAAGCTTTTTCCCATGAGGACAGGCAAGCATTGAAGCAGGTTGCCCATAGAGGTTGTGCAGTTTCCATCCCTGGAGATTTTCAAGGCCTGAATGGACAAAACAATCTGGTCTGATCTCACAGCTGACACTGCTTTGAACAGGAGGTTGGACTAAAGAACTCCTGAGGTCCCTTCCAGCTTGGGTTACCCCATGATCCATCCTCTGCTGCAAAACCCTGGGCCCTAAACCCCATCAGAGGGCCTGTATCCAGGCTTTGCTGCTGAACTGGTGCAGCTGACTCTTGTTTTAAATACTTAAAATACCCACTAATTGCTCTGTCACTGCAGGCGGGTGCTTAGCCTCTCACACCCCACATTTCCATTGCTTTGGGACTTCCAACTACAACTTGTCAGTGTAGCACACTGCAGTTAGCTGGCTGCGGTATCTAACTGCAGTAGGAAAACTCCCTTTTTTTTCTGCTAGGAAGGTTGCTGTTCCCAGCAAGAGTTAGAGCCTGCTTTTTTGGTAGAGAGCAATTAATTTTCCATGTCTCTCCCTCAAGTACTCCTCTCTGCTTTCTGACTACTCAGCAATCTCCGTGCTGGTGTGCAGGGTTTGGCTGAGTTGTATTTTTGCTGGGTGCCTTGCATACATGTGTTGAGTGCTGTTCTTTTTTTGGAGGTTCTGGTTTAACAGTGCCTCAGAGTCTTGTCGGAGATGGGATCTTGTGATCGTGCAATGAGATTTGCAAATGACTGTTTAATCCCTCCAGATTCTGCATCAGTGGTGCTGCACCGTGCCTCTTTATTTCTGACTCTAGGAGAAGTAATGGGCTCCAGCAGACCCATTGCAGCAGGGAAGGCAGCAGGTTGTACCATCGTCTCTTCAAACTCTTCCTCTAAGAAGCTGCACCTTCAATTTGACAGGCTTCCAGTCCCAAAGCAGCTGAGCTGGATATCCCTCCAGTGGGCTGAGGATGCATGCTGTGCAGGCAAGGGGGATGTTAGTGACAAAAGCAGATGCAAAGGGACAGATAAGAATGTCCTGCTGCAGGTTACCTTGCTGAAATCCATGAGACCTGCAGCTTTCCAGGGGACAGTTTGCAGTGATGCTGGTTGTCACTTGCCTTGTCGTGGCCGGTGATTTTCTGCATGGTGTCAGTTGCTCTGTGCAAGATGTGGAGTATTCAGGCTGCAGTACCTGGCATGGTTGTGCTGTTGATGGAAACCATGCAGGGTTGGAATATAAGGAAAAGCAGGTATGTCCTCGTCCCCCTGATCTAGGTACTTCTATTTGTCCCTCTGCTCTCCGAGGAGTGCTCTGCATGGGACATTAGGTGATCAGCTTTAGTCTTCACCTGCTACTTGTGCTCTCCAGGGTGACAAAGAGGTTATTTAACTCCCCATACACTCCATATAATGCCCTGACAGATGCCCAGCCAAAATGACTCTTGTCATTCCTTCCTCCTCTCTATCCCCTTCTCTTTTGACTGGGATAATGACTTTTCAGGGAGCCCTTGAAGTGCCTCTTGCATCTGCCTTTGATTTGAATGCCTCTTGCCTGCTGACCCTTCTTACGGGAAGTCGGCTTAAGTGCGGTTCTCCTAATTAGTTTTGCTTTAATTTAATCTTTTGAAATAATTTTATCAAAAAGAGGAAACCTTCTACTCAGTCCCTCATTTTATCGGCTTGTTTTCATGCATGGTCTCTGGGTTTATTTCTCTATTTCCCTTGTCTCTAGATAGGACATCATTTGCATATTTGATTAAGCTCCATATGTTATCAGGGAGCCAGTTGAAAGAACAGCAAGTCCCTGATAAGGCACTGTGCATCCGTCTCTTCCTTTCACCATCCTCCACTCTTATCCCCCTCACCATCCTGCAGCCGTATCTGTGTCCAAAATCACCTCTGCAGTCTGTCTCACCTCCTCCTTCTCCCTTTGGCCAGATGACTGATCTCTGGTTTGGCCGCAGATAGGCATTGAAGTAGACATCACAGTTTGACAGCTCTTGTGTTTAGGAAGGAAGCAGAAAGGGTGCAGAGGATGGGAAGCGAGTGCTGGTGAAGGTGTAAACCATGACAACGAGGTCCAGATTCAGTTCCCTGCTCTCTCTGAAGCCCTTCACGGGATCCTGTTGTGCCTATAGGGTATGTGTTACATGAAAGCTGCTTGTTCCCACTGTTCACTCATTATGTTGTCCAAGGCTTTGTTGAGTCTCAGCTGGACTATTTGCTGCACGTATTTGCTGCAGTCTGGACTGACACCTTTAGCTCATCTCCCGGTGCTAGAAATGACTGCTGTGCAGAGACAACAGGGTAGGGTCAGAGTGGCTGAAAACAGAATAGCCATGGACAAAGAATTTTGAAATGTGTTTTAAAATGTGCATACGTATATGGGTGTGCATGTAACACATGTTGCTTAAAAGTTTAAACTCATGCCTTCCAGGCTTTGTTCTCTGGCTATTGCTCTGTGAAAACAATTTGCCTTAAATAGTTTCCCCAGCCCACCCCTAGGAACCCTTTAATTTGAAATAAGTTGTGGATACCCCTGAGGAAATGTAGGGAAATGCTTAGTTTCACAGTAATTTTCTCCTCCCCACCACTGATGTTTGAGCTGGGGGGAAGGCTTTGCTCTGTTTGTGACCCATAGCTGGACATCTCTGGAGGTGATGGGAGGCCCAATTCCTGGCCTGCCAAAGGCAGGGTGGGTTCATAACAGCAAACAAAAGTAGTGTAATTAGCCGTGCTACTGGAGTTGGAGAAGGGACTGCAGCTTGTGTAAGGTGGCCTTGGTTATTCAAAAAGAGTCTTCCCCTCAACTGACATCCAAAGCGTATGAACAGGAGGTTTGATTTATGAGCCAGCTCTTAATTAAAAGGCAAAAAGGAATGTGCCTCATTGCGTTAGGATAAGTGACTTTGGGCTTGAGGTAATTTGAAGAGCCTTTCTCCACCTCTTCCCTGCACATACCCGGACTCCCCAGCATGTGGCAGCCCCTTGGCATCAGAGTGGTGGTTGTTAAAACCCCCTAATGGGTTCACGTCATCTGCATGTCCACCCCTTGTGAATGCTGCTGGTGGTGTTTCTGAAGCCAAGAGAAGGAAAGCAGAAATAAAATCCCTCCCCCCCCCCCCCCCCCCTCCCCATTCCACTCCAACTTGATCTCTTCCCCTCATGCTTCTTTCATTTTGGTTTAATGACTTTGGCTTGCTGTGCTTCATCATCTCTCTCATTTCGTCTTGGTGGCAGCCTGGCTTGAGAGCAGTCAAGCTTTGATGGATTGCTGGTTGTTGGACTCGTGTGTGAAGCTTGGGGGGAAGCGTGAGAGAGTTGTGCTGGTTTTTGTAGACCCCAACCCATATGGTGTCTGTGGGAGTGAAGACGTGTGTTGCTATACAGGGTTCAGGGATCTGTTCCTGCTTGGTCTGACACTTGTCTGTTTGGTTATTTGTTTGTTTTTCTTTTTTTTTCCTCCAAAACCCTGTCAGTAGCCTTTCACCTCTCCTAAATGAAACCATATGAAGGAGCTGCAGGTTCCTGGCCCTTTCTGAAATTCAAAAAGCTATCATTGCTGGGCGAGGGGTAGAAATATGGACTGAAGGCTGGACCAGGACAGTTAATCAAAGCTGCGGCTCCAGCAAGGTTCCCCTGGGATGCTGTGCCCAGGGTGACCAGAAAGCATCTTGCTAGCTGTGATAGCAGTAGCTAACCTTTGAGATTTGACTGTAACCTGATGGTGTCAAATCTAGGTTGATGTCAATAATGCCTTTTTCATGAACTTGACTGTCATTGCTTGGCTTTCTTCATACTGGCCAGTGTTACACCAGCTATGACTCCAAGGCTGATCATTCACCTCCTAAATTAAAAGCCTTTGGGTTGGAGTGGTATTTCAATGCGAGACCCCAAAAGGAAATAAATGTGCTAGCTGGGTTGGTATTTGTACTTGACTAGAGACACCAGGACCGCGTTAACAGAGATATCCCTTTCATGGGACACGTCCCATGGAAGATTGCTCCTGGTAAGAGTTATTGTTCTATATCAGCAGCATTGCATCAAGTATGCACCAATGCCTCTGAGCTGGGATCCCCCTTGGTGCAGTGAGCCTGGATGTGTGTGTTGGAAACAAGTCGAGCACTCCCAGGCTCCAATGGGAGATGGTTGGGAGCCTGGGGGTGCCAAGAGAAGCAAAGTCTAGAGAGGAAAGTTGGGAGCCAGTCATCTGTGGGTTTCAGCTCTGGTTGCAGTCCATCATGCTGAACATGTTCTGCTGATGATTCATAGGGCTGGGTCACTTTGGATAACAAAACAGGAACTCCTAAGGGACTTCGGTGGGTTTTGGAAGCTTTGCTGATTATTGTTTTTCTAGCTGATGTGGTACGTTGGCAAAGGACCCCACCACACTCTTGTATCTATGGCATCCTGGAAATGCAAACCACTGTTTCTACTGCTGGCCGTGCTGGTATCCCACCCTGCTGGGATGCTCATGGCTGTGGTCTGCAGTCATCTTTCCTTTTGACTTCTTGGAACTTTTTTTTTGAACTAAGGCTGGCAATAAATTCCAGTGATGTCAGGGAAAAGGTGACCACTGAGACTGGCAGAGACCTTGTCAAATGAATTTTTCAGAACTGTTCTGATGAAATCTAATTAAACATAGTGACCAGCACTGTGCAAATCTCCCTGTGTTTGCTTCGTATGTCATATGGTTGATTAAGGCTGGGTTATCGGGGGGACTTTATGACTTGTGATATCTGCTGGGGTGGATGTGGTTTCACACGCTACAGGCACTTTGATCTTTCCCCCACTGCTCACAAGTTTCTGTGGGTTTCTCTTGGATTTCGTACGCAATCGATGTATCTTCTTGGGCTCTAAGGGAACATATTGATGATATAGCTAACCTGAGCGATAAGGACATGTCGTGTGCACTAATGCATTTCTCCTGCCCTTCAGACAGCATCTCTGTGTTGGTAAGTGACAGGACCTTGGCATCCTGTTAGAGTTGAATATTTGTCTGCCTCTTACAATGAGAATAACTCATTGTGTTGTTTTCTTACAGAATGAATTTTACAAAAAGAATAAATAAAAAAAAACAAACCCAGACCTGTGCCAAATCAAAACTGATTGCTTCTCTGTCCTTTTTTCAACAAAACGAACAAACCTCCAAAGCTCTGAAAGTTTAATGGTCTATGAAACAACCACTTATGGTTATTTGACTTCCTCACCTCCCCTTTTCTCCTTTTATTTTTTTCCACCTTGTTTAATTAGCTCTCTTCTTACAGGTATTTCTGCTGTGAGATGGAAAAGTCAAAATCTTTTGATGCTTTCAAGCCCCTTCTCCCCCATGTGATGATGTAAATTAATTCCCCAAATCCCACCTAAATTCTGAATTTTTAGCTAATTTACTATTCATGGAGAGAAAGGAAATGTTTCCAAATTTGTATCTCTCTGTTTTGCTTGCACGTCTATCTTAGCATGCAGTATACAGAGAGGTGCAAGATCTTATGAGACTGCTGCATTTAGGCTCTTTGTTAAACTTCTTTTGCCAGGTTAGCATTTTTATCTGCTTGGAAGCTGGAGAATTGAACTCGCCTGGGAGCCCCGGTAGTGAAATAAATTATCATAATATAGTGGGAAAAGAAAAGATTTTAGGATGGTGTGTAGTGCGGGGCTACCCTCGTGTATTACAACTGTTCATTTAGAGATGTAATATGGCTTTGGGCTACATTACTGAGATATTTTTATTTCAAGGGAAGGGGGCTGCTTGGGCTGGGGAAATACAGGTAAATGTAACACCTAAATACTGAAAGTCCCAAATGCATCCTGACACTAATCATTAGTAACTATAACAGTGAGCTAAAGCTGAATATTGATTGTTAATTCATGATTTTTCAGCCAGTCTCTCATTTTTAGGGGAATCTGACTTTTTTAGGGGACTGGTAGTACTGCGAAGCAGTGATAGAGGGCAGGAGATTAAAAGACCTGTTGCAATTAATCTTCCAGTGTTCTGCCTTTAAAAAATTGTCAGTGTAATGCATGTATGTGCAGATGAAGGACCATCCACCAAGGTGTTATATGCCCCACTGTGCTAAAAAGGATTTACCTTTAGGGGAACCTGTTGGGGGAATCTGAGCTCTACCTGTCCTGCAAAGCTCAGAGCAGTCCCAGGTTGTGATGGAGCAACCATCAACAGGACCTGAATAACCACAAACTCATTACGTTACCATCTGCCAATGTTTAAGATAACAGTATGGATATTATGGGGTTTTTTTGGTGTCGCCCCCCCCCCCCGCCCCCCCCCCCCTCCGATTTTCATCTCGATCATGCTTTGCAGCCTGCTTGTCTCCTGCTCTGTGATGTAGTCCAGGCTACCACCGTGCTGCTTTCTTCCCTGTTAAGGAAATCTCAGACACTTTCCTCTTAAAGCTCACACTGACTTTGTCATGGAAGTGCTGCCCTTCTTGCTGCAGAAGGCAAGCCCCGCTAGGAAAGATGATATCTCTGGCATAAATATCCACTAGCAATCAGGCCCCTTGTCCGTGCCAGGGATGCTCTGGCAGACTCTGATGTGACTTACTTTCTATGTTTTCTCAATTCTGTCAGTGGCAGGTGATTTCATTAACTGCTCTTTAATTGCTTGCAGAAAGCCTAGCTATTATTTGTTTGTTTTCACTCTCCTGATGGAAACATGGCCCCAGGAGGCACAGATCAGCCTTGTCACCTGGTTTCTAAACCTACTTCTATATTTTTTATTATTATTTTTTTTTTCATAGAGCTGCAAATTTGGAATTACTGTGGAATTCCCAGAAAGTTCAGTTTCAGGGTTTCAGCCTAGGGTGCTATGGTAAGATTTGCTCTCAGTTATGTTCCCTGTGTGTTCTCTGGATGATCTTGGACTCATCTGTCCTCTCTCCCTATTTCTCCTGCAGTTATTAAAATGAAGAGGGGAGTGGGAAGAAGTTGTTTGGGAAAGGACTGAGTTCCTCCCTGAACACCGTCTGGACTGGGGATGGTGTCTTAGCAAGGTTTTTTCCCCACTATCCCAGTCACTGTGATAGTCAGTGTATGTTGCTCCTTGATCTTCCTCACATCTGCTGCATCTTACGGACAGCGTATGACCCCATTTCCTCTGCTGTCTTGTCCTCTGGCCCCTTTCTTCCAACAGCTACCTTGCCTGACTGTCCTTTCGGCTTGCTCTTTAGGACAGTTCAGTTTTCCCTCCTCCATCCCATTTGTTCCTTACCCATAAGTAGCTTCCTTCAAGCCTCCACAGTTTTCTTCCTGCTGGATGGCTCTTTGGCCTTGTTCATCTTGGATGTCCAAGATCTAAGCCTGAGACTAAAACATAAGAAGCCCGAGTTCAGTTCCTGCTCTGCCTCTGACTTTTATGGACTCACCTCTTGGAGGGTGGGGATTCATCTCATTAAATTTAGATATGTCTATTCACAGGAGGTATTGTCAACTCCCTTTCCAGTCCAGCAAGAGAAGTCAGACCTTTTAGGACACATCTCATCCTGCAGGAGACTGAAATCGCCCTAAAACAGGGCAGATGAATTGTGTCCTAAATATGTCTTTTTCTCTCCATTAACAATAAAGGGTGCTGAGGGCAACTTGTTCAGATGTAAACACCCCTTGTATCTCTGTTCCCTGTCTGTAAGTGACAGTAATGGTGTTTCCCTGCATTGTCAGGGGTCTTGTGAACAATTAGTGGTTGCGAGGTGCTCCAACATTATCATAATAGAAAAGCTTAGTGCAGGGTTATCTTATGCATGATTTTCCTGCTGGAATTTGATGAATGTGGTCAGAAGGATCCCTTTCTTTTGGTCCTTGGTGCTGTCCTGTATTTTCTTGATTCTAAGGCAGGTGACTTATCTGATGTCTACTATGAAGCCCAGATGCTCTTACCTGGCCGGGCAGTGGCCCATGTACCTAAAGGTTGCAGAGGATATCTGGAAGATAGCTTGAGAGTGGGAACACTGGGCTGCAACATCAACTCATATGGTTTAGGAGACAAGAGGGGCTGCCGACAGACCCAGCATGTGTGCACCCCTAAGTGATTGATTCTTTTTGATGTTGTTACGAATGCTCCCTAAACTGCTAAAAGCTTAGGAAGAAAACTTTAGGCTCGTTTAAAAAGGAAAGGGAGCCTGCAGAATTTATGGCATCTGCAGTGACCGGGGGCACTGCCAGCAAATTCAGAGTTACAAGTGGATGAGCAGGCTGGTGTCTCATTGGGATCACATATCTGACAGTTGCAGTGATCCTGGGGCTGGCTCTGATATTAACCCGGTGAATTCTGCTGCTGCACGTGGGCAGGGCATCAAATTGCCATGCACCAGCACCACATGATGTGATGGGGCACCCTTCAACAATGTATTTTGGAATGCCCAACATACTTCCATGTCATTTGGAGACTCAAGTTAGCAGGATGGGATGAATTAAAGAAGAGAGGAAGTATTTAGGCATGCAAAGATGCAATCAAGATACTTGCAAAAGTACTTAGGTGTATGATTCCAGTTGCAGGAGGTCCTTTTACCCAGGAACTTGCAGTCAGAAGGGCACAAGTAACTGGAGCAGGCAGACACTGAAAGGGGAAAGTGTGGAAAGGAGCAAGTTCCTTAGAAGGATCTGAATGAAGTGGAACAGGTGGTTGACGGAAGGGCCAGATCAGATTGGGGGTGATATACAGAACATGAGGGCACGAAGAGTAGTCAGAAAAAACTTGGTATGACATAATTGCAGAGCAGGAACCCTTGATCTATTCCTGGCTCTGTTGTGGATTGCAGCATGACCTCAGGCAAAAGGCTTTCCTCTCTACATGCTTCCTACGCTCTTCTCTACATAGCCTCCGAGTTCTTCAGGGAATGGACTGTCACTTGCAATGAGCACGTCCTGCACCGAGCACAGTGGCACTTTGATTTCATCTTGAGGTTTCACAGGCAGCTGAACTGTTAGTTCGAAGCTGGATGTTGTTGGGGTTCAGCTGCTTTCAGATGCAAAACTTCCACTTGCAAGCCTTGGCTGCTGATGTGAGCGCTGGCTCCTTCCACGTGACATCTGCTTGTGCATTTGTGCAAGGGGTTGGGCTGAGCTCTTTCAACATGCGACTTTTCTGAGACCCTTGTGCATCCCTGATTTCCCCGCCATGCAGTATGCAGGAATGCCGTGCTTTGGCCTCCCTGCCCCCTCCTAACAGGTTGATCATAAATTAGGTTCTGATGTGGGTATTGAATTTCACTCCAGCTGCTGGAGCTGTGGCACATCTGTGGTCCTCCTGTGGTTAATGGCTTCACAAAAATGAAGCAATAAAGGTTATGATGGCTGTGTTTTAACCTCATGGCCCTCATTTTGTTCGACAGGAGTGTTTCTCGGGAACAGTTAAAAACTCACTGCCTGCATTTTAAATATCTCCCAGTGATGTGCCATCTTTGAGCAGCTTTTATGAAGTGATTTTATTTTTGAAATTTAACAAAGCTGAAGAATCTTTTTTTTTTTTCTTTCTCTTCTTTTGGTTTTTCTTCAAGGAAGATGAATTGACTCTCTTTAAGATAAACAAACCCGTCTCTAAATTATGCTGTGGCTTAACATTTACATACGACAGAGAAGTCGGTGCAAAGCAAAAAGGGAAAGGAAAAAAACCAAAACCGCTTAGCTTGAAGTCTTTCAGTGTAAGTCTGTAATGCTTTCCGAAGGGATGCAGGCATGCACATGGTGGGGATGATTTCTCTGTAAAGAACAGTTCACAGCTCTGGTCACCAATGAGCCCTTCAAGGGAGAGTGCTTTGTCTCTCTCACAAACCTACTGTCTGTTGTGAAGATCCATGATCATGAAAACTGAGATGTGACTTTGGACACTGAGCTTTTACTGCATCAGAAATGCTGGCATTTTAGCATGTGTGAATCCTTGGAAATCGAGCCCTTTTCAGGCATATTCTTCCAGTCCTCTCCTGATGAATATCAGTTCCTTTAAAAATCTTGGCTGTTTTTTAAAGGGAAGTGAAGTCTTGGTGCTCCAACCAAGACTGCTGTCATTTCTGCTGGGTGTTGTGGATGCTACTTAATGTGCCACTCAGAGCTGTAGGATTTGGCTGCCCAGCAGATCAAATCAATAATGTATTTATCCTCCCAGCTCTGCTGACAGGTATGGAAGTGGTACTGTCCATGAGTTGCAGAGAGAGCAAAACTATTCAGGCTATGTACTTTGATGCCTAAAGTGGATTTACCTGGAAAAGAGGTAGATATTTAATTTTAAGAAAGTGGTCCAGATCACCTCCTAGCCAGGATATCCTTGTGTATATATACAGCGGAGTTCAAAGCATCACTTATACCACTCCCTGGAGATAGCTACCCGTCTATTTTTTATGCAAATAACCCAAATGCTTAAGGGGAGAGTCATGAAATGCCTTGCTGGTGCAGACATGCTGCAGGGGTATGTGACTCCAGGTGAGACATCGCAGCAGAAAGTCTGAACTTGCACAAGCTACACGAGTTGTGGCACAAGACAGGGGTGAACCTTGAGGTCCCTAGGATGAAAGCAAGATTATTCCCTTAATGAATTATGCTGCTGCACTTGAGAAAGAAGGGCTTTTCTCTGACCCTTTCCACCCTGAATTGTGTTTTACCCCTGCTACGGTTGTACACAGATCCCACCGTCATCAAAATCTGCTGATAGTGCTTGACGTGCCAAATTCTTGCAGAAAGGCAAGTAAGGCATGCTAGCCACCCGGTCAGAGAGGATAAACAATCTCTCATTTATTTATTTAACTTGCTTGCTATTAATTGCAAAGGATGACCCTTTGTTCATCTGTTATGAAGCATATTGACTTCCTCTCCACAGGTCTTCCAAGAGACTTGCTGCTTAAGCATGCTGGGCATAAATCCTGAGAGGGGCCCTGGGACAGTTTTTGAGGAACATGGGGTCTGATGTTAGAGCTAATGAGCTTGTTATGAGACACATACTGGTATCTCTAGTGGCTCTATCCTTTGCCACTGTGTCCAGCCTGTCTGCAATTAGGAACAAGGTCTGTGACATTGTGCTTTATACTAAATCTGCAACGAGACAAAAATGTCTGATTTCCACTGAACATAACAGAAACTCATGATCCGCAGAGTAAGAACAAATTTTTCTTCTTTATGACTCGAATTCTTTAGAAGTCCCCAAGGACTGACTTTTTAAAATGGGAAGTTTTTTCTCCCCCCCCCCCCCCCCTTTTTTTTTTTTTTTTTTTTAAACAGAGCTGCTGCCCATTTTTCTAGGGATTTGGAAGTCAGAACGATGTTAGCCCAGGTAGTTGAAGCTATAACCCTGGACAGAGTGCTTATGAGGGTGTGTTAGGTAATTGATATTGATATATTGACAGGGTAGGAGGTAAAAGAGTAGCAGCTGGATGGGGATAGATGGGGACACACGGATCTGGGCCCATGTTACCTAATCGTCCAAGATAACTCTTGCACTGTATCTGTAAGAGGTCAGTAGTGACGCAGAGTGCAAATCCAAGATGCAAGACCGCCCCTGCAAATGGTTCCCTCTTCTTTGCTCGTGATCAGTTAAATCAGAGAATACAGGTATGGAGGTGACCTCAAGAAGTCTTTTGATCCCCTCTATCCCAAAGGAAAGCCGCTGTAGCTAAACCATTCATCTGGGATGTTCAGGTGAACTTGGCCATAGTAGTGTCTCAAGGAAGACCCCTGGAGTCCTGTGGTCTCTGCCTGACTCGGATCATTTCAGAGTGTTGGGTTTGCAAGTTTTGCCCTTATTTTATTTTAATGAATGTCACAAGCCTGCAAACTCTCTCCTGTGTCTGGGGACACGCTCTTCTGGGGGATTGTCCAGCCATTGTCAGACAATTCATCTGAATTACCCCATTCATTTCAGTCCTATTCACTCCCTGCGATCCATTATCGTCACCTTTCTTCCCTACCATTAATATCACCCAAGCTGCTCTTTCTTTTTGCACTGGAAACTTTAAATGGATAGATATGTTAATTGGTATCATTACAATAAACGGTCCTAGTCACCCTGCAATTTGGGCGAACGTTTCATGTTGCTGTTTAAATGATGAGGGTTTTTTCTTTTTTTTAATGCCACTGACAGCTACTTGTGTTTAATTCATTTTGATTTTGTTAGGAGGGGGAAGTTATCAGGATTGCATCATTAAAAATGCATGCTTGGGTTAGTCATGCATGTTTCATATATCCCTGTGTATGATCTATCATAATTCAACATTAGCCAATGGCGATACCAAGTGGAAAGGGTCTGCTGAGCACACATATAATTCAATTACACCCATGACGTCACACTGATTGGATTCTTAATGACACCTCCAAGCTGTGCCGTGAACAGGGCTGGGCAAAATGAAGGTTTCCACTGAGGCTGCCTCTGCCTGGGAACACAAGGTTTCTGTTACCGCTCCAAATTTGCAGAAGTTTGGATCCGATAGGAACTGGGCAGCCGCTTCAGAGCTGCTCAGCAGCCGGAGCTGAAGGCCAGATGTGAGCCAGGTCAGGCAGCATGGCATGAACCTCAACTACCATAAGAGTTGTGCTGCTTGGGCTGTCATAAAGAAATAAGATGTCCTCCTTGCTGTTGGCTGGTGTTATTAAAGTGCTTTTACAAGTACAGCAGTTCCTGTGGTAGAGGGACAACGTGTCATGCTGCAATAAGTCTTCCTAATCTGGTGTAATTCTGCTCACATCGGAGCACTGGTTTGGTTAAAACCCCCTTCTCGTTGATGGGTGATTGTGGAGCAGTGCATGGTGGTATTCCCTGCAGCTGAAAAGGGAGTTAGAAGATGCAACTGGTGGCACCTTTATCCTTTCCTCTTGTGACAGATCCTGACTTAGGATAAATCGGTGATTCCACCTTCCTCCCCCCTCACCTTCACTACGGTCTTTCACCCCATTAGTGAAATGAATCTCTCCTTCCCAGAGCCTTCCTGCAGTATACATAAAGAGAAAGTGCCGTTCCTGGGGCCTGGGGTGGCACAGGGCAGAGGTCAGGTAACGTAGCAAGGTCCATTATTTTGACAGCAAAGGTGGACTCCCTCCCAGTGGATATTCCTGCTGCTCTGAGCCCTGTGGGATATGCCTCTGACAGCCATCCACGCCGCTCCTCCCTCTCTGGACTGCACAGCAACAAGAAATGAGCAGGAAAAGGGTGGAGGGAGCAAGTGAAGAGGTTGAAATTTGCTGCTTGTTGGGTGAGAAGACCCGTGTTGGGTCAGTGGAGCTGGAGAGGTTGGGATACACGTTGGAGAGGGGAGTGTGCACAGCCCCTTGCTGTTGTCAGCAGCATATTCTTGAGAGCCAACCTTATCCCCACAGGAATGACAAAGTCTTTGTCGTCTGCTTGGACCGTGTGTCTTGCACAGCACCTTGCATGCTTAGATGCTGAGATCAGTTTGGGTATCCTGGCACTGCTGCTTCTTGGTATTAGTCAAGTGGAGCAAGGATCGCTGATGCAGAGTTTTCCTTGATGTTCCTTTTAAAAAAAAAAAAAAAAAAAAAAAAGGAAGACTCTGCATCCCTCACTGCCTCTCACTTCAGTGTATTTAATAATAACTTGCTCTCTGTGAGTGCGTCCCATGCACCTATCTGCCTCAGCACTTTTTAAGCTCTAGTGAATTACAACCCAACAGTGGATTATCTCCATTTTGTTGGTGCTGGATCACAAGCCCAGAGAACTCAAAAAATCTCCGTTTCAGATCAGGGCCAGGCGAAGAAATCACTCCTGCTTCTGATTCTGAGACCTCTGCTTTAAGCACATGAGCATTCGAACTACCAATCCTATTGATTTTCAATTACAGCTCAAATGGAAGTGGTTGTAGCTTTGTGTTAACCCTCGGGAGACTTTGCCCTGTCATTTCTAGCGAGGAGCCGGGGGAGAAATCCTGCGTTGCCCGTACTGATGTGGATCTGTGGTCATGTGGCTGAAACTCACTCCTGGGCAGAAATGGGTTTCACCGCAGCTTGTTAAAATAACAAAATCCTTTTTTTATGGGGATGGGTGTTCTTGGATCTGCTGCTGGGGGCAATACACGGGTGTGTGGCATGAAGAAATCATAGCTATAAATACAGAGTTATTGTGGTGTGGTAGAGAGTTATTGTTGGCATGAGTATGGAGTATTTTTAAATTGTGTGAGGAGACTTATTTTAAATGCCAGCTGTGCTGAACCTTGCTGGCATGTTAGGGGTAGTCCTGGCAGAGCTGGGTTAGCAGGCAGAAGGCAGATGAGAAGTTCGAAGCTGCAAAATTCACACCCTTCCTTCCCTGATTTTTAGGTTGGTCAGTGTTTGCCAACCGCTACCGTGGGCAGGTGGCTGTCAGTGTTCACTTGTATGCACACACATGCTCTGCGTTTTGAGGGTGCTTCCCTCGTTGGATCTCTCGGCTCTTTGCCAAAGCTAGGAAACAACTTGTCCATTCTCCTGGCTGGAGATGCAAAGGAGTTAAATAACTTGTAGAGGCAGGTTAAGATCATGGCACATTCCCTGCAAAAAAAAAAAAAAAAAAAAGATTCAAGGATTATAATTCCCAGCAGCCTAGCCAAGAGCTAGGATGGGTTTCATGAGATTTGGATTTGTCTTGCACTTGATCTGCCCTGAACCACATCTCTGTCCATGCATCCATCCCCTGCTTCCAGACCGATGTATGTGTTTGTTCCATCAGCTTTACATGAGAGCCACTGATTATGTTATTTATAACAGCCTGCTGATCGCCTGCCTGCAGCCGGGCAGCTGGAGCCAGTGTTGGGTTACCATCACCTGCTCCCTTTCCCAGTTCCCCTTCAGTAGGGCTGGATTTCGGACTGGGGTGGGGTGGTGACCCTGAACCCTCGATGACCCTGGCCGTGGGGCCCTGTCCTCATCCTCGCCTTCCCCTCAGGGCAGAGCCTGCAGGGAATGAAGTGCAGCGAGGCCCTGAAGTATATCCTGTAGGATGCTTTCTGTAAGGACTAAAGGCAATACTCTCCAAGGCAATTTTGTACCTCTACTCCTTTTGCGTTTACTTTAAGCCAAAACCATTTATTTCTAATAATATTACAAATATGCATCATGGCTGGGCAGGAGCAGGGCCTCTTTGGGGTGGGCACTGTGTTGCCCTCTTGAAGATCCAGCAGATCTTTTTGGGGTGCTGCAAATAAATGCTAAGCATTCCTAAATGGTAGGAAGAGAGGATCTTAGCTAAATGGAAACAGGGTCCTCATGGTGAAGGTAGCTGGTTGCTCTGAGCTGGCAATTTTATCTCACTTATTCTCCCTCAGGGGGAGCAAGCAGTCCTACCTGCTTCTTTTCCATCCGTTATCAGCAGCATCTGGCATTATCACATTTGTTATATCTCCTCCTTACAGTGGTGACATGAGAGGACATCTCCCAGGGTTGTTGACAGGATAAAAGGTACAAAATTAGCAAAGCCCCAATGCGCGAGCCTCCTTGACTCTTTCCTTTCCTGTCTGAACACCAGCTTTGCTGTGTCCTGAAGCAGTAAGAACAGCGAAGGTGACCATGCTTCTCCCTGCTGCATGAATATTTGCTCATTAGGAGGATGCAAACTCCGATCATGTGCATTAGCACTGCTGGCAATAAGCAGAGGCCAGTGGCCAGGTTAGTATGGAAAAAGAGATGAACTTTTTTTGCAAGGGAGGCTGCTGAGACCATGTTTCTTTCTTTTCAGCCTGAGTGTGCATGCGAGGAGGGATGTGCAGGGGTAACAGAGGTAGAAGGCCTGCAGCTGGATTACACAATCTCTTTCTGTGCTTATTGAGTATCAATTGGAAACAGCTCCCCGCCGTGGCTCTGCTTCAAACCCTTCTGCTTGTGGCTGACTCTGCATCCCAGTGGGAGGCCCTGACTTCCCAGAAGAGGCAGCTACAAGCTGGCCTGAGTTCATAACCTTCCCTCCCTGCCCCTTGCAGCTCCTGGAGCTGTATTGCTCTCTGGAAGAGCAGCGTTACCACTGTGAACTCCCTCCTCCCTCCACCATGCTGGTGAAATGCCCTTTGTAACGCTCCAAGCTTTTGTTTTTTGCATGAGCTGAGTTGGGGTGAACTTGGCGAGACTGCCAGAACATCATGAATAAGTTAAGAGGAAAGCTGTACTCAGTGCTCAGAGCATACACAGACAGAGAAAGCAGGCTTGGTGCTCAAATGGCCATTCAAGTGCCTATGTGGTAGCATTTTGTACCCTGTTTACATGCCATACTGGTTGAGAATCGGACCTTTCACATCATCATGAGTCTTCACCAGGCCTGTGTTTCTATAGCCATGGCTGGCATCAGACAAGTGGTCTGCAAATCTCTCCATCATCAACTATGATCATTTTGGTGGACCATCCTGACACTCCAATGTCTAAGAGATCTCTTGCCTCAAACACAACATCCTCAGCCCGGAGAGTTCATGACGCAATTTTGTGTCTCTTCAGTGCTTCTGCCATCATGGTATCCCATTGCCCAAGGCTTCTTCTGGAGTCTGTGGTTCTCCCACTACAAGACAGACATCTTTAAAGGCAGAGTGGACAGCGTGGCCATCCCATCTCACTGCCTGAACCACCCAACATGCGTGGCCCTGTGACTATTTCTGTTTCTTAAGAGTAGTGATTTTCCCAGGAGTTGCAAAATCTGCAAGGTTGAAATGAAATTTCCCTCTTTGCTCTTCCTAAAATCATTTTTGCAAAAGAATTGCTCAAACGAGGAGCCACCTTTCTCTTTCTGGGAACATCACTGCTCTCCTCCTACTCACGTGCTTGTGCTTTTTGATTTCTGAAGACCAAGATTTCTCCATCTCAGGGCTGTCTCTTGCTGATGGACAGCCATGCTTTTCTCTGCTCTCAGCCTCTGGTATGTCACTGGGATCTTTTTCATCCTTTTTGCAGTTTATCACTTCTCATGACTCCCCTTATGCCGTTCTTCCTGTAGGGCTTTCAGAGTCCCTTGTCACCATGATTTCATTCGTGCTATCCCCAGAAGGTCATTGCCAGTCACCTCTCTGTGGTTATTACTGCACAGCTGAGGCTTTGTAATGAAAATCAAAACTCACTATCTGCTTCATTTCCAGAACTACTGGATTAGCTCCTGATTTCTTCCTTGGCTTCGTTTCAAATCAGAGCAGGTCAGGGAAGAAGGTACATCAGTATCCTCTCCAAAATGTGCCCTGCTCCACATCAGAATGACTTTTCTGACCCCACACTGCTACATCAGAACTTGTTGAAGGGCTGGGGAGCAGAGCTCTGCCATGCTGCAAAGAGGAGTAGGACTGGAAGGGATGTCTTGGGTCAAATCCAGGCCCCTGCCATTGCTGGCATCACACGGTGTGATTCTGTTTGCAAACTTTGCAAGCTCCATCCTCACCTTCATTAGCTGCTTCTACTTGCCCAGCCCAAGGGTTTCTCACTGCTGGTGGGTTGGGCAGACTGGTGGTCCCATAGGGCTAGAGCTGGCGCGTGGGAGAGACTGGGGCTGAGCTGGATGCTAAACTGAGGACAGGGTTATTCCAGCAACACCCCAGCTGAGCTAAGGACTGGCCTGAGGTAGACCCAGAAATGTGCCTTCTTCAGCAGCTTGCGTCCTCTCTGGAGCACAGAGGTGACATCCTGGAAGTTGGGCCAAAGGGACTTTTCTGCTCTGGGGGGAGAGCAGGTCACCCCAAGCAAGCGAGCAGACCACATTGCATCTGTCTGCGCAAAGCTGGTGAGACCACGATCCCCAAAGACTGCTTTTTGCAAGGTGTCCGGGTGATGCAGCTGCCTGTTTAACAGTAATACAACCTCAGAGGGGGCTGCAAATAACAGCCCCAAAGCCCGCAGGTTTGCTGCAATGGGAAGTGACTCCAGCCTTGGAGTGATGTGTGACGACCAGTGCTCACGAAGCAGCACGCTGCTAACGGCGCTTCAAAATTGCCTCTTCTGTGGCTACTTCATCAAAAGCAGCCAAAACTGGGCATTAAGCACGTCTTGCCTCTAAGTGCCTCCGCCAGAAATATTTGATAGAGACATATGCTAACCTCACACACACGCACAAACCAGACAAATTTGATGAAGGGATTTGTTAGCAGAGACACTATGATACGTGCTCCTGCTGCTGCCTCCTCTGATTTCATTCTGAAGGCGAGGGCTGTGTTTTTGTTTTTGTTTTTATTTTGTTTTGCTTTTTAAGTGCTTTTCTGATGGCTGCTTTACATTTTTCTCTGCATTACGGAGAAGCTGATTCAGCAGTTTAGCGCCCAGCCGCTGTTTAGAGGAATTTGCACTGGTTTTGTTTATTATTTTGAGCACAGCCAGTTCTGCTTTGCTATTAATTGACAAGCAGGAAATGTTTCTTGGACTTTTTAGATAGTTGAGCTCGTTGCTGGGACCCTGCTGTCGCGGAGGGGAAGCTCGTTGGAAACTTGCATTTGAGTGATTAGCAAACAAAATATGATTTCAGTGCAAATGTATCTCTTGATACTTGAGGTGTCAAATACTCTGAGTAATGATCATGTTTTAAATATAGTTTATAACTTTCTTCTCATGCATATACCGCCTACTATATCTGCATTGTGGAATATATGTACAGTGTGGCTATGTATAAATGATGTAGCTGTATAATTACACCTACTGAGGAAGAGATCTGTCTGTATTTATTTTCACATATTATATATATGTGTATTTAAAGAAAGGGTATTACACAGATGGAATCTGTTTCAGGTCACATTTCAATAATAATTATGGTTTAATTATGCTGTGGCAATTTTATTTTATTTTATCTTATTTTATTTTAGCTACCTCTAATAACTGCTAATTTTCCAACCAGAAAGGTCATGGCACAGATGTGAATAAACACGTCGTAAACTGGATGTAGTAAATAAATCCACTTTCCAGTAGCAGTGGTATTAAGCACAGAAAGGATGTAAGGACTGGGAAAATAGTCTTGTCACTAATGTTCTGATTATATGAATTAATGGCAGTTGTGTAACGAAAGATCAGGATGCAGTGTCTTTGATGTGGGGTTAAATGCCTAGTAAGTGCAGTAGAACTATAGGACCCTTTTTATAAGGCATGACTCACCGTTATTCAGTGATACCACCTTGACCAGCTCTGCCAGTGCCTTTAGGTTTGATTTGTAAGGCTGTATCATCTATTCCCTTCCTCGTTACTGTTGTGTTTGGGTGTTATGTGTCTGCTGAGACTCTCCCGAGCTTATTGCCTGGACCGGGGATGCACTGGAGGAAAAATCAATCTGCACTTACCCTACTCCTTGTGCCATAAAACCCCAGCTCTGATTGCTTTTGGAGACAGGAGGCAAGCCTTGGACAGACTTAATATCACCAAAATCTTACCCTAAAACTTGTGACTGAGATGATTGCTTCAGTCTTATTTATTTAAGCTCTTGTTTGAAGAAAATTTGGTAGGCCACAGAGGGCTGGAGCTGAGCGGCTGCTCAGTGTAAGGAAATTCAGGGAAGTCTTTGACAAATCCTGCCAGGGACAGAGCTTGTGCGTGGGGAGGGGGATGAGCCCACGGAGAAGCTGATGGCTGTGCCAAGGATTAACCGGAGAGGGAAGGTAATCCCAAGCCAACAGGTGGGATAGTCTGAATTTGCGGGATGGAGAACCAGTCTCAAAGCGAGGGATTTAGCTGCTGAGGTGCCAATACCTTCGCCACAGAGCAGTTTATTTTGGCTGTGTGTCTGGGCTGCGTGTAGCGGTTGTGTTTGTTCTAACTGGGCGGGTAAAATCCTGGTCCTGTTGAAATTGGTGTCCGAGTGAACAGCGCTGGGGATGTCTGCCGGTGCTGGGAGAGAGGTGGTTTGCAGGTTGTGGTAGAGGGTTAAAGCATTTTTTTCTTGGGAGAGTGTTTGTGGGAGGAGGGGTATGGGTCTGTCTTTCTCACCTGCTTCCATCGTGCTTTCTGCACCACTGCTCACATCTCAGTTATCTCCACTACGGTGTTGGGGTTTTTTTCCCTTCGAACTCCTCCCCACCAACTGTGCCGGCTCCTGAGGAAATAAAGCGTGGCCTGACACATTTCTGTCTACAGCTCTCCTCCTGCATGGCTGGGCTTCTCGCACCTACCTGCTGGGAAGAGCAGACGTGGGAACAGCTTTGCTTGCTGCTGGCTTTCTGTGCTCGTGCAACGTGATCCTGCTCCGAGCCCTCCAAGGTGGCATGTTGATGTGAGACGGGGAAGATCCTTTGCGCTGAGATAGGGCAGTGGGACAGGAGGAGCCTTGACTTAATGTTTTAGGGGCTGCTGGTTGAACTGGCTGCTTGAACACCATTTTCAGCTGCTGGTCCATCGAGGGGAAGTGTTT
The DNA here is from genome assembly GCF_900496995.4 of Aquila chrysaetos chrysaetos. Taxonomy (NCBI): domain Eukaryota; kingdom Metazoa; phylum Chordata; class Aves; order Accipitriformes; family Accipitridae; genus Aquila; species Aquila chrysaetos. Next base: position 3,121,947 of record NC_044008.1, read on the forward strand.
CTGCAGGTCAGATATAGGACTAGGACCGAGCTGGGGAAGTTCTGAGCTTGTCCTGCCCCGTACCTCTGTGATCAAACTCTCATCCATGCTTGGTCTTTCGTTATCTCATCAGCAGGTTGGGGTGGTTGGATGTCTCCTTGGACAACAGCAGCATTTTTCTGACTCGCATATGGCTGGTATTCTTTCAACCTCACACAAGCGATACCTTAACACACGGTCTTAAGAGATTTTTTGCATCCAAAGAGCCTCCCAGACCTGTCCTGGATGGTGCTGGGGGCTTCGAGCAGGCGAGAGGCAGTGTAGCAGGAGCTGCTGTGCATCCCATCAGGGAAGCCGTTGGGTCCTGGCCCTTCCCTCCCTCCCTTCACATATTGTTGTTTGAAAACATTTGTGAGCAGCGAGCGAGCTGCTGTGGCTGGCAGCACTGTGCAAACGCCCTGTGCTTGCACTGCTGTTTTACATTGATAATTCATCCCAAGATCAGCATTTAGAATTAATTCAATTAAAGGGGCCTCATCATTCATTTATGAGGAAGGGAGGCTTATAAAGAGCTGTACACAGGGAACGTCTCTCTGCGTGCTGTGCTAGGGATGGAGTTTGTTTCTAGCTGAGTACTGTGCTTGTGGTGTTTCCTGGCCCATGGTGGGGACCTGGGCATCTCCTGGGATGGGGAGGGCATCAGATTGGGGTGCTTGTTTAGTGGCGATGTCAGCAGAGGAGCTTGACCAAACACCGAGCTGTGTTATTAGCATGAGACGTGATGTTTCTGGATCAAAGCTAAATCATGTTGTTAGGGCAGTGCAGTGCTGAGGTCCTTCATGGGTATGCAAAGGCATATCCATCTCTGGAATCACCAGTTCAGCCCCTCTCTTGCACATGCACTTGAGTGATAGCCCCAAATTTTCTTTGTCTTTCCAGCTAGCTACGTGACCAAAGAAATGCTTTTTCTTGGTTTTACAGGGCCATATGCTGTCTCTTATGGATTTTAGCTTTCTGTCCCTGTCCCTGCTTGCTTCCTGCCCTTCAGACCCCAGTTCTCATAGGGAAACTCCTTGCTGGGGTAATTTGCCTTGAGTTGGACAGCACTGCTGTGCTGGCCTCAGCTTTGGGCAGGGGTCCCACTCTTGCTGGGTGGGGATATCCCTAATTGCTCTGTTTGTTTAGTTGGAATGGCCATGCCTAGGACACACAGCAAGCGAAGGAAAGGATCTGATCACGCTCTCCATCCAAAGCAGACAAACACAGCTCTTCTCTCTCCTCTTCATCTTCTACGTCCACACTGAGTCTGTAGCAGTCCTATCTGTTCTCATCATTGGGAAGAGCTTTTTCCATATGAGGGTTTTACTGTTCAACCAGCTGGAACATGGATCTTTAGCTTTCCAGACATGTAGTGAGGATTCCGGCTCACAATCGTTCTCTAGGGGTGAGCTGGGTAGGGAAGGAACCGCTCTGTTTTTGTACTTGGGTGAGGTTGAATTTTCTGGGCCTTGGGAAACTTGCCTGGCCATGCAAGGGTGAGCCTTCGCCCCTGGTGCCCTCGGGAGCTTGGTAAATGTACTTGGTGAGTCAAAGTCCACCAAATGTCAACAGACAGGTGATATTACCTCATGGGCAAAGCTACCTATGAAAATGATTTCTGGACGCTTTTGCCTCAAATGCTGTTCTCCCTTCTTTTGTGGCTGGTTGAGGTTCTCCATTAACCTTCCTAGCTCCATGCCATCTCCAGGATAGAGGGTATGGAGCACCTTGCTGAGCCCAGCTCATGGTGGCAACTGCTGGCATTCCACATTCCCTAGAACTGACTTGACAGGGAGCTGTTCCTGGGCTCTGTCCTTTTACTTCCTTATATCTGAGTAGAAGCATATTTTGACAGGCCAGTGATGCAGAAAATAACTTGCTGCTCTCCAACTGTTGCACCCCTTGACCCCAATTAGAATGTGGTGCATGTAGAAGTGTCAGCTTCTTGCTTTCTCTCCTCTCTCCATCCCCCTGACCAAAATTCCCATTATAAAGATGACACCTGAGTGCTTCACGGTGTGGAAATCATTGCTGACCAAATAGAGAATCAGAGCGGATCTGATGTCCAGCTCCTCTGGTGTTTTTCTGACCTTTGTTTTAGAAGGTGGTGCAGGAAAGCTGTCAGAAAGGAGTTATGAGATATTTCAGCCTGTGGGAATATTTCACCTTGACCTGTCTGCATAGGGTTGGACCCTTCTATATAGGGTTGGCTTATGCCTTGAAACATGAAGCTGTATGTCCCTTGCAGACCTCCAGCTTGGTATTAGAGTATTTCTTTTCAACAGTTAATGTCCTTATAGCTGAAGCTATGGAGGATGAGTAAGGGAGTCCATGGGAGTGAGGCAAGACCATGGAATGTTTCTATGGGATTCAGGTCCATCTAAGACTGCATGTGTTCCTCCATTACCCCAAGTTCCTGCCCTTCATGCAAAGGACCTGTTGGTAGCTCCCCTCCCTGGGAATGGCTGGATTGCAATGTCCTTCTGTCATCTTACAAGCATGGCATAACAACTCACGAACTCACTCAGGACAAGAGAGCAGAAAATAGGGCTAGACTTGCGCCTGAGATGTATCTGAATTTTCCTCCCACTGTTTTGAATGTTGAGTTGTTGGTACTGGACTTCAGGCACGTTTCAAATCACAGCTGCCTCGTGCTCTCTGATGCACAACCTCTCATCAGGTTATCTGTGTGTGATTCAATGGGATGAGAGGAGGACAGAGCTCCAGACTGTGACTCACTCCGTCTTTTCCCACTGCTGCTGTAATTCAAGTGGAAATCTCAGAAGATGGTAAAACCTTCAGGCGTGTTAAAGATGCCAGGCTTTAAGTGCATATGAATGAATCCAGAGCTCATTTTGAACTTGGAAAAACAGGGTAGGCTTGCTGCGATCTTATTGCCTCTGCCTGTTGCAGAGTATCAGTCTCCTTGAAAAAAGTGGCTGCACAGTGGTGGTGGTATCCGTGTGCATTTCTAAATCCCTAATGTTGAGGGGTCTATTGCATAGAGAGCAATGAGAAAAGCATCAGGCCTTCTCCTAAAGGTAACCTTGCATCCAGCAATTAATTAGCCCGAGGAAGAGTGTTTGAGGAATTTGACAGGGTGCTTCTATCTTCATTTGTTGCCCTGGGACTCTGCCACCTGAATTATTTTGTTGTGGTTAAGCTCAGGACCGGCACAGGGAAACAGAGTGGAGCATACAAAGCACAACAGTTTGTAAATGCATGTGCCCTCGATGTGGGGTTTGCTTCCCCGCCGGGTGCCCGGGGACCTCATGTAATCACTGAGGATGACCCTGGCCATGACTTTCTCTCCCTATCAGGCCATGAGGATTCATCAGCATGCTCTGCACTGTCTGGAGACTAATGCTGGATTCCTTCGTGCTCCTTCTGACACCCGCTCTGGTCTTATTAGGCAGATGTTGGGTTGAAGGTGGAATATCCTCTTGCTGTCGGGTGAAGGAGCTCACTGCAAGGGTCATTGCAACCAGCACTGCAGTGACTTTCCTTGATCCTGCCGAAGTTGAGTGTCTAATAAGGCTGGTCATCGTGATCTTCTCTGCAGTGTAGGGCACAGGGATGGCCCTTCATCCAAACCTGGGTGTTGGCTGTCCTACACAGGCGCTTGCTTGGAGGCAAGGGTAGAGTTTCAGAAACCCTCCAGTGCTGCAGGAGAGAAGATCCTGCTGGAAAGTCAGTGAAGGAAATCCAAGCTGTTATCAGAAATCTGTTACATCAGTATTTTGATTTCTAAATAACTGGAAGTATAACTAGTGCACAAAAAAAACCCCATTGTTTTTTGTCCTGTGACAGCAACAAATGTTTTGTCCACTAAACACTGGCAATCACCACCATTGTCATATGCAGCTTCCAAAGCAACCAAATGAAACACAGCCCTCTCTGGTTATTTCTGTGTGAGAAGCGTATGATGTGAGGTGTTGTACAGTCTCAGATCTGAGTAGGTCTTTATATGAACGAATTGGATAATAACGTGAGTGACAGGCGGCGGCGTGACGCTGATTGAGCTGTGGTGGCTTCACGCAGAAGAGACTTTTGTCTCTGCAGTTGGAATGAGTGGCAAATAAAGATCTACTTAATAATTTGTGCCATGAGAGAGGGAAAAATAGTATGGTAAGACAGAGTGGAGCCCTCTGAACAGAACAGTCTCTTCCTTCGTTTTCTTCTGCACTCTATATTGGGATGCTAAAGATTATTCTTCTTGAAGGTACCATGTATGGCCAGCTGAGGAAGGATGGTGGTATGAAGAAGGTTCAGAAATTCCCCCTTTTTCTTACCATCTTCCCCAGAGATCATAACCTGAAACAGAGAGAGAAAGCTGTTCTTGGAAATAGTGCTGTCAACAAAGCCCTGCCTTTGCTCTCTGGCTGGAGGGCTTGGAACAGGGTGAAAAATTGTAGCAATGTTTATTTTACAGAAGATAAGTTTAAGATGAATTTTTTTTTTTTTGGCTGAGAGTAATCAGGGAATTTTTTTCCTTAAATAAGAAAATAACTGCCCAATCTCCAGCTTCATTTTAACCTGAAAAATGGTGATTGCTTGACAATTGTTTGAAAAAGGATTTCTGGATGAAAACCTAATGAATGGCTCAAAAGTTGATTAAGAAGGAGGGGAGATGCTAAGTCAAAGTTTTCTAGCTGGAAATAGTGATTTATTATCCAGCTATCTTTGCAAATGACAAAATAACTAATTAGATACAATTCATCATCAGAACTTGAAGCTGCTACTGGAATAAGTTTGAGGATTTTATGAACAATTTGTAGTCTCAAATTCTGATCTAAATGTAGCATAACATGTATTGAGAGTTAGTCAAACACATTGAGATGCGGGGAAAGGCTTAATAAGGTTCTGAAATTCTGCCCCCCTGTAGAATTTTTTTTCTAATGAAGGATTTGAAAAGGGCATTTTAGAATGATGTTTTATACAGTAGCAGTCTTTTCCCATAAAACATCAGCTATAATAATTATTTTTATGCAGATCCTGAGGCACAGAGAGATTAAATGACTTTCTCAAGGTCAGACAGTGAGTCAGAGGCAGAACCAGTGAATGAATGCAAGTCTTGATTCAGGGGCTATAGCGTACACGAGTAGCCCTTGCTGCTTTAATGTCCAGGGCCAGCTGCACTCAATTTCTCTGGGTCCGATGTCCCAGCATCTCCTAACTCAGTTGTTTCTGTAGGAGGGATGCAACCCTGGGAGTGTATAATGTGCTCCCAGCCATCTCTGCTTGATCCTTGGAACCAGCATGACCTGTATGAGGCTACTGATGAGTACTTTGTCCTTGATGGGTCACCTCCCAGGGGATAGCTGTGGTGAGGAACCGCTTCTAATTGGCTGTGTTGTCACTCGATATCCTAGGTGAAAGTTGTGGGAAAGGGTCAGGCAGAGGCTTTCCTGCATGGATTTTTACTGATCAAGACTGGTGCTTAATTGATATACACACTGGATGATACTCACTGCCTTCGTGGGGTCACTGGGAGATTAGAATTCCTGCAACCTTAAGTGCTGCAACATTTCCACCTGTAAGAACTTTTGTAGTGGTGAATCTTGTGTTGCTGCTGCTTCTGCACAGTACTGGGTAGGGATTTGCATTCTAGCTATTTTGCAAATCTTTCTGATCAGCCTAGTTCAGCCACACCAGGTCCCAGGGGACATATAAACTGTAGGAGTTGTACGCTCGTTCAGTGAAGTCGGGTAAGTCAACTGCATTCCTCTTTGGACATTGTTTGTGCCTTCCGATATCTCCTCGTGAATTACTAGCTATGGAGAAGACTTATTGCTAAGAGGTTGTAGCTAGTTCAGTCTCGTGGTCGTGGCAGGTTTGCTTTCAAACAAGTTTTGTTCTAAGTGGCTTGAATGCTGGTCCTCCTGACATTTCCCTTGGGCCTCTCTCCTGCAGTCTGATAGATCTTGCTGTCAGGAAGCTATTCCTCATACTCAGGCTACTTCTTATCAGTCTGTCACTTTTTCAACTCATTGGGCTAATAGTTTTCCCATTACAAGAGCTGTCTCTCTGTATCCTTTCGCCCCGGTCTCCCCAAGGGAACCTCTTTCTTCTTGCACTGAAAGAGGGTCAGACTATATGACTTTACAGGTCTTTTTCTCCCCTCCTGCTCTGACTTCTTGGAGTCTGAGAAATTCTGGATCTGACCTACAATGAACTCTGGCAGAGTGTATAAAAGAATATATTTGATAAAATAAGCAAGGAAGATATTCGTGTTCGTAAATCCCACAGTTTTAGACATTCTCATAAATTTGAGAATTGTATCCAAGAAGGGGTGAAACAGGGTCTTTTCTGTCCTGGACATACATGACTTTTGGGGGCATAGGGAAAGGCTGAGTTATTCTGGTGCTGAGAAATAGTTTCTGGGATTTGTAGCAGGGTTTTCTAAGTATGAGAAGAGACAGGAAAGGGAAGGCAGGAAAAACAAAACAAGAAAGATCACTTCTGATGCTCGTTTGAGGAACAAAGAAAAGGCTGAAGGCCCTTTCTCCATGTAGATTCAGTCCAAGGCTGGGACACCACTGAAATCTTCCAGACACCCTTTCCATTTAAGGCTCATAAAGGCAGCTATTCCATCTAGGCTCCAGATGTGCACAGATGTCATGTGGAGTTGTGCCACACAGTGTACCAGCATTTGGTATCATCACCACTGTCCTGCATTCCCAGTCTCCTCTCTGGAGGACACCTCACCAGCCAAGCAGCTGGGCTGGAGAGGAGAACAGTAGTGTTCACTGCTGATTAAGCACTAATGAAATTAATAGCCTCTTAACATTCTTACATTAACAACAACGTCAGCGTGTCAGTAAGTATTTACAATATAAGTTACACAAATGTCATTTTGGTACACTGAGCACTTCATATTTGCAATTCTCTGCCACAGAAATAAAATCAGTCAGCCAGTCAGAAGAGAAGCACACCCATTATTAATGGCACTGGGCCAGGCTTTCGACGATCTGTATGGGAGGCAGATGAGCAGAGAGGGGCTCGCATTCCTGCACTGAGATGCCCTCAGGTCTCTGCACGAGACCACTTTAAGTCCAGCTGAATGAAGGTTCAGTTATCCAGTCAGCAAAGAGAGAACATTTGGAAGGGTTTGTCAATCATCTCCTCTTCAAGACCTCATAGTAATCACCAAATCAGTGTGCTTTCCAGGGCTTTGCACAATTTGGTTTTAAAGGTCCAAAATCATTTCACTTGTCTTGAAGAGATTGCTTCCTCCACTAAAAGATCTTTCCTTGTGCTTCCTGCCTAACTTCCTGAATCCTGGGGATCCAAAGGCCCTTTTCTCCACCACATGTCTTGATTCTGCACTGGTAGTGAATGCAGATGGCCTTGATGCTCTGGTGCTTTTTTTTAAGGTCTTGGATTAGTAGCTGGATTTGATCTTGGCATCCCTAATTGGTCATTTGCAAGGAGAGTTGATCTCTGATGTTATGGTCCAGGTTCATAGGGGTGTGGAGGCACTTAACTACTGAAGGTGCCAAAACCTCATTCTTTTAAGGCAGAATATGCTGAAATGCCCTGAGAACCTTACAGCAGGATGCAGCTCTCACTGAAGGCAGTGCAAAAATTCCTGCTGATTTCCATGGGAGCTGTACAGATCCTGAATGGGCTTTTTATCCTGTTTGCTTCTCTAATGAGAAGATAGTTAGACTTTTGAAAGTGCCACACTTACATGGATCATTTTGTTGGCTTTGATCTCTGCAATCAGAGAGACCCTGCTATGCAAGAGCGTGGGCACGTTATTTACTGCTGCGGTCCCTCTGCTTTCCTCTACAAGATCCTAAATGTCTCTATGCAAGCCAGATATGTTAGGATCCATGGATATTTGTCAAGGTGTGTGAGACCCTTTACTATGGGTCTCTACATAAGTAAAGAATATGACAGCATTTGAAAGTATTTTGTTGTGGTTTCAGATATAGCAGCAGCCGTGGCAAATTCACATTTGTCTATTAAAAAGACAGAAACACACAGGAAAAAGCAAGAATCCCAGCACTTGAAGGATTAAATAGTGCATTGACTGCCTAGAGCATCAAGGGCCCTTTGAAGGTCTGGATGTGATAAAAATGCCCATGCCCATCTGACACACAGCAAACGTTGAACTCAATAGAATTACATCAGGGATAGATTTGAATTTGGCCCTTGCTCCCCACTTTCCGCTGTCATATTAAGATTTCAAGGCAAAGCATTATAAATCAAATATAGAATAGGGAAATGTGGAGACTCTGTAAACTAATACAGGTGCCTGAGCTCCTGCAAGCTCTTGAGTCCTAGCAGAAGAACTGATGAGCAGGAGTGGTTTCAGCAAGAAATCTTAAAGGGTTCAAATCAACCAGAAGTGTCAGTCAAGTAGCCCAACAATGCTGGGAAATCAATGCTGAATTCTCAAAGAAGAGTGTGCAGGGAAAATGATACCATTTGTTTGCAATTCTAATACAATGAATCAACAGATTGCTTGCAAAATGCTCCTAATGAAAATGCGCATAATAGATGTGCAAAACCAAAAGGGAGAGAGACAAGGTATCTGTGCTAGTGAGGAGAAGGAGGATCTGAATCTAGGTTTTGCTGCTGAAATTTGAAAGTGTTCTGGTATAGCCAGGATGGATCTGTCATCCATGAAGTCCTGGGAGAGCCTGGCAGTGAAAGATGTAAATTTTTTGCCAGGGGATTAGAGTTTTTGATAAAGAAGCAGTTGTTGTTATGGAGGGGTCAACTGTTTTGTAAAAATAGCAAGCATGGACGCATGGTAAAAAGCCTGAATGGATTAAAGATGATCTAAAAACTGAGACAGGTCTCCTAATAGACAGCCCCAGCATTATTCCTCTCTTTTCTTTTCCTGGTGAGAAATCCAGCTTCTAGCACTGTTTGGTTTTTTGGTGGGTTCTTTTTTTTGGGGGGGAGTAATTTCCATGGAAAGTGGATAGAGATCAATTGTTCATTGTCTTTTCCAATGTAAGAACGAGGGACTTTCTCAGGGAACTAGCAGATGTCAGGTTCAAAACAAATGGAAACTTGTTCTGCGGGAAAAAAGCCATCTCTCTGGTCACAAAAACTAATTGACTGGTAGAACTTCCTGCTGCAGGACATATTCTGGGTTCAAAAAAGCAGCCAGACAAATCTGCAGCGAAGTAATCAATGGAGGTTCATTAACTGGAAAGCTTCTACATTTGGCTTGGGACATCCTTCAGCCTAAAACTCTTGGGAGGAGTATTTTGGGCACATACTGCTGTATGTTTACCCTTTTCCTCTTCCCTTGGCATCTGCTGGTGGCCATTGCCAGAGGCAGCTATTTGCTAGCTGGATCTTTGACTAGACCCAGTAAGGCTATTCTGACTGTCTAAAAATTCAGGGTTGTCTTATCTCTCCTCAGTAAAGTTTGTGTAAGTAGACAGCTTGCAAATTCTACTCAAATGCACAGGACTCTCCAGGCTGTAGGACTGTAAGGTGTCTTTTTCAGGTTCAGGATGTATTTGAGTATGCTTTTGAGAGCAGTGAGAAAGGGGATGCTGCATTCCTACAAAATTAATCACCCTTTTTCTATAAAGTTAGGATCTGAGCCAAAGCTGATGGAAGTTGCTGGATTTGTCAGTCATTGGATAAGGCTGAATTTCAGTTTTTCAGTCCCAAAAGATGGGTGTGGGCAGCTTGCCTCAGGCTGTTAGCTGGAAAGGAGACTGACTGTCACCTCTGGATGAAGAAAGCAGAATGGCAGGTTTTAGTTATGTCCAAACTGTTCATTTCTCAGTAATACCAAGGAGAAGCAAAACCTAGATCCTCCTCCAAGTCAGAACAAAGCAATTAGGGTGCCATAAGAGAAGAGGTGATGTAGGATGACCCATTGGGGATCTGAATAAAACTTATGAGCCAGGTGACCCTAAGGATTACCTGTGATTTGTGCTTATGCTGGGAAAAGTGCTGTTAGAGCACTAAGGTTGTTGGTGATCTGGCTTCTGCCTCTTCTGGAGTCTCGTCTATCTAGGTGATGATGGAAGTTGCTCAAAAATTACTGCAATACGATATATATCCTCAAGGAAGGATACAAGTAAGGTGTTCCTTGTGAGTGGGAAGGTGCTCACATCCACAGTGATAGTCAGTCTGGAAGTAACAGAGTAATAAGACAGAAGTCTTGCTGTGCAGTCTGTTTATCCCACAACCGGTGTTCAAAAAGTACCAGAATGCAGGTCTGAAGCACTGGAATGATGTACCATCACATGTCTACTCATTTTGACTCCAGGTCCAGAAGGATGTCCATTGCTTTCTTCCTGAAAAGACCATTAGGCAGCAGAATAACAAACTCCCTGTAGAATTGGCCTGGAATATCTGTAGTCTTCTCTTTCCTTTAACATGCAAATATGTGTATTCTGTCATTAAGTATAGGTTGGGATGATGGGAAAACTTTGTGGATAACTTCTTATTCAGTGTCAGAGAAGGTGGCTCTCTCCCCTCCCCATATGAGAGCCAGCTGCATTTTCTCTCAAAGCAAGTTTCATGGATTCCTGAATTTCTCCCAAGACTTTCATGCCTGGCTCAGAAAAAGAGAAAGAAGAGCAGTACCAGTTGCTCCAAGTTGCTTTTTCCCAGGGCTCCCTCCAGCTTTCCCAGGCAATGACAAACATGGAAGGCAGAATTCAGTGTTTAGGGGTATATGGGCATTGTGAATCTCCACAATTGAACTTACACTCTGCTCCCTTGGCACTGGAAAGCTCCATCGAAGGAGGGCAGGAAATTGGGTTCCCTGACCCTTCTTCTCTCCCTGGGAAGCTGCCTAGAAGAGCAGGACTAATTTGTGTCAGGGTAGGTTTCTGCTAATTATACTGCTTTTTTTTCTTTTCTCCACACAGCTGTCTTTTTTTTTTCTCTTTCCTCTTTAGTCATGTTTTCCACCCCTCCCGTCTCCTTTTCCCAGTGTTTTCAGCTTCTTCCAGTTTCTCTTTTCCCTGTTGCTTCCCTAAATGCACAAAACAAAACTTGTATTTCTAGCCTAGATATATTGGATATTAGGTTCAAGAGGACAACAGAGATAGACTCCATGGCAAAGAACATGTATGGAAGAAAACACAGGGAAAAAAAAAGACAAGTCAGGAAGACAAACTCTTGTGTATCAAGGGAATCCCGATCTCCCCTTTAGCTAGACACTTCAGCTACACATGCCGTCCTGGGGATTTCCTCTGCTGCCACTTGCTGGAACCAAAAAGCTTGTGGAACAAGCTCTGATTTCAGGCTAAAGTAAGCTGAACTCATGGTAAAGCACAACTTTTCTTGTCTACACTGGAAATTGTACTATTCCAGGTGGTTGGTGATCCTCATCATCTGGACTGAGACAGATTCAATAACAGCTAGTGTTGCCTTTCATCTTCACAGAGATGCTCTAAGTGCTGCCCACCCAGGTCAATTGTAAGACCAGTCTAACTCACTGTGCTATCCAAATGGTGAGCAGAAGCCTGGGGAAGAGTAAGAATATGGGCCAGCTTCATTTTCCCAGCTTCCAGTAGTGTGTGTTTTAAGGAAAATCTTTGAGGGAACTTTAAACTTTGCTCTTCAGGTTGGAGACCAGTCTTAGATCATTAATTTCCACAGTGAACTTTTTATGTGGTCCACAGTGAAGGTTTTGTTCCCTCTTCTGAAATGCTTCATGTGGTTTGGGGTGGATACCATATCATGGGACTAGTCCAGGCTGTTAACATTATTTTAGTGCAATGGGGATGAACCAATTCCTTGTGCAAAGTGCAGTGCCAGCTCTGCTTTTCTCAAAGCACCTTCTAAGGCCTGTTATCTTCATTCTGGTTCTCACTTAATGCAATCTTTGTTTTTTTGCTTCTTTTTTTCATGAGAGGCTGCTGTGGTTTCTTAGCATCCTTAGGTGCACGGAGGTGGCTGCTAACTCCTGGGAAGTTGGAAGTGGGAACTGCCCTCCTCTTTTCTTTTCTCCATGCTTCCTTGCATCATCCCTGGGACCAAAAAGGAGACCTGCTAGCCTAGAGAGAAGGAGGAAAGCAGGGTGAAGCCCACGACTTGAGTAGGGCTGTCTGGAGGGAAAATGGGAAGGCAGAAATTTGCTGATGGCAATGAATGGTTTCCATCACTCATGTTTTGGAGAGCACCAGCAAAATAGATGGGCTGAAGCTGGATTCATTGCTGACTCTTTGAAGATAAAAAAGCCCTTGACTATTTCATGGGTTTATATGAAGGATAAATGCTACACTAAGCTATTTAACAGCAGGACATGGGTGTTATCACCTCTTGTCTCCCCCTCCTACTTTAAATTTCCATATTTATTTAAAGCTATTCTCTTCTCCTAGTAGATGAAAAACCTAGAGTTATCTCCCAACATTATCACAGACTTGTCTCTTTCCAAGCTCTGTAGCACAGGTAACTGGGGGAAAGTCAAGTAGCAGGGAGAGTGTGAAGGAAGCTCAGAGCAGGCAACAAATGGCCTTGGACCTAAGTGGGAGGAGAGTTATAAGGCCTCCAATAACCATGAGATGGAGCCTGGCCTTTGGAGAGTTACGTGCAGGAGCAAAAGAAGGCTCCCCCTGAAGTCAAATCTCTCTTTTGCTCTTTCAGAAAAAGCAAAAACATATCAGCCGTAGCAGAAAGGGACAGTGCAGGTTGTAGTTAATACTCAAGATGTGAGGGGGACACGAAGAGAAGGAAGAGCTGAAGATGCTTTCTTTCCTATCAGCACTTTGTGAAAATTCATTACTGATGTCTTTGCTTGAATCTAGACTTGGAGGGGTAAAGGCTGGCCTATCACAAACTCGTTGCGAGCCATCAGCTCCCTCCTGTCTAGGTTACATGGCAGGTGAATAATCTCTTTCAAACAGTTGCTTTTATTCATGGGGATTGAAGCTTCCTTTTGAAACATCAAACCTGACGATGGAATTATGGGTGGTGTGCACGGCAGAAATCATCCTTTCTGTCACTGCTGAATTGCTCAGAAAGGAAAAAAAAAACAGCTCCCAGGAGCAGTTCAACTTTTGTGGAGGTTTGATAAAACCATCCCTGCTTCTTGTTGGTTTTCATTTTCTTTCAACGCTATTTAGCTGCATCTGTAATAAAGGGAATGGATTTCCACGGGCTGTTGCTAGCTGGAGTTCTGCTGGGGATGGCTTTGTGCTCTGCGTGCCATTTCCCCCTCTCCTCTAGCATGCCATGTGGCTCTTGCCTTCAAGCTGTCGAGTTTTTTCTTTTTTTATTTTTTTTTTAAGAAGAGGGTTTTTCTTCTACAGAGATAAACATGATGACTTTTTCATGAGCGTGGAAAAGCCAATAATTCAGAAGTACTTCCAAGGCCCAGCTCTTATTTGATAGTGCTTTGCACAAACAAGGGACAGTTAATAACTGTCCATGTGGGAGATATTTGATTGATTCCATGCAGTAGCATTGCAGGGAGTTGTGGTGGATTTGGTTTTTTTTGATTGTTTTTTTAAAGTAGAAGTATATATGGGAGAATTACTTATTTCATTCTCCCAGAACTGTTATCACATTAAACTTTTCTTCCACAGGTGTAACTATTTTCTGATTCAGTTGACTATCTCTCCTCTTTAAGTGAAATTATTATCCTCCGCCATAGCATAAATTACATGTCAGACTCTTTTTAGGCTGTTTCAGGCTGGTTAGTTCAGAGGCAGCACTGCAAAAAGAAAGCCAATTGCGTTTTATTGGGGGACAACTTTCTTTCCAGAGTCAGCTGTTGTGTATCATATTGTAATTTCCTATGCAGAGTCAAGCTTACGTGGTTTGACAGGCCCAGACAAATGTAATATCCCACCAGGATCAAAGGCAGCTTTTCGGTAGTGGTACTCACTCTTATGTATGTATTTATTCTATTTTGAATTGAAGGTGGCTCTTAATAAAAAAAACATACTGGGATCCCAGTGCTGTGTGATAGTGGAGGATTTATTCCTGTTGGGTATAGAAAGGAGCACCAGTCAATAGCAACGTACCAGACATTTATGTGCCACAATATGCATTTTCCCCCTTTCACTCTTTTTAGTTATTTTTCCTTGATGTGGGATTGGAAATAACCCTGGGTAGAGGGTTTACTCTGGATCTGACTGTGCTCCCACCTTCCACATGAAGGGAAAAGCTGCTTGTTCCTGGGAGCAGATGAGGTGACATGAGGATCACGTGAGATCTCAGATCTCCTTGTGGATAACACAGAGCTAATTGGATTGGGAGCTGGTCTTGGCTATCATGAGGTGGGAAGAGCAGAGGATGGTGAGAGAAGGTAGGAGGTAGCAGAGCTGCACTTGTCGATCCTTTGCCAGTAGAGATTCAAGGCTGAGAAAGCAAAAAGGGGCTCATGTTTGTTGTGAACGAAACATACTGTAACAGCACTTGGGAACAAAACGGCTTCTGCACTGACTGGTCTATAAGAGGTGGGTCTTAAAAAGGTAAATTGAATGAAGAAATTTGGAGTATGCCCTCTTGAGCTTTTGGACTAGTTCTGGGTGGGGTGCATGGTCTCTGTTTCTGTGCAGGGCTTTGGAGGAAGGCTGTGAGCTGCCTTTAGAGTGGATTCGTGTATTCAGAGGGAGAACATTCCTCTGCCCATTTTCACCAGGTGGTTTCCTTGAAGGGGAAAGCAGGACCAATCCTGAAACTAATCTGCCACGTCCTCAGGTATCCAGGTCTCTGCCCAATCTGGGCCCACCTAAGGGGGTGTCTGGTTGGTAGTCTGGTTTTGTGTCTTATTTTAACATTTCCGAATGCTGACAACACAGGTGTCCACGAAGACTTGAAAAGTCCATCAATTCTGCAACAGTGCTGAAAAGTGGCGTATGGGCAGAGGTCTTGATACCAGCGTTCAGATTTCAGCCTCTGGGCACAGACCTGAACAAAGCCTCCAAATCAAATATTTGGGGATGATAGGGAGCTTTCAGCTTGCAGGGAACTGCATCTTTTAAATCATAATTTGTGCCTCTGTTTCTGCTCCTGTGTTTTTCATCCTTTTAGTTGTTGTTTCTTTCCCTCTAAACAGCAATGTCTTACTGGGGATGGAATGATACCTGAATTCAAAGATAAGCAAATAGCTGGAGATAGCGTTACTACCCAGCCCTATAGTGCAACTGAATGAATTTGGGAATTCATCTGCGTGGCTGTAGGACACATAATATGTCCTCTGCTCTCACTGAGCGTCTGAACCTCCATTTCTCACCAGGTGACAAAGTCAAGCAGGAGTGGTAGTCTCCACCTTGGTGGCCAGCAGACTTCCAGTAAGGTCCATGGTGCAGGGAGCTGAGGGATGTTCCATCTTCTAGAGCTGGGTGTGAGATCTAGGTGATGAGACACTCGACAAGCTGTTATGACTTCAGGGTCTTATTTGTGCCCTTGACCTGGTGTTTAGGTTCCTCCTTTTAGAAAATAAGGCAGGTTGTTATGTTAACATGCACATCACAAAGAGGAAGAGTTGACCTCTCCAGGATGGGATAGGAGGACTATACTGAAGGCATGGCTTTCTAACACTAACAAAATTTGGGGCTTTTTTTCTTGCTTTTTTTCTAATTTTTTGTTTTCTCATGAGTGTGCTAATCTAACCTTGCAGATGCAGTCTAACCCACTGACCAAAAACCTTGTACCCATGCATGTACCCTGTGCAATGGTAGAATGATTATGCATGAAAGTTAATCCCCAGCTTGTGGACAGCATGTTCTAGCATGTTGGCTGGCAGGGTGTTGGGGGACAGAGTTATTCTTATTCTCTTCTACTGTTTACCTTGTGCATGATACTGTAGAAAGAAAAATCACAGCACTACCATTTTTGTACATTCCCCCCACCCCCCATCCCCCCCTTCCCAGAAATGCCTACTTAGATGGAGGTTTTCTCAGTCAGGGATCACTTCCAACAGTGTACAGTGCCTGGCACAATGGGACCTTGCTCTTGGTTGTGACCTCTAAATGTTGCCATAATAATAATAATAGTATGTGGCTTTTGGCACATCACCTATTAATCACAGCAGCTGTCAGGCAAAGCATTAAATGGGAATAGCTCCCTGCAAGAAAAAACAAATACAACAACACCCTGTGGCTTGTGGAGCATGAATCTGAATTCTGGAGGGTGCCAGAGAAGGAAGGAAGGGCTAAGCTGTGACATTTCACTCAAATTTGTTAACCTTGGCTGGTGTTCAGATGCACAGTGTTCAGCCGAGGCGGCGTTGAGGAGGGGGTCTCTGGAGAGAGCAAGCTTTGTTAAAAATTTACAGTGAGCAGAAGCTGAAGTGAAGGTGCACAGAGGCATCGGGGACAGAGTTTGCCAGTGGGGAAGAGGCATTCATGAGGAGCGGCTGGGATGGTTTATATGCTGCTACTGTATTTAATGCCTGCAGTGGATTTTTTCTTCCTCAAAT
This sequence comes from Aquila chrysaetos chrysaetos, assembly GCF_900496995.4. Taxonomy (NCBI): domain Eukaryota; kingdom Metazoa; phylum Chordata; class Aves; order Accipitriformes; family Accipitridae; genus Aquila; species Aquila chrysaetos. Next base: position 3,138,331 of record NC_044008.1, read on the forward strand.
CTGCCTGTGTGCTTTTTGAAGCTGTGCAGACCTTGAGCATCCAGGATGCCCTGAGGCAGGGAGCTTCATGGTTTGACAGCATATTGTGCAAAGAAATAGCCCCCATCGTTTTAAGCCCACCACCCATCAGCTCCATTGGGTGATCCCTGTTGGAAAAAGCAGTGAGCTCTGTCAGGCGCTTCGTTGCAAGCCAGTGAAATTTGGGCTGTGGTGGTCCGATGTGACAGACCACTTGTTTATGCAGTATGCTGTAGATACTTCCTAGAAGCAGGATGGGTAAATGTGTTCAAAATTCACTCTCCAGAGACAGTACCTGAAAATTGCTCCGTGTTTATGCTTGCAGATTTCCCTGGTGCTAAACTGGTCCATCTGCAGAAAGCAAACCCAAACACAGTGAGATTACTGTCAATTTGTGTTTATTTGAATTACTGGAGAAGTCCTAGTCATGGATCAGGGCTAAACATGTACAAAGAATTGATTTTAGGTTCACTGGCTGAAAGCAAAAACACAGTGAAAAACAATCTTTTGGTTGACCTAAAACATTTTCTTCCAGTCTTCTGTTGAAATAAAGGCATTTTAAAAAGCAACAAATGAATGTACTGCTTTAACACAGGGCCCAGTTAAATATTTGAAGCTTAATGAAATATTTTTTGTAATTTTTAAAATCCATTAAAAATTCCTTCAAGAATAAAATACCAACATCTTTAATTTTGAAAATTTACAAAGAAACTCCTCAAACTTTTCAAAACTGTTGAGAAGTTTTTTTTGCTGTGGGTAATGCTTACCCTGTGTTGATTGATGACAACTGTATACAAGTCAAAAACTCCGTCCAATTTTAATCCAGACTCCAATGTGACAGATGCTGTATAAACAGTGAGCATGAAGATTTTTAACAAAGATTTGTGACTCTTTCTGCTTGAGGAATTTTTTTGCAGAGCTGCTTCAGATCTGAGGCTAAAGGCATTAGGCAGTTTTGATTGCTTGGTTTACACTATTTAAATTTGCAGTGTGAAATCCCAGGGAAGTTGAAGAGAACTTGAACTGGAAGCTGATTTAAGCCATCTAAACCAGACCTGCTGTTCTGGAGTTGAACCAGAACTGAATTTAAACATTTTCTTCTTGGACTCCTTAGAAATAACAACATCACAAACAACATGAAAACTGCCATGAGGTATCATCTTGCAATTTGCCACCTTGTAGGCTCCAGGTAGAAAAGAACAAAGTGCACTTGAACTAGACGAGTGGAAATAACCATTTTTTAAAGAACAAGATCCCCTGTGTCCGCTGTCGAGGATTGAGCTATTCACCTCCGCGCAGCCCTGTTGACACCGTATGGTACCAACCACAGCAGCTGCCGCTGGACCTTTCCCACCGCTCCTACCTCCACCCTGGTTTGATGTCTGCAGGCAGCACTGTCAGCTCATGGGTTTTGGGGCAGCTTTGCAAGCCACCAAGGGCTAAGCTTGCTGACAGCAGGTCGAGGAGGCCGTGAAGCTGCTTGGATTGAGAATTTCTAGAAGGGGAAGTGAGTGTAAGGATGGTTGCGGAGGTGTGTGTGCCCAGAGAGCTGCCCTGCAGCCCCTCCGAGCCATGGGGTAGGTATCACGGCAGCTTGGCTCCAGCTACCGAAGCCCCATGGAAAAAGTAATCACCACCGTTTCCCAAAGGTGTCCCCCGCCTCTGGGAACGCATGGCCCCATCCATCCCAGTGCGGATACGCAGGAAGGAAGTGCGGACCCAAGCAGACTTTATTGGCAAATGCTGCCACTGATTAAAACAGGCTTGAGCTGCTGTAGGAACGAGAGGTTGCCATGGAAACAGTCTCTTCATGTGTCCAGGTTTTGAAACCATTTTTTCCTCTTCTCCCCCCTTCAACGCTTCTTTTTTTTTTTTTTTTCCCTGTTGTTTTGTTGGAGATTTGCTCTCCTGGGGTGATGCAGTGCAGATGGGCCCTTGGGACTTGGAAGGCACCGAGAGGAACTGTTCAGTTTGGGGATGGCTCTTCAAGTGGGACCCCCTCCCTGATGGTCCAGCAATAGGGCAGAGCTTGTAGGGATCCTGGCAGAGTGGGGTCTGGATGGACCCTGGAGGGTCACAATGTTGGCAGGGAGCTGGTCACCAAAGGGAGAGGTGGGGAGAATATCCCAGGGAAATCCTCCTCCCAAAGGCACCCGTCTGGGATGCTCTTAGCATCTGAAGGGCTGTGCACCAGGGGGGTCCCTCCCTGGGGCATTCATCTAATCTAACGACTCCGTCTCCATCATCTGTTGGGAATGTGTGGCAATGATGGGAAGCCATCTTTTGAACAATGGGAAATCAAGCGAGTGCCATAAGGAGTGCTTCTGAGAGACAAAAATGGACCCCCTCCTCCTTCCCCCATCCCTCCCTGGGCTCCCTACCTTGAAAGAGGGGCTTTCATTTTGCTTAAGTGCATGCAAAAAACCCCTGCCCCTGTGATAGCTGTTACCGTGCAGCTGTGTTGAAGAGCAGTTGATGACTGGTGCAAAGCTTTGAGGAGCATTTTCCTTACAGATCATTCAGCCCACGTTTCGCACATTGTTTTTTTTTTTTTATTTTTACCGTTCTCCTGGTTTGGTTTGGTTTGTCTTTTCAATCATAGAAGCACATTCATAAACAGACTCCTCCCTAGGTGTGTGTTTCATCCACTTTTGCTTTTGTCCCCTCCCTGGGAAGTCCCCTGGCTCTTTCCCAGACCCATCCCAAGTGCTTCAAATTCTGGATGTGAAACCCCTCCCTGCAAGAGCCTGAGTATGTAACTGCATCTGGCGTGGGCCTGGGGAACCCTAAACACGGGGTGTCCATTCAGTCCCATTCTAAAGATCTTCCTATCAGCATCTCCAAACTACTGAAACTTTGGTCCTGGATGGGAATGTAGCAAAACAGGCTGGTTAATGGTGTCATTTCAAAGGGGAGTGTCCAGACCGAGTTGTCCCTTAGGCCCTCCCTGAAATCCAAGCTAACCGTCCACAGACTATCTAAAAAACATGACGATACTGATAATTTTACTCACCGAGTGATGCATCTTGTGTCCCAGTCCAGGCTTCCTCAGCAGAACTGGTCCCTTCCCAGTTAAGCGTGCTGCAATCCCTGTATATTAATCATTGCAAGGGTTGAGAACTGCATCCTCAAGAAACATAGTCCCACCTACTTTAGATACCTGAGTGAGCTGCCTGGCCACCCTTGGGCTTTCACTGGCACTGCAGAATCATTAGTACGTCCAGAGGTGGTCTGTCGCTATCTTAGATCTGAATTGCTCTCCAAAGGTGCCGCCTTCCTCTCATTGCCTGATGCAGCAGTATCGGGTGACTAGTTTCCTAAGTTACCTTAAATTTATGTGATATGAATCCAGGTCTGAATACTCACTGCGATGATGAATCTTGGATGAGTTAATTTGGAAATGTCTGTGTCACTTATCTGTGTAATTCCCCAAGCTTGGGTTGCACTGTCTGATTTATTTTAAATGATAGCATGGGTATTTTTGTACAAGGATCTCTTAATGCTTCACCTGCCCAGCAAGACCTGGGAAGTGGGGAGCATAAGAGGCCATCAGCCAAACTGGAGAAGGAACCTCCAAGAATTGGCTGCTCCAGCCCTTTTGCTCCTATTCCAAGATCATATGAACGCCTGTACATCCACGTGTTGTGTGTTATTTCCTATGCCTGATTTTCAAATTTCAAGCCCTCCTGCAAAGCTTGGACAGTTTCTTACTTTCATTGCATCTTAAAAGGGAACGGAGAAGCCCTAGAGTCCTTCTGCAGAAACGTCTCAATCAAAGGTGTCATGAAAGGGGTTTAATTTCAAAAGCTCTGAATTACACCTAGATCAGGAAGGACGTGGTAATGGTGGATTTGCTGAGCTCAGGAGGTTAAAGAATGAAGGGGAATTCACAGTTAACATCTGTGACACACTGAGTCAGGATGAGAGAGCGTTCGTAGTCAGAGCAAATATCAAAGGCATTTCCCAGATCTCATGCTTTTGGGAGATTTTTAATTACTCTGATGTTTGTTAAGAGTCGCTTACGGCCAAATAAGTGGATTCTTAAATTTGAAGATGCTTCTCTGCTCCCAGAAATAACGGCTGAGCAGCAAATCAAGCCCGGCATGTATCGCAAGGAAGATGCAGTGAGCTTAGAGCTCCTCTGAAGCCAGATCAAATATCAGTTCACATAGGGGTCCCTGCCTCCATCCACATGAGGATGATGATAGGAGAATTGCTTTGAAATCCGCCAAAGAAAAGCATTCAAGACGGTGCTCTCCTGGGTAAATGTCTCCTTTCCTGGCATTATATTCTCTGGTAGCTCTAATGCAAGAGGTGGCAGGTGGTGAACCTATTGTATGGGGAGGGATGAGGGAATCGGATAGGTGAAATTAGGCAGGTGTTTAGCAACGCAAACAGCAGCCTTTGAGCGCTGGGTTTCCCAGCTTCATCTCCGAGCCACCTGGAGAAACCTGGACTCCAGTGTCACAACAGCACTGTGCAGGTAGCTTAGAAAAATACTGAAATAATGGGTGGCCTGGGCCACACAGGTGAAATATCAAGCAGGACTTTGACAGGAGGGGTAGAGGAGAGCTCAGGTGTATAGCCTGCCTTAGGTACAGATGCCTGCACGCAACCAGAACTGCAGCTCCTTGCAGCGAGGAGGTCTGTCTGCTCGGAGGGACAGGGGTTTTGGTAGGGGAGGGAGCATACTGTGGGCACAGATTTGTTCCAGTGTGCGGAGCTGCTCTCGGTGTCTTCACTTGCTTGCAGTTTCGTGATATCTTTCTGCTGGCACATCGGAGCCTCTCTTAGCTGGGGACTATTGCATAAGCCTCACTAGGGACCTCGAGAGCAGATTAATTCCTTGAGCATCTCCCTTCTTGCTGCCGGTGAAGTCTGCTGCTCAGATGTGATCCAGGGAGACAGCTGGGCAGGGCTGAGTCTGAAATCTCCCCCAGACAGATAAGGCATGGGAGAAAGAAAGATATTCCTCTCTCCCGAGCCCAGGAGAACTATCTTTTTGGGTGAGACCCTTTCTTGTGGCAGCTTGCAGAGTCCAGCTGCAGAAGGGACTTCTCTCCAGGTATCTCGTGCTGATGATGGTACGACAGTCAAGTTAAGGCAAAGACAGAGTGTGATTAAGTCCCTCTCCCTCCCTCAGGCAGAGCTCAGCCTGCGAAAATGCTTTGGATGCGGTGGCCTGTAATTATGTAATTCTTCCTCGTTATCTTTTCTAATTGTTCTCAGCGCTGTTTCCTAAACTGATTGGAAACAATGGCAGACGGGGATGAAGTGGGAGGCAGACGTGAGCATGGCAGGCTGCCAGCGTAGTAGAACACTTTCCAGAGAGGGAGAGAGAGAAGGGAAGGAAAAAGAAGAAAAAAAATAATCCACAGTGGAGACTTGGATGCCAGGACCTGAATTGAGGGGACACCTGAACCACTGCCAGGCTGGGAGGCGCTGGCAGGGGATGTCTCATTCAGGCTCATACATATGTAATCTGTATTACATTCAAGAAATTTCAAGCCTTCTCCCATCCCCAGCACACCTCTCCTCCCCGAGAGCTTTGCTGTTTTCCTCTTTTCCAGTACTCGAATGACGCAGGTTGAACCCTCGTGGGGGGACTTTGCCCGTTGGCGGGAGACACTGTGGTCTTCTCCCCCTGGCATTGAGCTGTTTGTTTGTTTGCGGGGGGAGAATTAAAAGAAAAAGGGGGGAATTTTGGCTTGTTGCATTTGGGGGTGACTGCACAGGGCAGAAGGAGGGATATGGGTGTGAGATATTGCAAGGAGATTTCTTTATATTTGGCAGCTGGTTTCAGGGAAACTGTGGGGTGCAGCTCCCCAGAAGCTAGTTGTTGTTATGTTGACTCTCACTTTCTCTGCAAATGTCTGCTGCTCTTCACCTACTGCACTTTCCCCCTGTGGGTGAGGGTTTTTTGCAATGATCCACATCACAGAGGTATTTGGGGATCCAGCAGAGGCCTGGTCTAAAAACCCTCTGCTCTTCTTTCACTGACAGTCCTCTTTTGCCAGCACAGTGGGAAGGGGGGAGCGTGGGACTGCTGCTATTATTTTTGTCTAGAGAAGGCCAAAACAAGCCCTGTTCTTCCAGGCGTAAAGTCTGAGCATTGGTTTCTCATGGCAGGGGGAGAGAACAGATGTCTGTGGGGTGACGTGGCATCCCATGGAGTGGGACCCCCGAACGACAGCATCACGACCCCTGCGATGAGCAGGGCTAGCTTACGGGATGGGAGGTACCCCTACAGAAAGCAGACCCCGCGCATCCCTGTGGGATCAGTGCCAGGCACTGGAGGAGACTTTGGGTCACCCCTGGATGCTGGCGCTGACTTGTCCTCCTCATCCCAGTTTCCGGGTGCTTAATCTCCATCTGGGGCCCCGTGCCCTGACAGTGCTGTCAGCTGGGAGCTCGGTGAGTTGCTGACTGAGCAGGGGCGGTCGAGGGGGAAGGAATTTATCAGAGCTGTCCTATCCTCCTCCAAACCCAGTGCTGTTCTGCTGTTTTTCCATCACCACTGACTTCTTTGCGTGCCTGCAGCCTGCCGCTGCCAGCACCATCCCAGCTGGCCAGCCTCTCTGGCTTCTGTGCATGGCTCTCCGGGATGGAGAGGAGAAATGCTGCTTGAGGCTTGCCCTCAGTATTAGATTGGAGGTTTCCTTACTGCTGGGGGCTGAGTGGGGTTAGGGAGATGGGGCTGTAAGGACCAGGAGCTGGAGGCTGCAGGCAGGGTGGTTTATCTCTGGCTTGTGTGGGAATTTGAGGGTTTTGAGCTGTGGCAATCTCCAGCCACCTCTGGGCAGGAGTGGATGAGAAATAGCCAGAAGGAGCAGCTGGAAAGCAATGGAAGTTTAGAGATGAAAGACAGAAGGGTGGCCACCTACATCTGTCCTTGGTTCCTCATGGTTCCTGGGAGAAATCATCCAGTCCATGCCTGGAGGTAAATAGGGGCTGAGGGCTAGGAGGGTAGGCAAAGTGCGAACCCCCGTGGTGACGTTACAGGAGGGACAGGTCACTGCAGTGGTCTGTTTCCAAATGGCAAAAGCAATTTGCCTGGATAGAGCTGGAAAGAAATACATTGGAGTGGTGGTTTGCACCCCAGGTGTTTTGGACCTCTCAGTGCTATTATCTCCTCTGGACCTGCCTGCCACTGTCCTTTTCTACCAGAGGAGGCTGTACCCAGTGTAACTAAGGGGGGAAGAAAAGAAAACCAAAAAATCCAGCTGTCATTGCATCAGCTGAAGGATAGACATTAATGGCAGGTGAGTCTTTCCTTGTGTGTACACCAATCTCCATCCAAGGTTGCAGACCTTACCCTGTTGCAGCCCTGCTTCCTTTGCAGCACTGTACAACTCGTTATATGCTTTCTGGCAGGTAATGTCAGCAGTCACTGTCCCCACTGGCTCACAGAGGGAGATAGGCTCTTTTCTTCTATGCTGGGAACACACCAAGAGGCAGGAGAAAGTTTGGGAAATACGGTGTCACGTACAGACTGTGATTCGGTCCCATCTGAGAGCTATACCATGCGTTAGGGAATGGTTTGATGGGTGATGATTTGCAGGCTGATGTGGCCCCTGGCACAGTCCTCTTTAGCCTTATCTCCTATAATCTCTGCAACTCTGGTGGTACCAGGGGTGAGGGAATGGCAAACTGATGAATCAAAGCTCCTAGCAAATGCCTCTGTGTGTACCACCCTACCCAATGTGCACCACCATGAGCTGCTGCTGTGGGTCTGGGCAAAGGATTTGTTTTTGCATGAACCTGAAGAGTGCAAGTCAGTTTTGTCAAAGGCTGAAGAAGCACCCCTTGCTATCTCCTGAATGCATCCTGGATTCGCTCAGTGCTGACAGGCACACAACTAGATGGCTGGCAGATATTTTCATGTAGGGTGGCCTACTGGTTATTCCCCTAGCAGTGGCTGTTGTTGTAGGCTGCATAAATCCATCAACTTCTTCCTTTGGCTCAGTAGGCTCTTTGCCTCAAAAGTTCCCATGATGATACAGCACAGGGGAAAAGCAGTTCCTTGTATCAGCTTTATATTTCCCCGTTTTTAATTTCGTTGTTCTTGTGGAATTGTCCTTTTTCTTGTGATATGAGGCAGAAAGAACAAAAAAATCCCTCTATCATTTTCTAATATACCTTTATCATCCCTTCACATTCATCTCCTCTCTGAAACGTTCAGTCTCGGAGCCCTTGCTAATCCCTCTTTATGAGCCAATTTTTGCCATGACCTTGATCAGTCTTGTGCCAGTTCTCTGGACTATCTTTAGGCAGACCGTTGCCTTTTGGGGTGGGTGGCAGTTCTGTACACATTGGCATGTCCGTGGTACTTCAGACATTGTCAGAAGGTCCCGTCTCTCAGACAAACAGGGAAGACCACTTAACACTGTATCGCAGAAGACCATCCTCAAAGAAGTCATTGGTGGATGTTCTACTAGAAAACGTGATGCTAAGGGAGGTGTTTTCCCCTACATCAACCACTAAGCCAGGGCTAAGCCAGGACCTCCACAACACGTAGCACTGGGATGCAAAGGCTGGTGTCAACATGAGGACATTGGAAGAATCCTTACCTGCCACAGCAGTGGAGGGAGCTGGTGTGAATGGGGAGGGAATCTCAGTTCCTTCCCAGCTGCAAACACTACCTCCAGGCACATGTACCTCATGAAGAGACAAATTATTCTCCCTCCATTTCCAGGATTTATTTATTTATTTGTTTATGTATTTATTTATTTATTTAGTTATTGAGGTGGGGGGTACGGGATCTATTTGCTTTTCTTTCATTACATATTTGCATTACATTCTTCTCTCTTGTGCACAACACAAACCAAGGACTAGCTGCCGGGAAATAGAATCAGAGCAACTCATGTTATTTCAGTGTGTTTCACACAGGTTTTTTTCTTCTGTTATTAGTCTTTTTTTTTTTTTTTTTCCCCTTTCTCCTCCTTTCTTTCTCAGACTAGAACAAATACAGTGTGACTGGCAGAAAATTGGCAGCCTTCAATGATCCAGAGGCAGTGATTTTTCTTCTAAGTAGCTTAATGGAGTCTATATTTTTTATTGTTTTCTCAGCCTGCAGGTTGATCGAGTATTTAAAAAAAGAGAGAGAATTCAACAAGCTCTCTCCTTTCTTCCTCTTACCAGCCTGTTTTAGAAAGTCCACGGACCTACAAGAACTGTTCTGGGTCATCCACGTTTCAGAAGTGTGCTGAATTGCTCACAGGCATTAATGAAGGAGGTTGAATTACACTCCAGGCTCCGCCTTGAATAAAAAGATTTAAACAGAAACCAGCTCACCTGCATCAGCACCCGTGTTTAGGCACCCTTGCACCACTCTACTGGTTTGCTGTCCCTCCATCCCTGTCCCTGCTTTTTGGCTGGCATCTTCTATGTCTTTCACAGTTAAAGATCCTCCAGGTCCCTTGTCCCCTTGGGCTCCCGCTCCCTGCAGACCTTGTTTCCTTCTGCAGAAGGCAGCAGCACCAAAGCCAATTTCTCCTCCTGGTCTGCTCTGAGAACCATTGCATGTTGACTGCAAACAAACAGATGGACCATTTGAAGCCCGGGGCTGGAGCACTCTAAATGACATCCCCAAATGCCTTATTGGAGGCGATGGCAGGGGTGCTGGTCACACTGCTTGGGGACAGCCTGGAGCCCCTCCTGCAGCTCCCCTGGTTCTGCTGGGGAGCTCGAAGGAGAGGAAGCAAGGTGACAAGCCATGGTGTCACAGAGCAGAGACCTGCTGTCTCATCTGTCCCAGGTGATCCATGCGATGGCTGCTCAAAGCCTTTTTGTGCTTTGCTTTGGAAGTCTTCTCTGGGGTTGGCTCTGGGTTTGCTTTGCTGCTCCCAGAGATACCCTCACGCTTTATTTTGTCTTGATTTGTTGTCTATGAGGGAGTACCATTCTTGTTCTGCTGCCCAGGTGATGAAGCAGTCTCTGGCCTGCAGCCATACCCTCCCGTGTCATGGTCTCCTCAGGTTTCCTGAGCTGAGCAGTCAAATGAGAAATCCCCAGGAACTCATGGGTGTTGCAAAAAGAAGGTGTTAATGAGCTGATACTTGTTCCTTCTCTGCTTCAGTGCAGCAAATGGAGGCTATGGAGGATATGGGGAGACTCAGTCCTGGGTTGTGAGAAAGATCAGTGTCTCAACTTCTGCTCATTAAAAAAATACAGAGTAATTTTCTTCAGAGTTGGGAAATTCCAGCTCCTCTCTTCCAGCCAGGTTTCTAAGTAGGACCTTGCTTTTGTTCTGTTTACCTGAATTCCCCATCTGTCTGGGGATTTGTGACTCATTTTACACAGTACAAATCCTAAGTTTTTTTTTCAGGAGCAATGTTTTTATTTGTTTGCTTGTTTTAATGCCTTTCTCTTTGGGGAGTCTAAGTCAATATGCTGGTTTTTCATGATGAATAAGCTTTGCTGGCTCAGTTTGTCCTTGTGAAAGGTTCTAACAACCTGTCAAATACTCCGTGCTTTGCTTCTGTGGCTCCAGTCTGATTGCTAGCAGTCCTGCAACCCCCATAGGTTGCTCTCAACTCCATCCTGCAAATCCATATAGGGATTCCCGATTCCCCCCTCTATGTCTCTCCTTACCATGTCATTGAAACCGCTGGCAAATAGGTTTCAAACTTTAAAATGAGCATTCAGAGCTGTCTGTAGGTGTAAACTAATGAGACAATACATTCACCAGTTTGTCTTCTAGCCCAGGTCCTCATTCAGATGGGACAGAGTTAATTTTTGCATGCACTGATAAGGAGCCTTGATCCAACCCTACGCTAGCGTAGTGATGCCATCCTCTGTGTCTGAAGGATATCAGAGAGCTTTGAGGAGGGCTTCTAACTCTGGGGGTGCCCAGACAGGGATGTTCCTTTTCTCCAGAGCCAAAAAGGATTTCAGATGACATCCTGTAAACCTTGGGGTGCACAGCCTTTTGGCTGCTGATGATCTAAAATCCAGGGCAGTGAATGAGACTCTTCTGCAAATGCTGGCCTGAAATTCCTGATGCTCAGCTGTTGTCTCATAGAAGTGCCTTGAGCAGTAAGGTATGGACTTTTATAAACAATACAGAGCTAAAAAGGGAAATCCTTCAGGTGATGAAGATATATTGAATGACTAATTTGATTTAAACTGAAGGCTCAGAACCATCTTCCAAGAGGCTCTGCGCCAATATTTTCAAGGAGCCTGAATTTTGCTGGCTTTAACTAGTCTGCACAGGTCAATACTACCACGAGCACTACATGAGAGGGGCTGAGCTGTTTCCGTGCTCTCAAATGCTAAGCGCTAGCACAAAATGATAGATTATTCAAGATTGTTGTCAAGCTGTCTGTGGTTAAGTGCTGCCTGCCAGACCAGGGGTTCAGGGTGTCCATCTTCTTGGATCTTGCTGGGACAACATTGACCCCTGAATCAAACCACTCAGTTGAGCACCTCCTGTACTGCAGAAACACAGCTCAGATGGGCTGAGCTGATAGTCACGTCTCCAGTACAATGCCTGTTCTTTTGTTTGCTCTTCCAGACCCATGTTAAACCCTGACACAAAGACCAGTAACCCTTATACCCTTCATCACTTTGCCATTTAAGAGCATCTGTTTTGTGTGTAGCTCATTGGGAAGCCCACTCACCTCTTATCGCTTAGGAAGCATTTCCAAGGCAGGAATGATGCAGTGAAAATCCCATTGTGAGGTTAATTCCTGGGGTTTGTTTTCCAAGTTTGAAAGTAGCAACTTGTTGGCCTTGAAGATTTTTCACCAGTGCTGGAATAATCTGGAGGGAGAGATTTTCTTCTTATTATTGAGACCATGGGATAATTAGCAGATTTTAATGACTGCTTGAGAAAGCTATCTAATTAGCTATTAAAAACACCCCCCACCCCCTCCCCCTTATCCAGTCCCTAAATGAAAGCCACAAAATAGCCAGTCATCTCTCTGACCGGATGCGTCTTAGAGATATTTTTCTTTTCAAGCTAATTGTGTGTATCTGGTATTTGCTGGGGAAAACTCTGATTGGGAATGCAGTAGAATGAAAAATGATCTATTCTGCTTCTGCATAAGTGTTAGGCACAGCCACAGCCTGTTGCATGAATCGCAGAATCATAGAATCATTTTGGTTGGAAAAGACCCTTAAGGTCATTGAGTCCAACCGTTAACGTAACACTGCTACTAACTTGCTCATGAGCAATCCGTGGCTATCCCTGCCAGCCAATGTCACGGGGAGACATGTTGGTTGAAACCCGAAGGTGCCCTATGAGTCTGGTCCCTGCGACATGGCCGCTGGTATCATGTTGTGATTGCACCTTAGAGCCAGGAGCGTTTGCTGCCATGACCACTGTGTTTCAGAGCCATATCCACACCTGGTTTAGTGACACCTTGTCAGCCAGGCCCCTCTGCCTGGCCTGTCTGTCCTTTGGGTGTCCTCTTTCTGTCCGTGTTCAGTATTAAGGTGAAGGGGGGATGTAGCCAATGTAGTCTGTGCGTCCTGCATTTGTCCATCCTGCGTGACTGCGGACAAGTCAGGAAATAGCTGTTGGCGTCTCCCACTTCTTTGCTTGTGGAGCCAGTGACAACTGTTTCTGCTCACTCCGGTGGAGGCGGACAGCTTTTCAGAACAAAATACCTCCCCTCCTTCTGGCTATGAACTCTGATGCTTCTTAGTTCAGCTCTTGGCATGTTCTCCTCTGTTCATTAACGCTCCTCGCCTCTTCTAGGGACTGGTGATTGCTCTTGCCAGTATCTCTTCTCCCCTCGCCCTTTCTCCCCCAGTGGTGATGTAAAGTGGTCTCAAAGCCTTGAATAGAAAGGGACAAAATGATAGCTGGAGAGGACTGAGGCCGCTTTCACTTTGCAAAGTGACATCCTCTCCTGTCACTTACCATTCCCTTAAAGAGCATTGATGCTCTGCAACCCGTCGAGCTGGGGTGGCCGCTCCTGCTCAGGGGCTGTATGCTCTCCCCGCCTGCTCACAGCACAAATCCTGCCCTGCCACTCCAGAGCAAGATGCTCTTTGCTACTTTCTGGGGAGATGCTGACCTGCTCCGCCTTTTACGTAAGGACGGTGGACTTCACTGTGACACAAATCAAAGCATGCACTCAATGTTTGGTGCATGCAGAAAGGGCTTGATAAACATCAGCCTTTGTATATGGCAGAGTCCACCTCCTCATTTAGCCCTGTCATCAGCTGCAGAAAGGCTGCACGTTGTCCCACACCTTCCTTAGGTGTTTGTGAGCATGAGCTGGGGTCTCACTTGGAGTATATTGATGTAGCTCCAGTGACATTTCATGGGGTAGTTTAGGTGTTGCTTCTCCTGAGAAGTCCCATCCATCACACAAGAAATACAGAGAGGTTAAGACCATCTACCTGGCTGATTTCCTGTTCCAACTCATCATCCGCAGCTCTCTGATCTCACAGTCTGTTGTTATGGAAATAATACAATTACAGTCATTGTGAATAAAGAGGAAATACAGTCTGCCAGAGGGAAGAAAAGGAGACCAGTTTTCTGAGGTTTTCTTAAGTATTTGATGAGAGGAAGAGGGGGAGAGGGAGACAGACAAGCACCACAGGGCAGAACTATGTTGGTTTCCAGCTTTATCTCCTTTTTCCCAAGCATTCATACCAGGTTTTGTTCTTCTGTAGACTATGGTCAAACCTTAGTCAGTATATTCACTGGTGCTTTCCACTTGGCTAATTAATACTCCTAAATCAAGCCAGCGGAGGTGGACAGCTTTTCAAAACAAAATAGGTCCCCAGCCTGCAGCTGTGGGCTCTGATGCTTTTTTACTTTGGCTCTTAAGCATATTTCTTCTCTTCATTAGCTCTCCCTCAATCTTCAGGGGGCTGCTGATATCTCCTGCCAGCATCCTTCTCTTCCACACCACTGCTTCCATGAGCTGTTCTCACTGAGACCTGTCCTGTTCCTACGTTGGCTCATGTCATGCAGTTTCCAACTGCCTACTCCTGCAAACTTCTGAAGTTTCTTCTCTTTCAGACCAAACGCAGTCCTAGGATGAGGCTATGCCTGAGCTCCTGTGGTGGAGGAGGATTGATTGAGAGACCCTACAGAGCCCAAATACTGCTTTATCATAGGAGGGTGGCATGACCCGTTGTTCACTCTGGGGCCCTGTGTACTGGTCTAATTGGGACAGCAGGTCAAAGACCTGGCCAGCCAGGTGGACCAATCTGGTTGGCCAGATGGGATCCATGGGATCCCAGAGCAAAGGAATCTGCAGTTGATACTGCAAGTGCAGGATATATGAGTGCCACAGCGGAGCAAAAATCCACATTTGTATAGGCAGGACATGGCTGCAGCACACCACAGGTAGCCAGAGAAGACAGAGGCATGTGGGTTGTTACCGGTCACTGTGTTGAATGTAAGATCTGCATCCTTGCTTTTAGCTGAGTTTCTTGCCTTTTCTCAAGTGTAAAGAACATGTGAGACATGAGATTTGGAGCCATTGACCTTGCCAGTGCCAACACATCAAACGTTTAGCGTGATGGTGCCTTTGTAAAGACAGTGTAAAAAGAGACATGTGAAACAATGAGGGATGAAGCAGAGAGTAGGAGATGGGGTTTCTGTTTGAGTGTTGGTTACCAAGTCTGTGGGATTTAGGGGAAAATATTTTTATTTTCTGTGCCTTGGTTCAAACAGTCTTTAAACAGGGAAGATGAAACTTTCCTTTTAACTGTCCTAGGGACAGGGAGTATTGCTGTTCCTGGAAGCATCTGACTTGGAGTTATTGCTGATGTCTCTGAAGATGAAAATGTTCTTTTCTTTAAGCTATTTGTTGTCAAGCAAGGACTTGAATGCCTTTGGTCACTCAGGCCTCGAGCAGTGACCCATTCCTGAGGCCAGTTTGCAAATGACTGCATACTGTTCGGTCTGACAGCATTCGCTCCTCTCTCCTCCTTCCACCCAAAAGATGCTTCAGGGAGAGAAAGACACGGAGAAACAGAGTGCTCTGAAAGGGTTGTCTCAGTTCCCAGCAGTCACATTGTGCTCATCAAAGCCAGCCAAGTGGAACTGGTGACACTCACCAGAAGAGCCTGCTCTAAATTAAGCAAAACTGCAGAAACTTTGTAAACAAGCGCTGGCTGCTCCAGATCACAGGAGGGAGAGGTGGCAAGTCTGGTTTGTCTGGTGGAGGAAACCAGTGTGGAGCACAGCCTTCTAAAATGGCTTCGCTGAAGCCTGCACACCATCGGTCTCCCAGTCCATCGGTCTGTCTTGGAAAGGCAGGTGTCCTCTGGGCTAGTGTGAGGACCAGGGACCTCACTGTGAGTTCGTTGAACAAGAAGCTGGCAAGATGTATAGGTACAAAACAAGCAGAGAAGGAGATGATGAGAGTTTTGCTCAGGGAATTATTCTCGGTTTTGAGTGTCCTATGTCAACCCATCCTTTATTGCACTGAGGCCACCTTACCCTGTTCTGGATAACAGGACATAGATTGACTGGGATGGATGTTCATCATATTTACATCTTTTTTTCTATCTATTTTAGAGCACTGGGCAGAGTAAGGAGGCTTTAGTGTAAATCGGAGTCACTGTTTTCCCCATAGCTGACCAAAGTCAGGTGTGTTTGATGTCTGGCTGGCTACCTTCCTAAAAATACCTCTAGAGGTAGCAAGAGTATAAATTTGTCAGGCAGGTTACATTGCCCCATGGGCAGGGTGCATCATGTCTACTTGCGATGATTTCTTTTCTTTTTGACTCTTACACATTTGCTTGAGATACTGTGGAGCTACCTGGTGATTTGATCTGTAGGCACTGAGAGCAGGGAAGGATAAGCCTGCGTGTCCTAGCCAAGCTGCAGTCTCTTTCTGCTTCTTCTGCTTCTTGCTTCCCCTCTTTCCAGCTAGAAAATAATCTGTCTTCTGTGCAAGGTTTATCATGCATTCGCTGCATCCCATCCTGGAGAAAACCACATGCTACTTGTGACTTGGGGATCTTTCAAGATAAAAGAGCCCTGTAAGAAAATGCTTTTATTGTATAGCATTTCATTATAATTGCAATTTTTCTGAATTGGGTCCTACACCAAGAATTTAATCTAATTTTGATTATCCAGAGGATTTGAACCTCTTTAGCTCCTGTTTCAGTTGCATAAATAATACTCCAATCTCCCTTCACTCATATTCCCCAGCAAAACCTTCCAGCAGACAACAGCTTCTTCATTGTACCCCATTTCCAGAGCTTTTGGCAGGAGGGTATTAGGCAGAGTGTAACAGACCAAACCTAGAAGTGTGGCTGACTTTTTCTGCAGAGAAAAAGCCCCCTATGGTTTTTTTGTTGGGAGAAGCACTGCTGTCTTGCTGATGTACTGCATTATTCAGAGTACCACCTTTAATGCCTACAGATTGCCTAAAGGATGATCCTAATGTCTATTCCTCCCTTAAGGGGCTCTTGCCAAGTTTACTATAGTCCTAAGTATGCAGAAGTGGGAGAGTCAGGAAGGACCTCAGCCAGTTGCTGGTTTCCTTATTAACAATTAAAATTTGAGGCAGCGTCAAAGAGGGATGTGGTTGTCTCTGAGTCAGAAAGTAGCTTCTAGCTTCTGATGGATCCTGCCAGGCTTTGCCAAGGACAGGGCTGCTGTGGCTTACCTAGAAAAACTGCTGCAGCCAGCATGGATCTCAACTGTATAAATGTCTGAGATACATACTGCATCCAGACACTGAACTTGGAGGTGAGGGGTGAAGCTATTTCAACTGGTCTGCTCAGGTACGTGACTGCCTTGACCTTCAGGGTTTGACTGTTTTACCAATAACCCTTCTCCCACAAGTGTTTGTGTTCAATTTATTGGAAAATAACCTTAATTCACTGATATTGCTAAAGAAATCCCTTTCGGTGTCCATCAGTGACAAGTACTGTAAAATACTGAATGCAATAATGACAATTATGTGTCTAATTTATTATTTAGTTGTGTCCACTTCCACTGTATATAAAACAACCCAAAGACAGAGGTGGCAGGTACAATAACTATGTATATATGATCTTCTAAATGACTAATGTGGATTTAGCTGTGGTGATGCTATATCCAGACTGATGGAAGGACAGGAGTGTATTGGGTCTGCAGGAAGAAGTAAAATTATCTTCTATTGGATCAACAGATAGAATTAAGAAGACATGGGCACCCAGTTTTGTATAGAAATCTCTTCATGAGATCTCAAAAGAAACAGCAAAATCCCACTTAAATTCTAGTTAGACCCAAATATTGTTCTTTGTTTAATCTAATTAAGCCTTCAATTTAGTGAGAAAAGCAATTAGCATCTGAAAAGCTGAGAAGGGTGGTAGAAATAGTGGAGGAGGCAGGTCTGTAGCCATAGTAGGAGAGAGAGAGAAAAAATGTTTTTAGTACCAGTGCAGAAGGGAGATAGCATCTGCATAGCCGTGGATGGCCATAAAGCCAATGACTCTGTGTAGTCCATGGACTTTAATTTCAGTGGTACCAGGGATTTTAGTTCCCCAAATTGGTTTTGAAGATATTTCATAAATTTATGGTAAGGGTCAGGAATGAAAAATCAGAGAAGGATTATTTTCTCTGAAAAACGTTCCTCCCATCAGTGCAGTTTGTGATCTGTTTTAGTTCATTTTGTGATAGAGTTGTGGTTTTGTGCTAGCTGTGTAGTTTCCATTAGGACATTTGGTTCTTTGGATGAAATACGCTGTGTTTTGGAATGATCATACATAGGATCCAGGGGTTTGTATGGATATCTTGTAGAGCAGTTACAGCAGATTTTGAGTTTCTTCCCAGAGAAACAAGGCAAAATGGGAAGTGCCAAGGTCTGGTTTCATTTGTCATTTCTTGGTGTGCAGAAAGTTTGATGGAAGAAGTGATCACTTTGGCTAGACTACTGGGCTGCTTGGAAGCTGGAGGCACAGATTGTGGGAACACTGTTTTCAAGGCAAGGTGTTCATTCAACACAGCTTTTAATTATTTAATATTCTCTGCATAAATTCCAGCATGGGATAACATTTGGTAGCAAGAAGTGTAGTGATGCTAGGAGGTTTCTTTTAGTACTATAGTGTGATTGTTCAAAGAAAATACAATTGCAGTCTCAGAAACTAGTAAAAAGAATAAGCAGTAAAGGCTGGGAAAGAAAAAATATTGGAGGGAGGGGTTAAGAGCCAGAATAACCACGCCTGGGAATATTATTGCAAGGGTACTAGTTCAAGGACATGACTGCAGTGATTCCAAAGGCGTTTAGAGAAAATGTCACTGCATAGGGATGCTTTTGAGATATCTGATCCAAATCTATATTAGTTGCATCTGCAGAGAGATCTGGAGTTATTCTAGCAATAAGCATGTCCATGGGATAGCACTAAGGGATGTGTTGACCAAGCAGCAAAGAGCTACTGTAGAAACTGCAGCAATGCAAGCCCAGCTCAGCAATAAGAGGATACCAGTCTGCAAAGTGCTGGGATGGGATTATATCGAGTGCTTTCCACATACAAATGTATTTCAAAAAGTGTCACAGAAGTAATTGAAAAACATCAATAACCATTGATAAAAACACATAACTGGACACGCCTGGCGGGACCTCTGCAGGAAGCAATGAATGAAGATCCATAAAGAATTGAAATGAATTGTTAATCTCTTGCTACTTAAATGAGATTCACAAGAAAGTTGCTGATTTTTGCATGAAAAGATGACCTTGTCCGGAAACCAGATAAATCTCTAAAGTCTTTCTGCCCATTGGAATTGCTTAATTGGAGTTGTGTAAGGGATTTATTTGGTCCTCAGTCAAGCAGTTTTGCTGGAAGCAGTGTACTTAGCTGAAGTTAGGGATCCCAAAGCATTAATTTTGCGGTAACCTTTAAGCTAAAAGTGTTTGGACTAGGCTAGTATTTGGACAGGAGCCTTAACACCCCAAAGTGGAAGAAGTTGGAGCTGTGCAAGAACTGGGTGAATGGCATTTGCCTCTCAGAGTGGGGCAGTTTAGATTGAACTAGTGTTTTGGCATGATGTTAAGCTAGAGCTGTTAATATGTTAGTCTTGACCTCTTTCTGGTTCTTTTAAATCAATAGCGCTCCTCAGCCGAAGCCAGCAGACCAAGGTTATGAACCTCAGCATCCTGGCCAAATCCAGCTTAGGGTCTCAGAACAACTTGAGTGGTATTAACTGTTCTGTAAGCATGTTCAAAGTTCTTGGATTTATGGACCCCAACCATCTTCTCATTAGGAGTATCATAGACAAAGTTTTCCCTATAGTATCTATGTATGAATTTACTTTTCTTTGTCACCTTTTTGTCTGGTTATAGAAGTTGCTTATGGGCCAGAGCCTAAAAAACACTGAGTCACAATATTCTCCAGTGCTTCAGCTGTTGTGTACGAAGGAGTATTAAGTGGAGCATATAGAGATGACGTGAAGGGTTTCAAGACCAACTGTGGAAACCTCTTTGGGAGAATTTGGGTTTGTCTTCATGTGAAGCAGGGCTGAGATTCAGAATACTTTTAGGAGATTTAGACTAAGATCTTCACTAAATGACGCCTTTTCTCTGTTCCTGCACTTTAATATCCATGCCTGAGAACGGAAGAGTTAGGACAAAGCTGTGGGGAGGGAAAGGAGAGGTGGAAAGAGTGGAGGCAAAAGCAACATATGCACAGCTGAATATAGTCTAGGTGTTCACTGTTTCCCAGTAATGTCAAATCTACTTTGAGTCTTACACTGTGGAGACTTGCATGGACTTCCACAGGGTCTAGATCACTGTGGTGGGGAAGCTTGCGGTAATAGTCACACACAGTGATGGTTGGACCTTGCCGTGTGTGGAAAGCGGTTGGCAGGTGGGTTACTGGAGGTTTTAGAGCAGACATTTGCAATGGCTGCACACAAAATGCAAAAATCTTTGTGTGTAAAACTTGCCATGACATGACAGATGCTCTCGGAGTCAGTTGACTGTTTTGGGGTAGGATTCTATGAGTGGGTTTTGAGCTTTCATTTCTTGAGGATCTAGCCCAGTGATTGTCATTTGGCATCATAATTGTGATTAACATATTAATGCCAGTGGCTCAAGATTGGGTTTTAATAATTTAAGAGGAGAACCAGAACCATCTCTGTTTCCCAGGTGGTACTGGAGGTTGCATGGGCAGGCTGAAGGTTGGGAAGGCAGGAAGGGTTAAGGAATGCTAGATGACCAGTGCAGCTTCAGAGAGAAAAAAGCTTTGTATTACATCAGGAAAATAGATGCAAGGGTGTTATGGGATGGGGTTGTTACACACTGGCATATGAAGCAGGAAAACATCGTAACAGTGGTTTGTTGTGGGGCACGGAGGGATGGAAATGGGGCATTAAACTTAGGACAAAGCAAGCAAGAGTCACTTAGATCCCATGGGAATATGGGGCTGCAGAAGGCTGCATCCTTGGGTCAGGAGCTCTGGTAGGACTGGGCTCTGTGGTCTTCCCATGTGTAACACAATATTTCAGCTGTCTCTGATACTGTACTCCTGATTTCTGCCTGTCTGAAATCCCTTTCTGATCACTGAGCAACATTTTAAACTCATGTTCCTGCCCTGAAGCTTCTCCTCAGGTTTTGGATTGATTTATTCAGCCTCTGTCCCATCATGTCCAGACAGCTTCGATGGCTGCGTATTGTCTGGTGGTGGCTGCTGGTCCCTCCCAGGGCTCTGATCTTTTCGGCTTGACCATTTCCAACAGCCATCCCAGGAATGGGTCAGTTGGGAGAGACAGGAGAAACCATGGCACATGATGGGTGTCTCAGGTCAGGTCTGTGCTCCCCAGCTCCTCGCAAGCAGTCTAACGCAGTGACTGCATGGCGACCAGTGTAAGGCCAACTAAAATTGAAGGACAACCTCCTTCTGACTTTCCGTGCTTTAGATCAAATCCCTAGTGGAAGATTTCTTGTAGGAGTCAGCCTATCTGTGCCTGTGAGATGGGAACTGTTTTCACTCAGATCTCCTGTGGATCGGTCAATGGGGCAACTGAGTGTTGTTTGCACATGGTGTTTCCTGAGACAGCTATTTTTTTAATACTGCTGCTTGGTCCACACTAGTCTCCCCAAATATTTCCATTTTCTCTTAGCTGCATTTGATTAGAGGCTGTTACGAAGCTGCTAGGAAAGACTTCCCTCACCAAAATGCCTCTGTTCTCGAAACCCTTTTTTGGAGGATTTAGCACAGAAGATCCCTCCATTGTGGCATAGTCCTGGTGGTCCTGGGAGGGACCCTGGTTCTGCTGAGCAGTCTCCTCTTGCTTTCACCTTGCAATGCTACTGCTGTGCCTGGGAAGCCCAGGGTAAAGCACTAGCCTCATTTAGGACAAGGTCTGCAGCTCAGGTTTGTGTCCTTTCCCATGCAGCTGAGAAGCTACTCAACAGTGTCTCTTGGTGCACCTTTGGGAAGAGGGTGCAAAACCAGCTGGCGAAGCAGCAGCTCTTTAAAAGGATCTCCAGTGCCTGCATTATTGTAAATCAGCTGCTTCCCTGGGTGCTAGCAGTGAGGATCTAAACCCTAGTGTGCTAGGGAGTTTGGACTTATCCACAGACTGCAGTCCCTTAGAGGCGTACCTGCTCTGTCATGGGCTTATCCATGGCCACATGCTTTAAGATGATCCAGCATGACCTCATGCACAGCCACTGATGCTTCAAGGTGTACCTGCTGCAGCATGGACTTATCCACAGATGCTTTGAGGTGTACCTTCTCCGATGTGGACTTACCCTTGGGCTACAATCCTTTTAGAGATATACCTGCTGCAGCACAGACATAACCACGGCCACAGACGCTTTGAGATGTGGTGCTTTGGTGTGGACTTATTCATGGCCACAGATGCTTTGAGGTGTCCTGCTCCCACGTGGACTCATCCACAGGTCACAATCCCTTCAGCTCGAGTTCATGCTAGAGTTCCAGCCTGCCCAGTACAGCAGCACAGAAACAGCAGTGATGCCCTGGTCATCTGCCAGCCCAGGCGTATCACCATGGCTGTTATCAAAATGTTCCCAGGCACAGTAGAGTAAGATGATAAGCAGTACAGCAACAGCGAAAGCAAAAAGCAGCCACTAACGAGCACTAGACTCTAATATACAGTGAGGCAAGCAAGCCCCATGGCAAGCACAGGAACCTGCCAATTAATAGCTAAGCCGCAATAACAGCCATAAAGTTGATATAGCACATTCCAGTCAAACCTGTCGTTACCTCAAACCCTTCAAGCCCCACACTGGGTACCGAAAAGGACTGTCGTGGTTTAACCCCAGCCGGCAACTCAGCCCCACACAGCCGCTCACTCCCCCCATGGTGGGATGGGGGAGGCAATCGGAAGAGTAAAAGTGAGAAGACTCATAGGCTGAGATAAAGACAGTTTAATAGGTAAAGCAAAAGCTGCGTGCGCAAGCAAAGCAAACCAAGGAATTCATTCCCCACTTCCCATGGGCAGGCAGGTGTTCAGCCATCTCCAGGACAGCAGGGCTCCATCACGTCTAACGGGGACCTGGGAAAATGAATGCCATCACTCCGAATGTCCCCCCTTCCTTCTTCTTCTTCCCCCAGCGTTATATGCTGAGCATGACGTCCCATGGTCTGGGATATCCCTTGGGTCAGTTGGGGTCAGCTGTCCCAGCTGTGTTCCCTCCCAACTCCTTGTGCCCCCCCAGCCTCCTCGCTGGTGGGGTGAGAAGCAGAAAAGCCCTTGGCTCTGGGTAAGCACTGCTCAGCAGTAACCAAAACATCCCTGGGTTATCAACACTGTTTCCAGCACAAACCCAAAACACAGCCCTGTACCAGCTACTATGAAGAATCTACCCCAGCACAGAGGGCTTTCCTCTCACCTTTACATACGTCAGAGCTCCCTCCAGGAACTGAGTTGCAGGCTAGCTGAAGTCCACTATCTTCTGCCGGCAGACAGATGACTGCAGTCGCTACCCTTTCCTGAGGACCAGTTTCATGGGTGACATTTCCAAATCCAGCAGAAAATCCCAAACTGTGTGAGCAAGGATAGATAAATGTGGACCTGAAGAGGAAAGCCAGGTCTCTATTCACCCCACTAAGGAAATCTGGATGTGGATGAAGATGCAACTGCAAATTCCCCACTTAGCTCAGTTTGGGTTGTGGGTGACGGTCCTGCAGTGTCTCAGTACTTCAGAAAATGAGAACTGCAAGTGGAATGGGACCTGGTTCCCTATGGTTTGCAAAAGCAATAGCCTTGAGATGAACAGGCAGCACAGACGTGTAAATCCTCAGTAATACTGATGTGGATATTGCCAAAGACAACCTGTCCATCCCTGACCACTGTACTGTAAGCTAGGGCCAGCGAGGTATAATGAGATGAGAATTTACCATAACCTGATGCTTGAAACAAACCCAGCTTGTCAGCAAACGACATCCTTGTCTCTAAATTGGAGAGACATGGATTTGACGGACGGACCACTCGGTGGATGAGGAATTGGCTGGATGGTCGCAGTCAAAGAGTTGTGGTCAATGGCTTGATGTCCGAGTGGAGAGCAGTGACGAGTGGGGTTCCTCAGGGGTCGGTATTGGGGCCGGCGCTGTGTAACATCTTTGTCGGCGACATGGACAGTGGGATTGAGCGCACCCTCAGCAAGTTTGCCGACCACACCAAGCTGTGTGGTGCGGTCGACACGCTGGAGGGAAGGGATGTCATCCAGAGGGACCTCGACAGGCTGGAGAGGTGGGGCCATGCGAACCTTATGAAGTTCAACAAGGCCAAGTGCAAGGTCCTGCACATGGGTCAGGGCAATCCCAAGCACAAACACAGGCTGGGCAGAGAATGGATTGAGAGCAGCCCTGCGGAGAAGGACTTGGGGGTATTAGTGGATGAAAACCTGAATATGACCCGGCAATGTGCGCTCGCAGCCTGGAAAGCCAGCTGTATCCTGGGCTGCTTCAAAAGCAGCGTGACCAGCAGGTCGAGGGAGGAGATTCTGCCCCTCTGCTCCGCTCTGGTGAGACCCCACCTGCAGTACTGCCTTCAGCTCTGGGGCCCCCAACATCAGAAGGCCATGGACCTGTTGGAGCGAGTCCAGAGGAGGGCCATGAAGATGATGAGAGGGCTGGAGCACCTCTGCTATGAGAACAAACTGAGAGAGTTGGGGTTGTTCAGCCTGGAGAAGAGAAGGCTCCAGGGAGACCTTCTAGCAGCCTTCCAGTACCTAAAGGGGGCCTACAGGAAAGATGGGGAGGGATTCTTTATCAGGGAGGGTAGTGATAGGATGAGGGGTAATGGTTTTAAACTGAAAGAGGGCAGATTTAGATTAGATGTAAGGAAGACGTTCTTCACTGTGAGGGTGGTGAGGCACTGGCACAGGTTGCCCATGGAAGCTGTGGCTGCCCGATTCCTGGAAGTGTTCAAGGCCAGGTTGGATGGATCCTTGAGCAACCTGATCTAGTTGAAGATGTCCCTGTCCATGGCAGGGGGTTGGAACTGAATGTTCTTTAAGGTCCCTTCCAACCCAAACCATTCTATGATTCTATGATTTCGAGTTTGCCAAAGCTGTTGCATCTCTGCTTCAGCTCCCTGACGGCAGATCCTTGCTGGTGCCATACGGAGTAGTGTTGCAGAATTAAACAGTAAACTTTTCATTTTAACCATCTTCTGGCCTGAGGAGTTTCCTACCTACAGTAGAGGTCTCAGGAGATGTTAAAAAATAACTACATATAACAACTCTGTGCAGAGGGGCTAATCCTCAGCTGTGTCATCTCAGTGACACTTGAATGCATACTTATAACCACCTGGTTTTGTGTCTGCTAAAGTCCATAGGATTTTTATGTATTGAGCACTCTCATTGCTGCTTCAAATCTGCTTTTTATCCTCTGAAGTTCCAGTTTGTCAAGTTGGCTTTTTTTTTTTTTGCTTTTTTTTTTTTCCTCTACATTGCGAAGCAATTCCAGAGAGCTAGAGGGATAAGGGGGCTAAAGCTGGTGGCTTGGGACTTGATAAATATTTTCCCTCTGGAAGATTTAGTGTTTGCAGAAGGTATGTGATTGATTTCGCTGGTCACTTAATTGAAGTAAAATGAAAAACGAATTTCCAATAAACTAAACCATTATTCATCCAAGATCACAAATCTGTACCCAGGGAGCCCTCAGCAAATCTCTCTCCCCATGTGCATTGTCAGTGCAAGGGACGAGAGGATCTCTCTTTTTCATTCGTATGCACCGGAGGTGACCGTGAGCGCCGGTGGTGCATCACAGCACGTAAGTCCCATTAAGGATTTTCATTCAGCTTTGGCGTGAATGGTGGTGTGCTGTAAACACTCAGATATTGTAGTGACAGAAGATCAAATAAATATCTAGGTAGATGGATGGCTGGAGGGGAAAGTGGAGTTGGAGTCTACTCATTCTTCTCTCTGGTCCTTGACGTCTTGGGGGAATTTTTGCTTGAACCTGGTCATTAACTTCACCAGGGCTGGGGTGTAACTGCTGGGTTTCCAGCTCAGTAAAATGAGATGGAAAAAAAAGAGAAGCATGCCACTTAGTTGCAGCTCCTACTGGGACCAAATGTATCAACCTTTAAACAGTGACATGAAACCGTACAACACAATACTCTATGCAGATGCAGCCGTGATGGGTGTTACGTGCAGGCAGAAGCTGGATTGCTTTTTATTTCCATTTGCGGTGAGGCTGGAGTCGGGGAAGGCAGCAGGCAGCACAGCCCGCATCTCTGCCAGGCACCGAGTGCCAAGTCTACCTGGCCAGAACCCAGCGCTGCTCCTCCTGAATTATATCATCAGAGAGGAGCTGATGATGAGAACGGGTGACAAGGGCTTGCCAGGAATGTGGCAGGAGGTTTATGCAGCCAGGTAAAATGCCACTGAAGGGTTAGTGTTAATAAGGGGGCATTCTCTCTGTGGGGAAATTTTGGTCAGCGAGGGATGGGCTGTCTGTCTTCTTGTGCTGCTGCGGTTTCGTGTCAAAGCCCAGTATATTCCTTTCAGAAGTCCTGCTGCATTGCATGAGTGCAGGGTGGTAACTTGTTAGGAAAATTATAGGAGTTTGGGGACTAAAGTTTAATATATAACTCCTATAAAATATAATCAGTGTTGGCTCCATATGTGCAAGCCAACTGCCGCGCATGGTTTGAATTAGTGCTGGGGTGGGTGTAATGACCATCTTGGAGGAGCAGAGCACCTTCAGCGCTGAAGTCACATCTCCTGAGCTGAAGATGTGACCCCACCAGCCTTAAAAAATGGCATATTCTTGATGCAGAGCCAAGCACAAGAACAAGTAGAAGATGTAATCCTAAGTCCTGATGCAGAGATCACTGGTGCAAAAGGGAAATCTTTGCACTGAATCAGGATCCCATGGTTAAAAAACCAACCTGATTGCAGTGTATTAGTGATGGTCTCTCTTATTGCAGCAAATGGATTGTATAAAGAACTCAAAGCAAATGGAGAGCCTGAGTTACTTGCTCGCAGAATTAAGGTTAGTCTTCAATATGGGACCAGCTTTCTGAGACTGGCTTTTGTCACGCTTCTTTTGGCAACAATCCCTGTTCCCTTTTCACTCTTTCTGTGTAGCATTTCAGGACAGACTGCCAGGACATCCCACCCCAGGCGAGCAGACTGCCTTGCCTGGATCTGCATCTTGCCAAAACCTTCTAACCAGAAGTTAGAGGAGCCCAAGAAGCCAAGGTGCCGCAGCTCGGGGTTGAGGTCTCTGCAGCTAGAAGTCAGCTGTAACTAGGGGCTGTGTGGCAGCAGCAATGAACAATTCTGGCTAATCGAATTAACTTCACTCTTCGGTCATCATGCTTATCAACTTCCCTCTATTATTAATGTAAAAATACACAATGGCAGGAGAACTTTTTTTGAGGGGAAATGTGGGGTGTGTTTCATTAAAATAAGTAGGCTCTGCAGTGAAAACATTTCTTCTCTGAGCTAGTTCTGCTTCCACAAGTTCATCCTAGCAGTTCCTGAGACAGGTGACCTGCTCGAATACTTTGCCATCCATGACACTGGGGGCTCTGTTTAGGGAACAGCAGAGGTTTCTCACCTTGCTTCAAAGAGTTGCTCTTTTTTAGGGGTTTAGAAACTCAAGGAAGGTGCATGCACCCCATGTGAGCATATGTGCAGGTACATGCACAGGCAGAGCATCTCTGCCAGGTGTAATCAGAGGGTACAGGCTGCACTATGTTGTTGGTGTGTGTATTTATGTGAATATATGTTTTGTGGCATCTATTACGTTTTTGTGGTGACTTGCAGGTGCTTGGTTGAAATGAGCTGGGCTTGGAGGGGATACATCCTTGCTGATGTGTGTTGTGGCTTGGATTATCGGTGACTTTGGCAGCATGTGCACTTGGTGGGTATACCCTTGGCTGAAGAGGAGCCCAAGTTCCCCAGCCCAAACCTCGGCTGCCCTAGCAGTCTTGTCTCTCACAAACTGTCCACTCACCTGGCTCTGCTTGGCTTTCTCCAGCAAGCCTGCAGCCTGCTGAGGAAGGAGGGGAGCGAGTGATGGGAAAGTTAGTTATATTTTCCAGCGGCTTTCCCTCAGTGCCACTACCATTGACCTTGGCTGAACCCACTGCACTCACAAAAATGAGGACCATTTCTCATTGCAAGCCTGGGCCCCGGGGCCTGTCATTTTTTTCAAAAGCAATGCTTAAACACCTACCAGCCTCCACGTGCTGAACGGGGCTGGAGAGCAGGTCCAGTGAGATTCAGCTGAGCTCCTGGGAACTTTCAGATGAAGCAGGAAAGGAGCTGCCATATGGAGAGCTGGTACCCTCAGCAAGGCCAAACACCTTGTCTTTGCCTGCAAAATTTGCTCCACTGAATTGCTGGATTTTTCTGCCTTGCCCCAGCCAGCTCTAGATTATAGATAAGGAAGTAAAAAGCATGTATGTTTTTAACCAGAGCTGCCTGAGATGGGGGCTCTGTGTGCAAGCAATGACCCAGGGATTAGAGAGTGCCAGCTACCTGCTACACCATGTAATGATGCTGCTGCTCAGCTGCTGTGGCTGGGAGGGAGCAGCGGTGGCAGCCAGGGTCTCCTGAAGCACCATCAGCTGCATACCCAGCAGCTTTCCTTCTTCCAGCCACGTTGGGTCTGGCAGCATGGCCCATGTCCTCCAAAATGCATCCAAACAAGGTGGGGAGGGGGGGTACCCCCTATCAAAACAGCCTCATTCTGCTCCTGGCATGGCTTGTTTCATGGTTGTATAGAGGTTATAAAACTTGGGAGTGTTAGAGCAGCCTCTGGTTGTTGTGTTAGAGCAGGCTGGAGGGCATAAAATCATATCAAAGCCAACTTTGCCTCTCCCGCATGACCCTCATCCCACCCTCTCAGAATGGCAGCAATCTCCAAACTCCACTTAGTTCCCTGGAGTCCCATCATGGTGAGGCAGGGCTCGTAGGGAACAGTAATGTAAGTCAATGCCAGGTTATTTCTTCACTACAAGGTTATTTTGTCCAACCTGACTGTTCCTGCTGAGGGTAATGGAGTTTCTTCTCTTTCCCCCCCTCGGAGAGTGTTTCAGAGTATAATAGAGGCTATTCTCAGTGTATTTTCTGTAGATACCACTCAAGTTTCTTCCAGACATCCCACATGATAATCAGTCAATATCCTTCTTTAGAGTCGTTTCATTCTCCTGTTTTCCACCTTTGCTGCTTAACTGAGCTGAGCTCGGTAGCTGAGCCCTACTGAACTCCACACACTCTTTTTCCAGTCTGTAGAAAGCTGGATTAGCTTTTCAGTAGCTTGGATCATCTTGGGAGGAAAAAGGTATGTTAGAGGGCAACCAATTTATTTGCTTAATATTCTGAGAGGAGCAGCCTTTTGGTTCCCCAGTTGCATGTGTCTGTGTATAATAACTCTTCTGGGGAGCAGGGGTGGATAGATCGGGAAGTATCTTTAAAACAAGCATGCACTCTACGTGGTGGATAGAGTCATTTGATTTGCCGTACGTACAGACTGCAGCAGAGTGCACGGAAAATTGCTCTTGCAGATCAAGAGGTCTGAGTTGTTTGGCAGCAAGTGCTGTGGAGGGCAGAAAGTTGCCCTGCTCCGAGAGCTGCAGGTGGGAGGAAGCCTTCAAGGACATTGCATCTCATAATATTCAGCTGGTATCATATTGGCATCTATGTTTGCTGCACAGTTTGGTGTCACATCTAAGTCTCTTGAGACTCAGGCTGGGACCTGGACACCCGGAGCATCCTTTATCTTCAGTTAACAGGCTGAGTTTGGCCTTTCTCTATGATTGGCATGACAGTATATGATCCACAGTGTTCTGTAGACACCTTTTCCCGGAAAGCCAGTGGAGGCTTGTTTTTAGCCTAGCAGTTGCCACTGTCTGTAAAGTATACTGCAAGCTCTTTAGCTTAATACCTAAAAGGATGCAGCCACACACCCCTCCAGTGGCACTAATAACATAATGTAAAACAAAATTAATCCATCTGCTAAACCTCAACATGTCATCAGATAATTATCAGCAACATACAATCTCCTCCAAGGAAGATCTTATTCTATTAAAAAGAAATTGGGCTACACTTTAACTGCAAGAATGACAATGTCCTCTTCGAATGAGAATTCAAGTCTTGAGTTAAGGCATACAGTGATTTCTGATAAGCAGCTTTTTGGCTAGAAAACTCCAGTGTTTATTTTTAAATAATACAATTATAATTATTTTCAGTAATGATTGTTTTGCAAACTTGCATCTAGGTTTTAGGTGCTGTTGAATCTTGTACTGAGAAGAGTCCTTAGAGGTCAGCCTTTCTACTCAGCACAGCTATCAGAGCTCATGAACTGGCCACGGGGATAAGTGTCTGGACTAAGTCTGCAATACCCCTACAAGAGTTAATTTGCAAATCTCACCTGGTCTGAGTAGTTAAGGGATCCATACCATATTCTTAGGGGATATCAATCCAGAGGTTGCAGTGGCTTGGTAGGAAGGACATCATTGCCTAATGAATGAACACTGTCCTGGGGCAATCCCCTGGCTTGCTTGGTGACGTTGGAAGGATCGTCCTTTTTTCACTTTCTCCACTTTCGGCAATGAGGATCATTTTACTGTCCCTCTCTCCTAAGCACCCTGAGGGCCTTCAGTTGGTGAGGTCAAGTGCGTGATATCAAGTTTACTGTATTTATTGGCATGGTGATCACCACCCCACTGCACTCCTGGCAGCTGGTATTACCCTGTACTGTCTGCCACGTGGGTCAACTTCAGCTCAGTCGCATTAAGAACCTTTAAGTGAAATAAGCAGTCGTTTTCCCTTTTTACCACACTCTGTAGTGTTGTCAGGTGAGATCCAGTGGAGGAATGAAGCTTTTCACATCCCTCCTCTGGCCCTGACCTGCTCCTTTCTGGAGCTATCACACAGAGTGTTGCTACCAAACTGAGGATTTGATCCCACCTGATTTGGTTTCTGCTCTGGTGCAATCAATGTAAGCTTGTTCTGTGTAGACAGCTGATGTTAAAGGTGTCCCTTTACCCAGTGCTGTTGAGGGTGAGGCAGTTCTGCCACCAGCAGAAGCTGCTTTTCATGCATCACACTGAGATCTGACTCAGGACCCTCATGGTCTCTCTTCTCCTTGGATGACAAGGCTTATCAACCTTAACTGATTATCTGAAAGGCAGCTGAAATCTCAACCTCTCCTGCTTCCCTGCAAATCACAGATCAGTTGGTCAGGTGTGGTATGTTTTAGTTGAGCTGATTTTTTTCCTAAAGCATCAGCATAAAACCCTGCCAGAGGTATGATGTCTGGCTGGCGGGAGTCTTGGTCCACCCTGGCTCCCAGCATCTCCTACCCCTCTGCCAGCAAAGTTTCCAGTGGTTGCAGTTAATGGACCAGTGGCTGCTCTTTGCATGAAGAGGCGCTAGGAAATCATCTCTATTTCAATGAGGTCTGACAGGAGAGAAGGGGCTCCCAAGATTTTGAGTTCACATGAGTTTTATGGAAGCAGGTGGCTGAGTACAGGAGAGAGAGTCAAATTGATGCTGTCACTTAGGGCAAAGCTCAGCATGAGCACAACTGCATTACAGGACGCCAGAGAGACTGCATGACGTGGGGCTGGCAGAAAAATGTGTGCTGAGTGAACAGCACAAGGAAGCAGGCTTTATAAGCTAAGCTGCACACCAAGGTATTTGTTTAATATATGTGTGGCCAGCTGTTCATGCTTGGGAAGGCAGGGACTGAGAAATTCCACTTGCACGTGCAGCAGGAGGAGATGAGGTCTGCAAAGCCCTTGAATTACTGTGAAAGTTTATGAGTCCTTCCCCAGAGACTCAGGAGAACTGATTTTAAATATTTTTTTTTTTTAAATGAAAGTATTGAGTGTGGGGACACCTGCTTTGTCCCAGCCCACGGGGTCTGGCCAGCTAAGGGAGCAATGCATGGACATCAACAGCAGCTGAATCTGTCTGTCCATGAATGGGATAGGATGGGATGTTGCTTTTTCCTTTATCCTGGTTGGCAGGGGTGATTCCTCCAGGATTCCTACAGCTCTCTTGTCCTGCTGGGAACATGGCAATGCCCCTTCTCCTGTTGGGGCTGGTTTTATAGGCAGAAAGCAGAGGGACTCACAGTTTAATGGGATGTGCCGAGCAATGGTAAGGGGAACAGAGTGTAAGCTCCAGTGCAAATCTCTCAGGCTGTGCCTCAGTTTCCCTATGCTGCATTTGGCAGTGGTGCTGCCTGCAATTCATGGAAGGGCTCCAGCCACTCATGATTCTGCCCACTTTGGAAGCATTTGAGCTGAGCAATACAGGGTGTTGATTTCTGACCTCTGCAGACAGCATAAGCAGAGGCTTTACTTTGAAATTGTAGCTCACAGGCAGCCAGAGCCCTCCAGTCATGGAGAGGAGCTCTGCCTGAGCTTCCCTTTCCACCCCTGCAACGTGCATAGCTCTTCCCATGGCTGCCATGCTCCCAGCATCCCAGTGCAGCCTCTCAAGGGTTTTCGGGATGCCAAGGCTGAGGCCAGCTCTGATTGCCTGGAAGGGATGGTTGGGAAGGGATGCATGGTGTGCGGGAGGTTCCTGGGGAACGGCCGTACTCATCCCATCTTCCCCCTGCTCAGCTTCTAGCGCTTTCCATTTGGCTTCCACAAAACACCTATGGGAACCCACCAAACCACTGCAAACCCCTTGAAATCTTTGGGCTTCGTGACTCTGTTCCTGCAGGGCTTGATGTCCGTGACAAATGCGTTGCCAAGCATTAACCTTGCACTTAGAGCTTGGCCCCGATAGAAAGCTTCCCCTGCTCACCTCCTGAAAAGGGGGTCCCTTATGGCTGGCCGAAACGTCATCCCGAGCATGCGAAGTGGGACTGGAGGTGCAGGCAGGGTGGGCAGAGGAGGAAGCATGGCCTTTTCTTTTCAAGGTAGGCAGAGCAGGAGCGCCAAATTGATTTGCGAAGGTTGCAGCACAGCAGATCAGGCTCCGGCAGGCTTTTTCTGCCTGCCCCAGCGGGCCATGCACTGCAGCTAATCCCTTTCTGCGGCGCAGCTCACCTCTTCGCACTCCTCCTCCCCTCTGCCTTTCTGTTCGGCGACTGATTTCACCCCCACCAGCTCTCCTTTCCCCTCTGCAAATTTCACATCTTCTTTTAAGTTTTCCTGGTAATTTCTTCTGCAATGGCAAATCTGTCCTGTAATTCTCCAGATTTGCAGGTGACCTGTGCTGGGGAGACGAATCCTGCTCGGCCGCTTGTATTTTACAACTGTGCATTGCACACACGATGATGGGTAACCAACAGCTCCCACATGGCAGCGTGCATGGGGATAGACTCCCCTTTGCCAGTCCCTGCAGTGTGCCGATGAGCACTGCGACACTGTGAACCTTTTGGAGGAGGGGGCTTTATATTCATATACCAGGACCTCCAGAAATCACAGAAAAAATGAGGTTTGAGGGGTCTCTGGTGGACTTCCAGACCCAATCCTGCCGAGTTTCTCATCTGAAAGAGTTTTTTTTCAGTGTAAGGAAAGCAAAAACTGCCAACAGAAAGAAGCATCCCGCTTTCTCCTCCTCTTCTCCAAATCAAAGTATCATCCAAGGCCAGGGAGACCCAAGTCTGCTGTGCATTTACTGGGTTTCCAACAGGACACAGATGCTGGAGCAGAGCGCGGCTGCTCCATAGCATTTTCTAAACCTCCTTTTAGCCTGGGACACACACTGGCACTATGTTTTCGAGCAGATCCATAATTTTCCAGTGGATTCCTTTTCAAAACAAGGCAACATATTTCCATGTCAAAACTTTCTGCGAGGGCTTATTGATTTTGATAAGGGGCTTTGGTGCTAATGAAAAGAAAGGTAGCGACTGCTCTGTCTTCAATCAGGATCGTGTAGTTTGACATTTTTAATGAATTTTTGCCTTGCAATGAGTGTTTTTTCTGCCACGGTCATTGAAAAGAAAATCAAAGTAAAGCCTCTCCGCTGACACTAAACAAGCCTCCCAGTCTCACTTGCAGGAAATTTCCAAACGTGACATTTTATCCAGTTGAGCAAACACCAGCAGAAGCCCAAATTTGTGGGATTGGCTGTGAATCAGAAGTCGGGGTCCCACATAACTCTGATTTCCAGCTGCGGAGTGCAGCAGCTCGGGGTTTCAAACCTGAACTTTCCTGTGACTGAGGTGTGAGCTGGGATTTCAGGTTGGGTCCGTCGTTGACAGGAGGATCCTGAGTTCTCAAGCAGCAGCAAATCCAGTCCTGCTGGAGCCAGTTTTTCTTGAAATCTCAACCCTTGTCAGTGGTATTTCTTCTCTTGGATTTTCCAGCCTCTCTGTTCCTTTTAGGCTGCAAAAAAACTAGAGGCCAGGCTTGAAGACATACTGCGGGGAAGGATGTAGGTGTCTAAAACTCACTAATACATGAATGTGTCTTTTGGTGTCTGATCCAAAATGTCTCCCCATGTTGATAGAAGTCTTCCCATTGCCTTCAGTGTGTTCCTGCTCGCATGCCTGATCAGACCTCTGCTAATTATTCTCCGTTATTAACTGCTTGGCTACATCGCTGTATGTCATTATGTGCGTGTATTTGTTAGTCCAATAATGCAGCCAACTGCTGCATCCTCCTGCCCTCCCGGTTTCTCGCTGGCCTTGCTCTCCCAGGCAAAGCACAGGCTATAAAGGGACATGGCAATCAGCTTAATGCAAGCGACACTGCTGGCCCTAGGCCCTCCGGCCACCTCAGCAATTAAACCATAACGAAGGCCAGTCCTGGCTGGGCAGAAGATCAAGGCAGGTGCAGCAACCAGAGTCATTTTAGGTGGGTGCTTAAGTGCACTGACCTCCAAATTTGAGGTTGCTGATGGTTTGTTGAGGTCTCCCACCCATGCTGATGGCTACTTAGATGTCCCGGCCACCAGCCTGGCTCGGCTTTCCAGGCTATATCAGGGACAGAAAGTCCATCAGGCACAGGCTCTGGCCCGTGGCTGTCCCCAGAATTTAATATCCAGCTCTCGGCTGATGCCCAGACAAGGTTTGGGGTAGCTTGGGCTGGAGTTCATCCCCAGTCAGCAGTTTAGATGCAGCCCCCTTGCTGGTAGGAATGTGGCTATGAACTGGTATAGGGGACAAGGGAATAAGCTCTGATCTGTTTTATTTGCTTATCTACAGATGTAGCCACCCAGTCCTCATGAAAACAGAGTGGCAGAAGGGTCTAGACCTGCCCTTCTCCCTGCCAGCAACTGCTATTCAAAAAGCTGTTGGGATCAGATGTAAAAAACACAGGGTTTGGCCATTCTTCTACAGTTTCTTCATCATCTGGGTGTCCCTCTCATTAGTGAATGAAGTGCACTCTCCCTTCATTGTTGTCTGAGACTTCACTCAGACTTGTTGCGTGAACATTTAAAATAAAGCTTGGTCTACTGAGCCTGCCATTAAAGCATCTGCAGTTATTTAAAGGAGCAATAAAAGAAGCCTCAGAAGCCTTATGAAGCCTGGGAGGTCATTGAATTATCTGGAAAACAGTATGTGTTTTCTATGAAAAATTTTGTCCTTTTATCCAAAGACTTAAGATGGTTTGGGGTTTTTTTTGTTTGCTTGTTTTACTGTCAAAAATCAGATATATGGGGGAAATTGGGCTTTTTGCAAATGGTTCATTCAAAATCCCCGTTCCCCATCCTAATAATGCTTGATGGGAAATTTTCAATTAGCCCCGATCATTATCAACATTTTGCAAATTAGGGAAACTCAGGCACAGAAGCATAATCATTTGTTTATGGGCCTTCTGCATGTCAGAAAGCAGATTATGGCTGTCCCCTGGGCAATTCCTGATAGCCTGGCCAGTTGCACTGGGGTCTCTGGGTTTGCTGGAGCTACCGAGCTCCATGCAGAGTTATTCTGAATGTGAAGAGGCTGTTTGTTCAAGACTAGTTTTAATTTTTTGTGTCTTTAAAGTGGCAACCCTCAAATAGATCCGGGACTCCAAGCTGTCCTTGCACAAGGATCCTCTGGACTCTGAAAGTCTAGAGGTTCCTCCAGGTCTGGCTGGTCTGGTCTTAAATCCAGGCAAGGTGGGAAGTGTAGGGTGTTTAGCTTCAGCTTCCCAGTCAGACCTTCCCTTTGTGGTCTAGGACCTGAATATAGTTTGGTCTCCTAAATTAAGCTTTGAAATTAGAAGAAAATGTGTAGGTAGCCCTGCCAGCTCACTTGGTCAGACTGGGCATGGTGGATCTCTGGCCACGTTGCTGTGTGTGGTCCTGTCCA
Organism: Aquila chrysaetos chrysaetos; assembly: GCF_900496995.4. Lineage (NCBI taxonomy): Eukaryota > Metazoa > Chordata > Aves > Accipitriformes > Accipitridae > Aquila > Aquila chrysaetos. Next base: position 3,173,950 of record NC_044008.1, read on the forward strand.
GTTTGAGTGGCACCAGCATTTTAGCCACATCCTCACAGGTGACAAACCTACCTTCGGTCCCCAAATCACCCTCTCTTGCAGTTGATGCACTTCCATCCATAAAGCTGTGTTTTGCTTTGAGTTTTGGGGTTGAAAGGCATCACCCTTATTGCTGCTGATATGTTTTGGGGGGTATGTGGGTGGGAGGGGAGGTTGCCATTCTTGTGGATGAAATGGTTGTTCTTTGGGATCTCAAGGCTGCTGTTGTTCCCCCTCTTCTTTTTTGAGGGATCCCTTTGCCACAGGTCCCTCTCTTGGCACTGCAATCCTGTAGTTCGGTTGATAAGGAAGACATCCCAGCACCATCTTGTTGCATTTCAGTTGTTTTCCGAGCTGTTGTGTGTGATGCAATGATGGGACTCATCTCATTTACACATCCACAACCAGCAGCTGATGCTGGTGAATGCCCCTGCACATTTCTGTTTGCTTCGCAGCACTGGTACGTATAAATAAGCGCTGATTGCTTTGCATGTGTTGGTCACCATGGACCTCCAAGTCTGCTGGGGGAACTCCCTCCAGCCAAAGATTTAAGCCCCTCATTCTGTCAGACCCTCTCTCATTTATCCATCTTGCCATCATTTCCTTGTCCACTGCTTTCCTGGCCATTTGCAGCACAATGGCTGAGCCAGTGACTGTTTCCAAAGCAGAGGAAAAAAACCCAAACCCTGTGTCTCCTTTAGGGCTCATGTGGAACTCTGGAACAGCTTTGATTTAAACCATAACATTTGGTGGGTGATCAGTCCATAAAATATCCTAATCACTGATAGAGTTTTAAATTAAACATGTAATGAGATCTTTTTTTCCTTCTTCATCCTTTTTTTTTTTTTTTTTGAGTACAGTTGCAGAAGGGATTTTTTTAGTGAATCAGGTGGGAAAAGGAAAATAGAGTACAAACAACTGGATTGCAGTTACAGAGCTGGATCCAGCATTGTTTAGTGCCTGCTCATGCTTTAATAATTGTGATAGCACTGCCACCCCTCATAGGTGTTGAGCTGGCTTCCAGTCCCTGGGGAACCTCATCTGTTTATGTTTGCAAGGAGAGACATGGCACCGTTGTTTGGACAGATCCTGAGATGTGCTAATTAGAAGTTAAAGATCCACTTTCTGGCGCGAGACGAGAATGCATTAGAGTGGGGAGCACTTTCTAATGCTTTGACTTTTTAAAAGCACACGCCACATTAAAGCCCATGGTGTTTCTTTGATCCATCCCACCAAAATAATTCCAGGGACAAACACAAATGAGGGATAATAACTAATTTAACTGGAATTATTGGAGAGTGACACTGCAGAAGATTAGGATTTCCAGAGCAGACTGTAATTGCTGGGAGATTGGGGTCTGATGCCTGTTTATCTATTCTATTCATCTCTCTCTGCATCTGTCCTTCTACTCGATCAGCTGCCCATTAGCCATCATTTAGCTACTGTTCCTGTCTTTTCTGCCTTCAGTGTCTCACCCTTTCTATCTGCTTGTTAACTAGAACAGATGTAAGAAAATTGCATACTGCACAGAAGGTAAATGTGAGCTCTAATGGGCCAGAGTTTGATTTTGTATGTTCTGGTGTAACTTTGCAGAAGTAAGAGAAACTCTTCTGGGTTTAGAGTAGCGCTGTGGCAGCAAAATTAGGCCCTCACCACTGATAGACTGTTCACTACTTGTTTAAACCTTCTCTACAGACGTTGGTAGATGAGTGAGACCCCAGGGCTAGGTTTTAAGACATCAGGATCATGATTGGGATGGTGTCTATTTCTGGCGAAGCACCTTCACTCCTCTAGCTGTTCCTTTCCATTTTTCCCAGCCTCCTCTTGCAAGCCTGATCTGGTGTTCAAGTGCCCTTTGTAGGGGAGTGCCGAGGGATTAAGAGCCAGGACAGGTCTAGGTTGCACATAGTGCAATTGCTGTCAGTGTCCATTTTCCATCTGATGACCCATCCATCAATCATCCACCTGTTGTGCCAAGCTACTGTATACCTCTTTCTGTTACTACGTCTCTGGGTGATCTCCCATCCCTCTACCTGGTATCTGCAATTCTCATCTACCCTGCACTGTTCATTTGGACTCCGTTTACCTACTCACTGTTGATTTTGCATGTTAAAATCTCTGCCCATCTTTGCTTAGCTAATGGGGATATTCATTGGATCTCATTTTGTAATAGGACTTTTATGATAGGATCCCTTTGGAATCGCACGTTGCATCCACAAGAGGCCTTAATACTTATATTTTATTCCTGTGGAAACCAAAGGAATTAGACATGTTTTCAACTCTGGTCTTGAAGACTGACCATCAAGTTCACAAAACACAAGGTACACCTAATGAGTGGGGCAGTGTGTCTTCCTATCTGTCATCAAACATCTCCCTCAAGTCAATCTAGGGGGAACACACGTACTATACAGGAGGAATAATGAAATGAAATTAAGGAGATATATTGATGTGTCTGTGTAAACTGAAGAAAACATGGGCCCCAGGGACCTCTGGGAATCTTGCGCTTGAGTATTCTTTAAGCTTCCATGGATTTTTGTTCACATGTTGAAAATATTGTTAACCCCTGAGGAAATCTAGTGCCCAGGATCAATGAACATAACACACAGATGCCTAATAATAGAAAATGGGATTGACGTGTTGCTCTAGTAAAATCACCCCAGCAGTTAATTCTGCTGCCACAACAAGCACGTCGATAAGGTTCCCTGCTGATTCATGAAAGGATTTGGGGATACAGCATGGCATCTGGGAAGACAGAAGATTTGAGTTTGCCTCAGCTGTGCAGTCTCAGGAGTGTTGGAAAAAGGTGGAAATTTAACTCCAGCAAGGAGTATGTGTTCTTCAGAATAGGTTTGGGCACTGAATCAGGGACAGCACATGGCAGTGCATTGGCACCCTACTTCCAAATGGCTGCAGGATATTCCCCAAAGGCCCCACAGCCCCAACCTCTTGTCTTCTTCCCAGCTACTCCTGGCTGCTTTGGGGCACATTGACAGACTTTCTGATCATTTCTAGGTTGGAAGACAGAAAGAAAGTTTTCACCAGATTTCAGTTCCCTCTGGATCTGAGCTTGCACTGATTTTGGAGTATGAGCAAAGCAATTCAGGATTTCTTATTTTTCAGGAATGACAGGCTCTGAGAAGGAATAAAAGGTGGTTTTCTTTGCAGGCCTCTGTATGCTGGCACAGAGACCATGTGTGAATGGAAGAGAGATTAATTTTGTGGGAGAGAGCATTTGAGAGGCTCTCTGTTCTGCAGTAAAATGTCCCAGATGATGGGACCTTTGGAAGGTGAGCTGGTGCCCCATCCAGTCTCAGCATATCATGGCCATCTTGCTCCTGCTTGGAGCTGATCAAGTTGCCTGTGGGTCTTTTCAGGTGATAAAGCATCTCATACAGGTACATGCTGCAGCAATGCAGATCTCCTCTGCTTCCCTGCCAGGCCCCAGCTGCTTGGTCTGAGCTGGGATTTGCCTCCTGGATGTGTCTAGTACACCGAGTCATGAAGCAGGAGAGAGAGCAGGATTGCATCGTGCTGGTGTACCCCATCTTTGGGTCCTATGCTCACGGGTTCCTTCGTCTCCATGCCACATGAGCAGGCAGTAGGGTTGGGATTGTGTTTGTAGAGAAAACGTTTGGCAACCTTGACTTACAGATGTTGGTCCTGTTTATCTCTGTGACTGTTCTATCAGTGACGTGTACTTCCAGTTGCCTTGAGTGAATTCCATCCAGTTGGGCAGCATCGTGTCTGATGACACTGTGGGATCTGGTACAGGCAATCTCGTTGTCCACGTACTTGTGTAAAGCCACGTCGTTACTTCCCTGCCGTTCACTGGGAAGCTTCTCTGAACACCGCTTGCAATGATTTCACTTGCTCTGGATTGTGCTATGCATTTACTCACAAAGAAAAGCCAGGCACCCCAATTTTGGTCCAGAGCAGGAAGCTTTACCTTTAACTTTGAGTTACCATGCCTCAGGCTTGGTAACTCAAAGCCAGAGAAGGGAGAACTGCAGGAGTTTTCCAGGCACTGCTCCCCTGACCAGGGAGATTTTGCACTGCTACATTTCATACAATCATAGAATAGTTTGGGTTGGAAAGGACCTTTAAAGGTCGTCTAGTCCAACCCCCCTGCAATGAGCAGGGACATCTTCAACTCGATCAGGTTGCTCAAAGCCCCGTCCAACTTGACCTTGAATGCTTCCAGGGATGGGGCATCGACCACCTCTCTGGGCAACACGGGCCAGTGTTTCACCATCCTCATCGTAAACCATTTGTTCCTTATATCTAGGTTTCACGTGCCTGAAGTCCTCGGTGTTTGTTCGGTGGTTGTCCTTGTTTTGAAGTTGATCCTCTTTTTTCTTCCTTAAGCTTTGAGCTCATCAAGGCAGTCAGCTGTTAGTTGCTAGGTTGCAGCAAGCCCGTTGTATGGGCACACAACGTGCTGATGGAGCCCGGCTGCATCTGAGAAATTTGGGTCTGGATCCAAATTTCAGATGCTCACAGATTTCAGGGCAGTCTGGATCTGACTTTTCAGTTCTTCCCCTTCATGGGAGGTGAATCTCTAATCTCCTCTCTTCCCCAGCTCTTTCTAGACATGGGGATTTTGGGGTTGTGGTTCAGACCCATCTCTCTGTCTCTAAATAACAATAAGGGGATTATCCTGCTTGGGGGGATGGGGGGTGGAGGGAGGAGTGGGCTCTGCAGGAGACTCTCTGGGACCCATATGTTGGGTAGATGGTTAATTTTTGCAGTCGGGCGAAGACCAGCAATCTGCCTTATGCTGAGGCTGCTAGGATGCCGTCTCACTGCATGCCCCAGATCCTGTCCTGCCCTTAGTTTATTAAGGCTCAGGAAAGAAATTGCTGATGGTGCCTACTGCACTGAGGAGGGGGGAGAGTTGGAGGGTGTCTCTGCAAGTCTATTACATCTGGGCTTCTTTCCAGCATGAATAAAAATGTTCTGTATGTCCGGAGTTATCAACATATTCTTTTTTATTCCTGTCAATTAATCTAATCTGAATGAGACGCTGCTGTTCCCAGAATAATAGCCTTGAATGTAAGGTCTTATTTCTCATCTGCTTTGTAGACTAGACTCAGATGTTGTTGGCCTGGGAATCATGCTGTTGATTTACTCCGCGCTGAATCAAGCCCTCTTTGACCAAAGCCCTGACAGCCTCAGTGAAGTAGCTCACTGGTGAGAGCAGGCAGTCTTGTTACGGGACTAGGAGAAGGCATTGTAGCCCCGTCCTGGTTCAGACGCTGGCTCTCCTGCCCGTGCCCCCGCCTCTAACCCCATCCTGGCTCTTGGCACCTCTTGCCCTTCTCCCCGTACTGTTTATTTTTCCTTCCCACAGATGAAAGGCAGAGAATCAAGCTGCACGAATGCTATATTGTTCATGGCTTATTGAACAATTAGTTTCAGCTCAGGGTCTAATCTTCCGGCATTTCTTTTCTTCCCTTTGTATATGCCATGCGTGTCTTGGAAACTTGTTGGCTGCAGGACTTGTGTGGCACTGTACGAATGGGCTCAGGGCTTGGCTCAGAGGGATGCTGTGCCCAGAGCAAAGCAGGTGTGAACTGCTCTGGCTGCTCAGAGCGGAGGATAATTGGGGACTGTAAACAAAACTAAAGAAAAAAGGCTACAAAAAAGATTGCATGGTAACGCCTCCTGCTCAGAGTTGGATATGCCCCTTTGGCATTCCTCTTCCCGAGGTCTCTCCATCAGCTGGCTGAGGTTTCAAACTTTTTAAACCCTTTTCAAGGCTCTCTGTGGTTCCTTTGGCTGGTGGGCTGTCAGAAGTGCAGGCGACCTGCTGGTGCATGGCTCCCTGCAACGCCGGGAGCGTGCGGGGAGCCCGGTGGGTGCCAGGACGTGTCTTTGCAGAGCGGGACAGCAGCAGCACTCACCTCTTGGCACTGGTGCGGGGCTGCATGTTCTCTTTGCTGTCTCCTGAATGAGGTTTGCTGCTGCGTGCCAGGACCTGGTGTGTTCGTGCGTCTGGGGGAGGAAGAAGCGGTCGCCCGTTGTCTCTGCGCCACGTCCCAGCATCCCCAGCACCGTTGCAGGGTTTGGGACTAGCAGAGCAGCCTGGCTTTGCACGGGGTGACCCACAGCCATAAGCCCTTGCTCACAGGGGCAGGATAGGAGAGCTATGCCTCTGCTTTTCCCCAGCGGCTTGCTCATTTGGGCTCTGCTCCTGTCTAACTCCAACCTGCCATGTTTTCCATCCCCAGGGCTTGTGACACTGATGTTTGGGATTTTTTCCAAGGACTGTAGCAATTCCTGACCTCTCCCTGTGCAGGCTTGCACATGAATGTATCACACCTTCTCACACCCATTCATCCAGAGGTTTCACACCCCTCTGCATTCAGAACAGAGCATTCTGCATCTATTTTTTCTCCCACATTTGGGCTCTTCCTGCCCTCCCTACTTGAGTTCAGCTATCTTCATACTGTTCACTACTCCATACGGAGAGTTCAGTTCACGTGACTGCCCCATTAGCTGCTCTAACTAAAGCCCCAGGCAAATAGTCATTGAGGATTTATTTTTATTAAAAAAAAAAAAAAAAGTCGGATTAAGTATTCTGATGAACAAGAATAACATTAGCAGCTGTGCCTGCTCAGCCGACATGATCCCATCCCTCATATCATAAGCTGATTGCCTGTATGGGTCAGTAAGTTGTCCCGGCAGCCCCTCTCCAATAATGCTTTGCACATTGTTTTCATAGGGCATGAGGTGTCTGGGGATGGCTTCAATACCTGGAGAAGCTTCACAGGTGCAGAAATCCCTTCTTCAGATGCCTTTGAGTGTCAAGTTGAACACAACTTAGGGCCATGATTGCAAGAGACCGCCTTGCAAAGGTCCATGCGTGGTCAGTTTCTCGTCCCCGCAGCACAGAAGCATCCCCAGCCCTTCTGGTTGAAGTCCCTGGAGGGGGTGGTGGAGAGACTGGGTAGCGTCAACTCAGGCTTCGCTCGGTGGGAAGAGATAACCTGGGGCTTTCTGCTTATAGAATGTGAAGCTCTCACCTAGGCGAGAGCTGGGCTGCACCTTCTGATGGCTGAAAGGGAGGCACAGGGGGTCGGTGGAGGGGAACGGGGGGCAACAAAGCTGCTGTCACCCACTGGGGAGCAGGGGACAGGCGATCCTCTGCCACCACCCGACATGAAGCCGAGCAGTTTGCTTCGGTCACTCGCGTTGCAAGGTGCTTGGTTATTACTTGGAGCGGTGCCAGCCTGGGGAACAGATCCCTTCCTCTGCCTCCAAAGCACCCAGAATTAGGGCTGCTTCTTGCACGGGTTTCTTTCCCCTGGTGAGCAGTCCCTGGGCCCACGCTCTCCCTGCCGGCTGGCAGCCGGCGTTTGTGTTCTAACGTTCGTATTAATGATATCAACAGTCACCTTAAATCCCACTAATGCTAAACCCTGAGCTGGCATCGGGCTGGTGCCTAGCTTCTGCTTCACAGGGGCTTGCCAAAAGCTGTGGGATGCCCTTTGAAGATGGGGAAGCAAGCGCCATAAAATTATGCAGCCTTATTAGTGGTATTATTATTTGTTCTCCACAAGCATCTGAGACTCTTCTTCATCCCCTACCCCCCCCCCCCCCCCAACTCTGATGCTCAAAAACAGTGGCAGCTTTCAGGAACCCACAATCAGAGGCACCATTCAGTGGCTTCAAACTGCAGGTGAGCATCCCAGGGGATGCATTCTTCTCCCCTTCCAAGATGCATCTCTCTAGGAGGGCGATGTGTGCATCAGAAGCTGCTGTGCCATGTAGCTCTGCTGCCAAGAGATAAATCATAGCGTGGGCATGCAGGCTGGCAGAGGGGAGCATCCCCCCGGAATGCCAGCCCTTGGGAGCTGGTTGCTAGAGACAGAGGAGAAAGCCCAATTTTCCAGGCCAACTGGAAAGTGTTCCCATACCCTGCAGGTCCTGCCCTGAAGTGTGGGAAGGTGGATGAGGTCTTGCTGGCTTGCTGTGGTCCTTCACCCTCTTATTTCTGTTATTTAAGGACTGGGTTTGCAGAGGACACTTACCCCCTGGAAGAGGGCACCGTGCCACAGAGCCTGGTGCCGTGCAGCAGAGGCACTGCTGAGCCACACTTTCCTGCGAGGGGCTGGTGTAACTTCTCTGTTCTCTGTCTAAAAGACAGATCTCACATCAGCATCCATAGCTTCTAGCTGAAAATCTGGGGTTTCGGCTTTTGGAGGATTTTGTTAGTAATCTTTTACAGTGTATAAAGACGTGACTGTCACTTCTGTCCATCTGTCCGTCTGGGCTTTTCTCTGCGGCTTACCCCCAGGATATCTTGCATTATTTTAGGACCTCTGTTTCAGTGCTGCAGACTAGAAAAATTATATTTTTTCTCTCTGAAATCTTCTAACCATTTCTAGTGGATGTAGGATTTTCAGCTGTTTTCTTTCCATGGGGAGGACAGTGTCACAGGGATGAAGAGAAGAGTGTACGTGTCTTCGGATCACGAGGGATGCAGTAGAAAGTGCTGCGTGAAGATGTTGCTCCCCCTGTTCTGCAGGGAGAACCCCCTTTCTTCTGAATAGAGAGGAGAAGCTGCTCTGTCCTAACAAAGCAGCACTCCTCTGGTGCTTCAGGGAGTTGTTCCACAAACACCTATCTTTTGGTCCTCTTGGTCATTTTTGAACAGGGCCCATGTAAGCGTCATGATCTGTGAGCCTGGAGTTGACTAGACTTTAACAGGCAAACAGAGGAAAGAGAGGATCTCCCAGCTTGGGGCAAGTATCTCATATCCAACATGCTCAGCAGGAGATCCTTATGGGAATGGGGTAAGGGTAAAGTGTGAACCTAGTGCCTAGACCCTCAGCTTCCATCAAGAAAAAAGATGAAGAATTCATGCAAGAAGTTATGTTGGGACTGTCATGTTGAATTGCTGTGGATCATCTCCCACCCATGCATGAGTTTAAGCCCTTTCTGAATCCCTCCCTCTCCTTGGCCCCAGATCTGGAGATCTGTGTCATCTGCGCCCAAGCTGCACCAGGGCAATACCTGTGCCGTGTTCTAGTGTGGGAGAAAATTGGAAGGAAAAAACTGGGCAGAAAAAGGAGCAAAAGTCCCGCTTCTGACACGGGAGATTAAATAATTAGCAAATGTGGCAGGAAAGACGATGAAAAACAAGTGCAATGATTCATGTTTTATGTCTCCTACTGTACAGAACACTTTAAAGTGTCAGACAGCACGACAGTCACTCTTTAAAGCCAATTAAAGTTTTATAATAAATAGAAGCTTTTTTTTTTTTAATCTCTCTCTCCATGTGGTGGTGATGTAGTTCGCTGTAGAGAGCCTGGCGATGCATTTGCTAGAAATCCACAAACAAATGGGTACAGAGGCCTGCTTTTCAAAAGCCTCTTTTATGCCAATTATTTACCTTCCTTAAATTCAGCTCCAGTGGGGAAAGTAGCCGTAATAATATTGTATTTTTTCATTGTGCTTTTCATTCAAGGAGATTACAGCCAATAATCTGGAGAGGGTAGGGAGAAGTGCTCTCTTTTAATGGTTGGGCAAGGTGATTCGGGAGCTCAGAGATCAGCAGAGCAGTACGTGAGCTGGGAGCAGATTTTGGGACCCCCATTGCCAGGGAATTCATTTGGAGAACGCAGGTTGCTCTAAGCTCTGCAGGTGAAGGTGGGCTTGGAGGTCGGATGGGGGTTCCAATTAAGTGAAACAGGGTCATTTTTGGGGCCAGGAGAGCAAAGGCTGTAGGATGCAAGAAAGAATGAGCTGGAATCTATTTTCTTTGTGCAACATCTCCTGGAGGAAGACTGGTGGTTATTGACCTCTTGGACTGGCAATACTGGAAGATGCTGTAAATTGGGAGCAGCTCTGGTGGGGGCCGTGCTGAGGGGGCAATGGGGACTATGGTTATTGTAGCCCTCTTTCCTTCACCTCTAAGTTTCCCCATAGTTAGCATGGGCATGAGAAATGGAGCTGCTTGCACAGGACTCATTTCGCCAAACTCCTCTTTGGCTGCTTTGCAGCTCGTTGCTGTTTTGTCTTTGCATTAATGGTGCTTCTTGACAAAGGAAAGGGACTTTCCACCGTTCCAGACCCTGGGGTAAGATCAGGTTCACAGCTCTGAATTAAGAGATCGTGATTTCCCCAAGCCCAGGGAAGAAGCTGTGGACATGACTGCTCTTTTAGCTGCCGCGGCCTCTTCATCCTCCTCTTTTTCCATTTACTCTCCCATCAATGGCGCTAATATTTATACATCTTTATCTCGCAGATGCAAAAATACACCTCCAACCAATTGAAATTTTAATCCAATTAACATTAAAAGAAAATGAAAGGGCACTGAAATTGGAGGTGCCCCTTGCCGTAGCTACCGGTCCCCCTTGGCTGAAATATCTCTATGAACCTCGTCAGACTGTAGCCCATCATTCCCTGAGCGGCATCACTTTTATGTTTTGGAGTGGGCACCTCAGATGCAGAAAAACAGGTTCTTTGTCAGAGATCTCCTCTGCTTTATTCGGGAGGGTGATATAATTATTCCACAGCCTTCCTGCCAGAGGGGGAGTTGGAGGAGTGGTATTCCCGCTATTAGGCAAAGATCCCTTTAATTGGACAGGGTGAATATTCACTCTTTAATAGCGACGGGGCTCTAATCCTTCCTTATGTGGCTGCAGTCCCCCTCCCGAATGGTTTTTAATGACCCGTTGTCTAGATCATTAATATCACAAGTGCTGACACTAGTAGGAAATACAACAATCAAAGGGAGACCCTGAGAGGTCCGGGAGCAACAACAGTTTCCGTCTCCCCTTTGTTGTGGAAAACTGAGCACGGGTGCCCTGCAAAACCAAATCGGCGGCAAGGTTTTGGCCTCCTGCGGTGGGCAAGGGGAGGGTTAACTCTGGCAAATTGCAGAAGCTCAATTAGTTCAATTAGGAGCTTGAAAACTAAAGCAGCTCTTCCTGAAGGCCTGTCTAGGACCGTAGGCTCTGCCTGCAGGCTCAGTAGCACTCCCACACTGCCCCATTCCCTGGGGCTCGCAGCTTTTGAGGGCAGCCTACGTTGAAGAGGGAAGGTCAGACTCCCACCGTCTTTACTCTATCCTGGGCTGAGGACATTCTGTAGAAATCTATGACGTTACTCCAGCGTATTCTTGGAGGAAGAATCTGGTCCAGAGAGTCCCAACTGGGAGAGATTTCGTAAATGGATCAGAAGGAAAATAGTAAAATCCTTTTTTTTCTTAATTTTTCAGCGTTCTTTTGAGTGCCTTCCCAATAGTGCATGAGCGATAAGCACCCGTCACATCTATCCGTCCACAACTGTAATTCTTTTTCAGTGTGACAGCACCTGCCTTTTGATAATCTCAGAAGGAGTCAGGGGTATTAACATAACAAATCTGCGGCTGTCTACTGAGTACCATGTTGCTGGCGTGTCACAGAACATATATATTGAGTGCTACTAAGTTCCCATTGCTCTAAAACCACCCTATGTATTAAGACCTAATGAATTGCTACCTGACAAATTAACCGGCTGTTGCAAGGAGCCGATGTTGGCAATGCCCTTCTCTCCCTCCTCCTGTGGCATATTGCGTTTTGCAGCTTTTAGCCTCATACTATAGGTCTTGGGAAATGCTTTGTGGTGACCACGTGTCATGGTGCGTGTAGTAGATGCTCTGCCGACCCCTTGCATTGAAGGTGCCTGTGGTGACAGGGAGCTGGGTGTGACCAACATGATCTTTTCTGATGTTTTTAGGATTAAAAAGGGAGATTTTGTTTGTGGTGGTAATGGGGCGGTCCCTCGCTCTTCTGAGTCTATACCTCATCCTGCCATGCTCTGGTCTGGTGTGTGGTCCAAGCAGCATGATCCACTACAGAAAAAACTGACCCCAAACTTCCATCCACTTGTTCTCACATCATTGCATCCCCCATGTGCTGCTTGTGCGGCCAGGTCACCGGCGGGTTTGGAAAAATGCAGGGACTGAAATAATAACACGGATTTTTCGCTAATTCAGTTTCCAGCTGGATCAGCTTTGCTGCATGGCACTGTGGGCACGGATCTGTGCTGACACAAGGGAAAGGTGGCATGGGGATGGGGGTGAACAACCAAGGCTGGGAAGGGGCAGAGGGGAGGGCTCTGGTCCATCATACGTTGCTACACCCAGGAGAGAAAAGCTGCTCTCCCTGCAATGGGGTAACAGCCCAGCAGTACTCTTGACAGCTGTGGATGGGAAGGAGAAGTGACTCATCTCTCTGGGTTACATTAGATGAGTGAAAAGTGTTTGCCTAAGCTAGAATTTAATGAGAAAATAGGGGTTAGTAACCTCCAAGTCCTGGCTATTCTGGGAATATTAGCTTCAGTTTTTCTGTCCCTTCCCATCTAATTTACACTAGGGTGGGTACCACTCACCAAAGTGCCCCAGCTACAATCTCTCCCTGATGCAGCACAGGACTGGGCTCAGAGCTGTCATCTTCTTCCAGCGAGATACAGGATGCCGCTCTGGGGAAAAAATATGTTTACCCCCAAGCTTTCTTTTTCTTTCTAAGCTTCCCCCCCCAAATGATTAACTTCCCAGTCCCCTTGCACTGCAGACAGTGTTTGTGCAGCTTTTATTACCTGAGCTGCTCTGGGAGAGGAAGTTCTGTGCCATCGGTGAACCACACGTCTCTCCAGAACACCTCAAGCAGCCGCCTGTCTCTCCTTTCACTCTCATCCAGGCTGCCTCCTCGAGCCACTGCGGGAAGAGAGGCAGACTCCTCTTGCAAACCACAGAAAGACGCCTTTCTCTCCCACCCCTATCAGTCCTTTACAGATTCACAATGCTGGCACCACCGTGGTGCACGTTGACGCAACCCCTTTTGTTGGCCCGGCGTCCCGCGCTGCTGGATTAGATGCCATCTGGAGGCAGCCTGTCTCAGCCTGACAGTGTGATGGATGGTGTCATAGGTGATGTGATGTTGACACCTGCTTATCTTTCTATGCCTGGTTGCCCCAACCTTGACACATTCATTAGATCGGCATCTGTTTGCAATAGCTTTCCCGGCATCTGCTCTTGGTTACCATGGCATGCACTGAGGTGTGTGGACTGGCAGGGGTGGAGAAGCTGGGACGTTGGAGGAGTTAAGGCTTATGAGGTCTAAGCGTGATGCTGGATTGATTTATAATTACACCAGTCTCCTCCCACAGGCCCTCTATCCGTGAAGGAGCTACTTATATTAACGCGTTCATTTTCCTGTAAGGTGTGAACCTCCAGGCTGGGGTTTGTTCTTGCTTTGTACAATCAGGGACGCTTCAGGGTGGGATATGGCCCAGATAGTGGGGCCATGACACTGCCCAGGGATAGCTCAGTGCTCAGGCGCGTCTCCTTTCTAAGCTGCAGAACACAGGCTATGCTGGTTGGGTTATCATCTGTTTTCAGGCTGCCTTTGTCCTTGCACACATTGTAAGAACATGATATTTTTGAAAACAAACACATGGGAATTCACACATACATTATTGTGGGGCCCAAAATAGCACAAGGGACCTTCTTTGTGCAAAGTTCAGTGGGCTGTCAAGCTGCAGCCTCTGATGACCAGCTCTTTTTCAGGGCAGAAATATGTTAAGATATCTGCATATAACTTTCATATCCAGGGAGCATACGAAGGCATGTTCTTTCCTACGTAGAGCTGGAGGCAGTCCTGCATTTATCCGTGGCTCCTGGATCCTGGCAGGCTTCTCCACAATGAAAGGCTCCGACTGTGTCTACTTTGCAGGTGCCATACACTAACTGTCTGCAAGCACAGACTTCCCATCAAGGGCTGTTGTATGGCCAAGAAAACCAGATGTCCGCAGCGTATGCACATGGTGGCTGCCCATGGCAGGCACAGTAAGTCAGACCTGTGCGTACACACTGGTTGCATGCATAACTCATAGCCACATTGAGCATTGTGGGATACTAAGGAGTGACCCAGATCAGCCTAGAAAACGTATATGCACCTTGGGGTCAAAATGGGAATCTAGGAGTCCCACTGGCTTGACAGATATGTTAATGCTGGCATTAGAGTTAGAAATCCTAAGAAACACCCCTATGGCTTGCTATAATGTCTCAACCCTTTTTGACTCTTGCCATCCAGAAGAGCTCCTGCCTGGGGAGCTGTGCCTAAATACTCCATCTCCCCCTAGCCCACAGGCATAAAATGGAGAACACATGCAAGTCCATAAACTCACCAGTACGGTCCGTCTGGGACCCTGCTCCCCCAATCATGAGCAGTGGGGTCTCCTTGGTAAAGGTGTCTCTCACAAACGGTGCCTCTCTGGCAATAAGATGAAAGAAGAGAATGGGCCATGCCCTCTAAGAGCCTCTAGCAGAAAATCTGATCTTTGGGAGTAGTTATTATAACTTTTTACAATACGTCAAGACTAATAAAAGACCCAACCACATGAACAGGAACAGCTTTATGGGCCAACAGGGACTATTTCTTGACTTATTTACTTGATCTCCTGCAAGCCAGCCTCTCTTTTCTGCCTTTGATGGCACTTTAATCCTCTCACCTTTTTTGCCAGGCCATGTTTAATCATAACCCATCAGTGACAGCATTTGAAAAGCTTGTCCTAAGCCAGTGATTCAGTGCAAAGCATTGTGGATACTGGCAGCAATGTTCAAATGTGCTGGATGAAAGGAGTTCTGGGAGGTACCTGCTGGGCAAGGGTTAAATTGTACTGATGGGAGGGTGTTAAGAGAGAGACCATCAAGGGCATGTCTTGTATGGGAGCTGAGCACCTGGCCTGAAATGATACTGGTGCTGATGGTGTATAGATGAGACTGATGAAGCCCTGAGTACTGGCCCTGATAATTACTACAAACTAAACTCAACTTCCCAGTCTCGATGCACTGGCTTTCCCCCCTCTCAAGGTATATGTTTTCTCTCAGCTCCCTGTGTTTAATCCACTTGATTATTTTTTTCTTGTCCTTCCCTCCCCTATATACTGTGTCCCATCTTCCCCCATCCTCGCCATCCTTCCCTTTTCCTTCACTTCCCTTTGCACTCTGACCCTGTAATGTGTGGCCAGCCCTTCTCTGATGTTGATCCCTCTTTGTCTTCATTCATTCTTGTCTATTCTATGTTTCTGTGATTCCTCCCTCCCTCCCACATCCTTCCCCCAATCTGTTCAGGGCTCCATTCCTGTTGCAGACACTATCTCAGCTCTGGAACAGCACATGACACTCCTGGCAGTCATCTTGAGCTTGGCTGCTGTCCCCAAGTTGTCTAAGGCTCTTCTGAGAATGATGAGAAGCTGCTGTGTGCCTTCAAAGTCACAGCTAATTGCATTAGCTCCAGATCACGTAACTCCCGTAGATGACAGCTGCCAAATTTAGGAGCACTAGTGAGGTCTTGTAGAAGATGATGGGGATGGTGTGCTGGCTTTAGCATAAAGGAAATCCTGGGTGCTGTCAAAGGCATTGGTGGTTGGTTCTTCTATTTTTTCAAGATGGTTATCACTTCATGTTGTTCTCAAACCTGTTTCACCTCACAGTGCAGACTTATCTCACTGTTTCTGTTCTTCTTCTCCCTGTTTTTCTAGTGGCCTTTGAAAACAAATTACAGTTTCCAAACTATCTCAAAGCCCAAACCACTTGCATCAGAGGCATCTTGGTGTTAAATACTGACTCTGAGAACCTGCTTCACTCATCTCTGTCTCAGTGCTTTTATATTCTGGAATTTGCAGAACTTAGGAGAAACAGGTTGAAATTCATCCACCTCCACCAAAAACTTGAGGTGGTTTGGACTGATATAATTTCCCTCTCCCTGTTTCCTTGACACTGAAGCCAGAGCTGGGAGCTTTTTTCTGTAGTCAGTCTCACCAGATCAGCTGCTGCGTTTTCCTCCACTGATGGAGGATATTAACAATATCTGAACTTGAGAACATAGCATTCTCTGGGGAGGTCACACAGTAAGGTTCACATAAGGTGGTATCCTTTTTCTTCAAGATCATTGATGATTCTTCTGTCTGGAACATTCCTCTAACATGAGAGCAAAACAAGCATCCACAATGCAACAGGAGATCTAAACTCAGTTCTTGCAGTGCTAAAATAAAGTCTATGATCACCCAGTCCCTGTGGCTAGAGGGCAAAAATGTCACAGCTGGAGTGATCAGGAATAAGACAGGATTTTATCTTATGAAGTCTCATACAGCTCTGTTTCAGTTTCTCTCCATACCAGATATGAATTCACACCCAAGTATCGCAAAATCCTGTGGTTTAATTTGGGCACAGAAGAGACATGAATATTAAGAGACAAGAATTAAATATAGCTCTTGGCCATCTGATTGCGTGGCTTCTATTCTTCCCTGCACTCATATTACTCCCTTTGGAGGAGCCCAGAAGAGATTTTGTAGCTAGTTTAGCTCTGGCCCTGTGGGAGGACCCAGGAGAACTGGTAAGTCTTGTCCACTTCTAGGTCATCTGAGGTCTCTGGGTCCTGCAAAGCAGGGTGATTGGTGTGAATGCGTGTGAAGGGACATGCTGCTCGGGTGTTCGCACCTCAATTCGATTTGCCCTGTTTGGAGACTACTGCAAAAGATTTTTTTCTGTAGGATGCAGCACTCCTACAGATGATTTTTTTCCAATTTTTACCACAAGACTGGACTCTGAAAGGTCAGTTAATCTGGTCAGGCAGAGAAATTATAAGGTGGGGACCGTGCACTCAGTCAAAAGAGCTTGGAGTTCATTAATTATTGCTACATGTACAGGAGCTGCATCTGCTGGATGGTTGCATCTGCAACCCAGGGAGATTATGGTTGAGATATTCGAAGCCACCTAACAGATTTAAGAGAAATGGGAAAAAAACCCATAAGCAAACCCTTCCTGCTAGTTTGAAGGAAAATTATTTTAAATCCCCTAATCGGCTCTGAGATGAACCTCTAAGCAACATGTTCAAGGTCACACAGGGAGCCTGTCGCAAGGGGGGTGCTAACCCAGATCCGTGGGGCTCCAACCATACAGCATCCTCCATTCACCTGGCTTAGGGAACAGGTAATCCCTCGAAGCGGTTCTCTCCCCAGCTGGGCAGGGACCATAACCACCCTCCTCCCAGCGGTCTGCAGGGCTACCCCCTCCACGGAAATCATCATCCCCTTGTGGTCCAGCTGAGAATAAAAAAAAAAGAAAAAAAAAAGACCCTAAAAGACTAAATCCAAAGAAGGTGCATGTAAAAATATTTGCTTAGCTTTCCATGTAGAAGGTGGGAAGAAAGGCAGCGACTGTCCTGTCTGGACTGAACTATGCCTTGCTGTGAATACCACTATCATGTGTCCCACGTTTTCCAGCCAGACGGCTCAAGTCCATGTTAATCTCCCTTCCATGCATAAGCCTGTCCAAATCCCTCGTCTCGCAATCCCCAGGTGGTGAGCGATCACCCTTGTTAGAGCAGGAAGAACCGAGGTGCAGATCTTGCAGGGCACAGATGTGGACACTTGATGGTATTTCCCTGTTTTTGCTGCTGAGAACTCACATGCGGAGCTCTCCCATAAATAATGTAGGCACAGTTGCTGCTGCAAGGTATAAGTTACTGATTTTGTTTATGCAGCGAGGACCAGGGATATAAATAGCCCAGTGGATACAGTTGTGGAAACCAAACTCTGGCTATGGACTGTGTTTACATTCAGGGCAGGGGACAGGGATGCTTGGAGGGAGGCATTTCGAAGGTGACTTCCAGTTCTCCTGATGACTAATAGCTGCAAACTGATACAGCAGATTCTTTCCAGCATGAAGCAGACTGAGAGATGTCAGCGGTGCTCGGAGGTGATGTGAGGGCATTTCATGCCAGGGGGTTTCAGTCAGTGCCTACTGTACTGTCACATGGAGACAGAGCTGTTTAGCATCTCTGTCAGGTGCTGGGAGGTGAAGCTTGTGTGCTAGATGCTGCCTCGGTCTCTTGGTATGTGGGGAAGGTCAGTTAGTGTAGTTTACTCTGCCTTAATTCTCCAGAGACCTAAGGGAGTCTGTTTACTGTATCCCTTTTTCTCAAGGGTGCTCATGAATGTTTGAAAACTGCCATGAGATCCTTTTGTATGGACTGAATCCTCCCAAGCTGGCACTGCCAGATGAATTGTAAACAGGGAGAACAGAAAATGTAGTTTATAAGGGAGAGATTTTTAACACAGATTTAAGGAGGGGATACTGTGATGTGGTTTTGAGCCATGATGGGAAAATCTCAGAGGGTTCATTAAGTGTTCAAGACTCAGCTCTTCTCTGGTGACACACAAGCCTTTGGGATATTTGTTGGTGAACCGAGTGTGCCCAGTTTGCCTCTGAGATTTTTAGGTCTCCCACCGAGCCAGATTTCACATCTGAAAAGTCTTTCTTATGTGCTCAGATGGCTCAACTTCTGGCTGAGATGGAGCTGTGAAGAAACTGTGAAAGGAAAAGCAAGGTAATGGATCAGTTTAGAAACAGTCTTGTGAAGCAGAGACAGCCTTGTGGGGAGGGAAAGCTCAGTTTGCTTTTCGGGTCAGCTCTGATTTTACTTGTCATTGTCTGGGCTTGGTCAGCCTCTGTAAAGACATCACTGTCTTAGCCTGGATGTGACTTGTTGACGTCTTGTGTCTTCCAGTGCCATCTGGACCGCGTTTAACTGAATACCTCCAGGGGTTTACAGCAAGCTAGAGATTGGTTGGGCAAAGCTTCAGAGAAATCATATCTTGGTCTTTGACAAACTGTGCTCAGAAAGGAAATCCCCCAGCTTGCAAAACCCCGATACCTTTTGAGAGTGCCACAGTCATGTCATGTGGGCAAGCTGGCAGAGCTGACTGGTGTGACTCGAATCTGCCCAGCCAACCTCTCTGGGTATGTGGAGCATCTCACATTGACAGACGAGGAGGGACACTTAAAGAGGGATAGACAAAACAAATCTGAATGCTGCTGTGGGGGAGGTACAAAGCCTGGACCAGGAATGGATCAGGATTATGTGTCTTCTGGTGTGAGCTGAACTTGCATTTAGACTCACATGAACTTTGGAGAAGTCACAAGCACAATGTAGACCCTTGCCTAAGCTCAAAGCCTGTCCTTTCTGTCTGTAGGAAGTTGCATCCAGGCTGGAGCAGATCTAATATTTACCTGACAGCCCTGAAGTCTAGGATTGGCTCGATCATTGAACCAAGACTATTCCTAAAGATGTAATATAGATACAGGTTTATGCTTCCCATCTCTAATTCCTCAGTGTAGGAAAGACCTAAGCTTTGGAGAGACAACAGGCCCTGAATCCTGAATTGCACTATCCACCCTCTGCCCTTTTTTTGAATTTTTACTTCTTTTTCAGTCTGGGGTCCCCTTCCTGCTTCACTCCAGACAAAGACACAGAGATTTCACAGGGCACAATGGCATTTTCACAGTTAAAAAAAAAAAAAAAAAAAAAATCTCTCGCTTCACCGCTGTTGCAGAACTAAAGCTCAGGAGAGACTGGGTTAGACCAGGCTCACATCTGAAATAGGAGCCAGGATGGAGGCAATACCATCCTTTCCTCGGTCCTACATGCTTCCTTGCTGACCTGGACCTGACTCTTCCCTCCCTCTGGGTGTTTTTCTAATTGCCCTCTTCTCTCTTACTATGAGACATTTAAGGACAGATCTCTAACAGCATCACTGACTTTTGGCTTCCGTACAATCTGAGAAGGTGTTTAGGACAGTGAATCTTCCCTAATTTCTTGTGTGCTTCCCTCGGACAGACTGGCTGTCTATTCCTGCAGGACCTGCCATGTCTGCAGTCCTGTCTTTGGCTTATAGTCCACATTGGCTGTTGTCCAAAGACTCACACCAGGTCCAGCATCACTGAGACAAACTGCCAGAAACAATCCTCAGATCTCTCTGGTCTTAAGTTAATTCAGTGCTCTCAATGGATTAATTTCAGAGCTAAAGACAGATACGGAGAACAGTAATTACCTCTCTCCCACACATATCTGTTCCCCGAGACTGTACATGATTTTTGCATTGCAGAAAGTTTCTCAGTGTCTAAACTCCTGCTGTGCTGTCTAATGAATTAAAAAAAAAAAAAGAAAAAGAAAAAAGAAAGGAAAAAAGAAAAAGGAAAAAAGAAAAAAGGGAAAAAGAACAACAACAAAAAGAAAAAAATGGAAAAAAGAAAGAAAGAAAGGTTCAGGACATCACTGTAGACAGACAAGGAATGAATTAAAATGGGAGAGAACCTGCACCTAGGCAGTTACCTCCAGCTAGAAATGGCACCATAAAACCCCATTCCAGTTTGCTTATTTGTGTCCCTGGGCCCTCTGTAACAAGCAGTTTAGATGTTAATTTGGAGCATTCAGACACACTCTGGGCATCCCATCATGAGACTTGAAGCATGGAGAGAAACTCAAGGAGACTTGATGGTCTGAAGGGCTCCCGGGATGGAGAGGACAAGGAGACTGCCAGCTCAGCTGCTTCCCCTCCAGTTTGCCCTTGGGAAAAACACCCTGCTTTGCTTTGCTGAACGCCCCGAGGTCTGAATTCCTCTGCTTGGGTTGGGTTGGGGTACCAACTGCCCCGCTCGCTATCAAATCGTGGCACATCCCGGGGTGCGGGGCCAGGCGGCCTCGCTGGCCTGACTCGGCGCTGCTTGGAGAGCGAGGTGCTATTGCAAGTGACTCTCCTTCCAGGCACACATGCGGGCGGCTGTTTTTAGAAGCAAGCAGATGATGTGCTAATTAGAAACAGGGCATGAGCCATCCGGGCTGGTTTCAAGTGTCGCTCCTTTCATCAGGACTCAGACGGTAAGGGAGGTCCCTGGCTGGGGAACAGAGAGGCTCCCTTTGTTGGGAGAAAAAAAATTCCCGCAGATAGAGCTGGGAAAAGAGCACTGGCTCTGGAGGCAAATAAAGGCCACATCAGTTTTATCAGCTCTGCGGGAGGAGGAGGAGAAAGCTGGAGTTAAGACTTTGGGGTGGGTGGTGTAACCCCGTGGGTAGCGAGAGTACCGGGTTGCACTGTTGGACTTGGTCCTTTACATCAGAGCAGGAAACCTTCTGCCTTTGGACCAGACAGTTGGATGTTTTCATTTCATAGGACGTGGTTTAGTGGTGGGCTTGCTAGTGTTAGGTAAACAGTTAGACTCGACGATCTGAAGGGTCTTTTCCAACCTAAATGATTCTGTGATTCTATTCTACAATTCTATGATTCATAGGACCCATCACGGCTCATGTCAGTATCTAGCATTAGTGGATGGTGCTGGGGTGTAAGTGAATGTGAGGCTTGCTGAAGCTGTTATTCCATCCTCAGGAGGGGAAAGGCTTCCTGTGTCTGTTTTACATGTTGGTTTTGGCTGTTGAATTTGACTCTGTCTCTAGAATTGCTGATGCTACCCAAAGGCAAGCATAGCCTAAGTCAGGGAAGGGAGGGGGTCCAGACTTACCTTAAATCTTGAGCCTGGATCCTGGTAGTGGCTCCAGACTCACCTCTACTTTGCTTTACATGCTCTGTGGACAAACTGCGAGTTTCCTTTCAAACCCACTATCCTGGTACCTCTCCTAAGGACTAAATCGTATCATGTAGGAACGGCCCATCTGGGGAATCCCTGTATATCACAAAAGGAGGAGAAAAGATTTGCTTCAATTCCTGCAATTTTCAGTTGTCTGTCAGCACAGGGAAGTGAAGAACTCTTTGTGGGCTTTGTCTACAGCCCTTTGAAGTCAGTGGGAAACTCCTGTTACTTCAGGGGGCTCCAGGCAATATGCAGAGTAATTTTCTCTCAGCAACATTGGGGGAGTTTTATTTCAATCCTGGAAAGCATCCCCTCCTCCTGCAAAGGCCAACATCCACCTATCATTCCCTCCTTCTCTCTTTTGCTCTCTTTTTCATATTGGCCATGTGAGTCCTATTAAAGTCTCAAATTTCCCCCAGTGGTACCCGCAGGGGAGTTTCCAAACACACAATTTTAAGCCTTGTGGTTGATAAGAAATTTATTGGCAGACCCCACAGAGGAAAACGTCGAGAAAGAAATTCAGCCCTTACACCCAAGTCTTCTGGGTGAAGCGTTCAGGTGAGGATGGTTGTTCCCACAGGCAGCTCTGGCAAGAAGGGAAGGGGAACAGAAAGTCACCGGGGATTGAACAGGGTTGTGCCCCTTCGTAGTGCAAATTCACGCAGAGGGCCTTGGTTTATCATGTTCCTGATTAAAAAAGCAATTACGTTTCCGTGATGGACTCGGGTAGATGAATGACAAGCAGGTAAAGCAGCTTTCTCTTTGCAGCCCAGACCATCGAGCCAGTACCTTTCACAAGCCTTCAGTTCACTTTGCCCTGAACCATGGAGTGGCACGAACTCCATCTGTCCCCCTTCAGACGGGTCACTTGCTCCATCCCCGTCCTCTCCCCAGTGAGCCGCACAAACCCTTTTGCCTCCTTGCTTTAAATAGGTCCCTTTTGCTCTTTGGGGTAATTACTTTTCTTTCACTCTGGCAGCTGTGAGGTTTCTTGATGGAGAGGATAATAAGTATGTCTGCACTTTAAAAAAACCCAACAAAACCAACACAAAACCAACCCATCCAAAACCGAAAACACCCAAAGGAGATAAAAAAGAAATCTGCATTGGAGAAAAGTGAACTGAAGTTTCCCATGCAGAGCAGCAAGCAGCTCTGCAGCCTTCTCTCTGCCAGTGTAATCAGAAAGGCATTTCTTTTTTTGTAAGAGTGCATATCAGCACTTAAAAAGGGAAAATAAATTATGAGGAGTGGTGCTGGAGGCAGGAATCATCTTCTAGCAAAGGGGAATGAAGCCTGCAGCTCCATTTAGTTAATATGTTTTCACGAAGCGGGTATGCTTGAGCGTTTTATATGAGCTCCTAAGCCGGCTGATGCTGTTTGCAGGGAGTTTCTAGAGGTGGTACCACAGAGAGTAAGTCACTTGGAGAGCAGGTGTTATTTCTAAAACAAAGATTATGGTTTATGGAGTTGCAATTACAGAGTTCTTTCCTGCAATGTTATTGCTACTGCTGTTGGCTTCTGCATTCAGGCAATGTTTGGGTTTCATTTCGAAGGAGAAATTGATGATGCAGTTATTATCCCTTTGATGAAATCCCACTCTTGTATAAAGGATGCATAAAGTTCTGTTCTCTGAATATATCTGGCGATCAAACAACGGGAGTAAACTTGCTTGTGGTTCATTTTTCTAGTTAGCACTTTGCCTAAAAACTTTCCCTCCACCCTTCCAGCTGTCTATGGGGACCCCAGCCTGATTTCTTTATGTTTGTCTCTGGCACTTCATCAAATCCGCAGCGTTTGAATCCATGTGCCTTGCAATAGGGCTGTCCCTCTGGGGCTCATATTCCTGATTGACTCTGCACGTGGACTTAGTTTTGGGCACTGCCTTCTACCGCTTCTTCTCTTTTCCTCCCCTGCCTGGGTCCTGAGCAAAGAGCAGTCCTCAGGCTTGCCAAATTTAATGAGGTTTCACTCAACCCTCAGTGCATTATTATTTATAGAGGCTTCCAGGAAGAGAGCTCATAACTGATGCTCACCAGAGCAGATGTTCTTTAGAGAGGGTCACTGTATGCAGGGAGTATCTAAAATTATCTAAAATATCTGTTACTTTGAGGGAGATTTTAGGGCAGATTTTTTTTTATGGACCCAATCCTTCTGTTGCCACTTTTATCAGAGTAGCTCCATGCCTGCTGGTCAGCTTGCAGTCTGGAGAGGGGAGGAAAACGCAGTTGGGCTTTGGTGTTTCCAAACCACAGCCATTTGGAGAAAACAGATCTGATTCTCGAGTTTTTAGCCCACATCCGAGCAATTGCACCCCGCAGGGGTTTGCCAATGCACGGCCCAGGGCGAAGGGGAGTGGAAGGACAGGAGAGGTAGGTAATAGCCCTGGCACTGCTGCTTGCTGAGAGCTTTGAGGAAAGAGTGTTTAGTCGGGTACCCATCTACTTTGCTTGGAAAATCAAGTTACTAGAACTGGAGCTTAAAGCGTACTGTAAATACCCAGGGAAGGACTGCTCTTGCCTGGCTGTGCCGGCACTGCAGGAGCTCTGTTGCTAGCTGCCAAATCCCCACAGCTTCCAGTTTTGCCAGTTGTAGTCTGCTCTTGCCTAATAGAGACCTGAAGGTGCCTGCGAAATCGTAAGCAAAGCCCAGTTCCTAATGGTTGATCATATTAGAAACACAGTTCCAGTTCAGCGGCACCAAACCTTTTATGACTGATAATGGAGCTTCCCGATGCATTCGACTGGAAAAGTAGAAACCAGATTGAAATAAAGATGCTACCTGCCTCTGCCAGGCTTGGTGAGTTGGTTCGCTGCATTATGCACAGGGGCACACAGCCTATCTTGACTGCATCTGGACTCTGCTGCTGTTGTTACTCCGTCGAAGCATGTCTGGCCAGAGATTAAATAGCTGGATGCTGGGCTAATGCATTATGCTGGCTTCTAACTCCTATAGCTGCCGGTCTGTTTCTGAGTCTTAAGCAGGTCAAAAGGAAAGAAAAGTTCCTTTTTTGTGTGTGTTCTTAACCAACGGGTGAAGTTTGTCCACATCATATGACCAGGCTGACTACTTGATTTGACCTTAGTGGAATCAAGCATGCAAGAGAAAGCCACGACTGTCCACGTATGTGAACACAGAATCAGACTCTGGGTCCTTCTTCGAGGTTTTTATAAAAGTCAGTCGAGCATTATCTGTCGAAAATAGCTTCGTTCCTTATTATTGTTATTGTTTTTAGCACAAAGCCAGCTTTTTTACTGAACGGGTTTTATTTTCAAAAGAATGTGGACTTTGCAGACACTTCTGGTATTTCTATCAAAAATAAAAAAAGAAAGGAAGAAAAAAAGGAGAATACTGAAAAAGAAAAGATATCAGCTGAGAATGGTGATTGCTGTGGTTCAGTTGTGTATCCTTCTCTACTCCAGGAACAACAATCCCCAATAAACTCTTTCTCCATTTGCCAGAGAATGACATGATGCAGTATTTCTTGCCACTCACCGTGACGTATCGTGAGGGACAGTGTTCATCTGGTTACCTTAGGCTGCACAGGGACATGGAAACTCAGGATATCTACAATTGCAGCTTTAAATGAGCCACCTTAGTAACATGCCTACTTTTTTGTTTTTGGGGGAGAAACGTTTTGTTTGGGGGATTTCTCTAGACATTTGCCTCCCTACCACATCACTAGCATATTTCACCTTGCCATAGCAGAAATCTGTTCTTGCTGTGTGTTTTTCAGAAAATTGTTCTGCCTCCCTCTGCTTTCTGTAACCCCCTTGTAAAAATTGCAATGCCCTGGGAGAGGACCCATGAAGCCTAGGTTGTCTCTAAAAGCTTTGTGATATCTCCATAGCGTGCAGTCATCCCGCACCTCTGCAGTCCATGGAGAGAAATGGGAATTTTTGAACAGCAAACCACCTCATCCCAGTGTTGGCATCTAAAAGAGCTCAGGTGGATGGTGCCCAGAAATTGCCCATTTCTCTGTTGTCTGTTGAGGGAGCTGAGTGATGAAGCTCAGATGAAGAAATGCACAGTGGAGCCCGCGTTTAGTGTTGCTAGACATAGCTAAGAGTTCTGATGGGGTCACATACCTACTTTAATGCCCACTTGCTCATAAGCAAACCACCAGCAAGAACTGTGAACAAGCCAACCTCACACTTTCCTCCTGGTGATCCAAGGCCAGGGGACCATTTCCATTGACCCACCTGGTGCACAGCCGCACTTCCATTTCCCTTTCTGGCTCCATGGTCCTAAGCTGAGCTGCTATCCTAAATTTCAGAGCCCCTGAGGCACGCCTAGGCTTTGGACATAGAAACAAGGCAGACCCTGACATTGTCAAGGCTTTAGTGCTGGGTTAAGACTTTTTTCTCTGATTGCCTGCGGTCTGCATTCAGCCCTTCTGCCAGCCTAAAAAGACTTATATCCTCCGTGCCCCGGTGACCTGGCCTCAGCACCTTTGCTGCAAAAAGCATCCCAAGTATTGATCGGGAACATGATGAGGACACTTTTCTGCCTGTCCGTTCGTGTGCACGACACGTACATGCACACACATTGACATGCAAGATTTCCATTTCTGGTCTTAACCTAGGCATTTACAATTCCTCTCGCGCTCCTTTTGCTTTCTTCTTAAAGAAGGCAAATAAAAGTGTGAATAATCAATTTCCTAACTGGAATTAAAAACGGCTCCAGTTAAAATAAGGGAAAGCGTGAACCAGCATGTAAAGTAGGATAGAGAGGTTATCTGAGCTCCGATTAGTATCCTGCTCATGTAGGAGAACAATTAACGTGTGCATGAGAACGATTAAGCAGAAGGTAAATTACATGAAACGCACCCATTCAACAAAGCAAGCGGGCTTGTGGACAGGGCTGGTGTGAGTTTTTATGGCTCCGCTGAAACAGGGCAAGGACCACAAGAAAGGATGTAGTTTCTCAGTTTGCTCGGAGCTACAGACCAAAATAGGGTGATAAAGATCCAGTCTCATCTTGGGCTTTTATCAGAGGTTGAGCCGTTCAGTCTGAATAAAGGAAGAATCGGGAATGGGTTTAGTGAGCTCTTTAAAAGGAGGCTGTAAGTCCTCTTGCTTCACGTGAGCTCATGTGGAGCATGATGTGGCTGCTAGACAGGGAGCTGGGAATGGGGTTTTGTGGCTTGTGTGACTCACTGATGGATGTTTCCTGGGGCAAATCTTTCCCTTTGATTCCTCTCCTGGGTAGACCAATGAGGATAATGGCTCCTTGTCAGCTTGGGATGCTCTTTGAAATATTCCTGTAAAAACTACTAGGCAAATGGGAAACATTATGGCAGCTGTGGCCAACCAGCTTGTCTTGGGAACCTGAGGGATGCAGGAGGCTGGGTGTCCCCAAACCCTGTGCACAGCTGCTGCTGCTGTGGGGAGCAAGGCCAGGGCTGGTAAGACAGGTCGTGAGAGCTGTGGGCTGCAAAGTGGCCAATTTGAGGAAGGATAAGTCCAATGGTAGAAGAGAACAGGGTGCAACAGGAGGTGTTTGGCTGTTTCTCCATGTGGAAGATTTCCAAGATCTGTCTAGTGAGACTAGGTAATGGATTTTGAAGGTAATCTCAAATACAAGAACGACTCTGCTCATTAAAGTCTCCATAGCCAGTATAGCAAATCACAGCAGACACCTTCCAGGAGTTTTGACAACAAACATCAACCATCAACAAGGATAAAATAAGGACAAGTCAAAGGCTAGTATTGATTCTAGGAGCCTTTGAATTAAATCCTTGTTGGCCCACTCAGCATGTGGAGCTCAGGCCAGTTTCAAAATGCCTGTTCTTTGTGACTGTAAGGCTGAGTGATATATATCCATTTAAAAAAATAAAAAGGGAAAAAAAAAGAAAAAATAAATTGACTCTTGCTGTAATCAATAAACAGAGAAAGGGCAATAGAAACAAAGGGGTAATAGGAGAAGTGTGTGTGTAGGGGGAGCCACTCCACTGATATTTGTCATGAAAGAGGGTTATAAGTGCAGAACAAAGAGATCATTTTTAGTACACATTAGTAAACATTAAGAAGCAAATAAGCAAGAGCCTATTTCTTAAGCATAGAAGTTCTCCTAATGAGGGCTTTGTGTTCCCTAAATATATTATCTCTGTGCTGTCAGATAGTTTTAAGGTAAAAACCCACTTTGGCATGATTTAAAGAAAAATCATGATTTTATAAAGTCTCCCAAGTCTTCCCCACCCTTTTTTTTCTTATTTGGAATAAAATGTTCCTCTGCAGGTCTGGAAAACTCTCACAATAGTACAGCTTATATCTGTCAGAATAAGACCCTGCAACTACCTGAAATGGGCCAGCCTTGTCTTACTGTCCCTGCAGAACAAAGTGCAGAAAGTAACTCAGTTCCAGCACTGCAGACAGGGTAAATTCAGATGCAAAACTTGCAATTTCACAGCCTGATTGTTTGCAACTCTGTCATCATTTATGGCTCATTACAGTGTGATTCAGAGAGTGCCTTGTCCAGGTGATGTCCTCATCCATGGGTTTAACATGAGCTGTGTGTTCCTAGTCTCTGGAAGTGAAATGTGCCCTTTTCTTCTTCCCAGAAATTGGTGTATCTCCTTTTGTTTGCTGCATTTGAGGTCTGTATGCAGACTCTGCCCATATTCTGTTGGGGGGGGGGGGGTTGCTATATGATTGGTCTCACATGGAAGGCTTTTATAATAATTTTATATGGGGTCAAATGGCAATGAGGAAGGCTGTGGACCATCAAACTCACGGTCCTTATGTAGTGACCTCTGTAATAAAACTCTACTATTTCCCTTCTGAGAATCCCAGGGGAAGAGGAGGAAGAAATGAAGAAAGAAAGAAAAAATGATTAAAAAAAAGAAACCAGAAAGAGCTCTTTCAAAATTCATGAAAGAG
Source organism: Aquila chrysaetos chrysaetos (assembly GCF_900496995.4). NCBI lineage: Eukaryota > Metazoa > Chordata > Aves > Accipitriformes > Accipitridae > Aquila > Aquila chrysaetos. Next base: position 3,202,267 of record NC_044008.1, read on the forward strand.
GAAAGTGAGGTTTTGTTGACATTCATGTTTGATGAAGAGCAAGCATGCAGGCAGGACGAGTTACTCCATAAGCAAACACTGCTCTAGGCTGTATTCCACTCTTCCTGCTCAAATCAAGTGATATAATTAGCTCCTGGAAACTTCAAAGTGTGGGGTGCAATAGCAGGGGTACAAGAGGTGAGATTCCTATTTACCAGGTGGGCAGCATTAGGCTTTGGGGAGAAATCTTAGATGGCAGTGGAAGAATAGTGTCTTGGGCTAACACTTTGCTTTGTGGGTGGGAGAGGAGGGGGGTAATGTAAGGTCTGCACGACCTGCTGCAGAAGCAGAGAGCAGAGACGAGTTGATTTCGTCCTTTGCTATTCCCGTACGAAGAATGAAAGGGCAAGGGATATTAAGTAGAGTCCATTGAATTAGATTAAGGGAGATTAGCTCTTACGCTGTTGCTGGACTGGAAGATCAGTTGACCACTTTCTACTAATTTTCCCTCTTGGGGTTCAGCGTTATCTGAGATTGATCAAAACCCTTGGAGCATTGTATCTGGAAGGCAACTGCCTCCCGGGCCTCAGATCTAACCAATGCAATTCTGCGTCTTGATGAGTTGCATCTTGCTCAATGCCCCTTTGGTTACAAAGCCTGTGTTCACTTGACACGGCTTGAAAGGTACTCATTCAAAAAGATTTTCTTCCTTCCAGACATATTTTGAAACCAGAGCAAAGTCTGAATGAGTTGTTTCAGCTGGTTGATGGGTGATGCTGTGGGCTTGGGATACCCCATTGTGTCTATTGATCTAGGAAATGGAAAAAGGGATTTTAAGGTTGTCTTTGATAAGATTTTTTTTTAAATCAGGGGAATAGAAAAGAGTTATCTTTAATCATTTTGCTTAGCTGTTGACACATGAAAGTTCTCCCAGAATATAACAGAGTGTGAATTTAAAGGGAGTGAGTTTTTCCAGACGACAAGTCCTTAGGGAGGCAATGTTTCCACTGTTTTAATATAAGAGGATGAGCCCCTGGTTAATGCTTTGGGCTGCAATTTAGGAGATCAAGGTGCAATTCCCAGATCTGATGTAAAATATCCATAGCTTTTGAAATGTCCCCAAAGGTCCTATCTGTTGCTGGCCAGGACCCTTTACAGAAGCGCAACGTGGGTGTAAGCTATCTCAAACCAGAGGGTTCTGTTTTGCAGTAATTATTGCAGCTCTGCAAGGGAGCAGGATGAGTGCATTGGGCTTTCACTCTTGAGAGCATTGTCCCCTGTCTGTGACATGAGATAGTCCTTCCCTCTTTGCACCTTTGCCCATTTGGTATCTTCAAAGCGCTAAGAGATATATGGCAGCCACAGTTGCTTATTAAGGCTGTAGTTCTGCTTTTGGAAATTACTGAAGAAGAGCGTTTAAGTCTGTTGTTTTCTGCACCATCTGGGTTCCCCCTCTTGCAGTTGCATGGAGGAGCACACTGATGGAAGTGGTGGTTTTCTCCAGGACAGGAGGGAGGCTCAGGAGCAAGCAACCGGACGTAGGGAGCTTTCAAGTTGGCCTTGCTACTGAAGAAAGCACCAGGAAAAACGCACTTTGTATTTCCAGTGGAGACCTGCTCCCTCCACAAGCCTCCATATCTTATTGCAAAGTAACACTGAAAGCAGGAAAGCAAGACCTTCTGAGTCCTCTGCCAAAGACCCTGACACTTAACCCTTCTCTGCCTCAACTTCCCCATCTTCACACGCAGGACAGGGTCTTGCTGGCTTTATAGAGGAGGTAGATGTTCCCTCAGGTTTGTCAGATGCTTTGTGGTCAGGGTAGAGGGGGCATAGCTGCGTGCTCATTGAGGATTTCTCACCTTCCTTTGCAGCCTAAACCAACCTGCTTGGGTATTTTCTTTGTGCCCATATTCAATTGCACACTAACCTCCCGCAACACACGCTCTGGGCTCTGGGTGGGCTCCTTTCCCATGGAGCAATCTGTCCTCATCTATAAGCAGTGAAGGGGGCTGTTTTGACATTGACTGGGATGACTGGTCAATACAGATCCAGGAAGTCCCGCCAGTTAATCCTGGTCATCTCTGACTGTGAGATCCTATATTTGGAAGCCTGCAGCCACAGACAGAAATTGCTAAATCGATGCTCAGCAGGGCACCACAGATCCATTATGCCTTGTTTAACTGCCCCTATGTTCTCCCTTCTGCAGCAACAACCTGACTATGCCTTCTGGAAATGCATGGAGAAATAGCACAGGGCAGGAAATGCTGCAAATAAAGTAAGAAGTTGGGTGGTTTAAGCTTTACAACCAGAACAAAGAATTTGCTTTGGTGCTGCATCAGCTCTGGAAATGCCTCTTGATGAGCTGCTCTTAGGAACATGCCATTTAATGGTGTACCTCTTTAATTAAAAAACAAGCAAACCAAAACCAAAATGCCCCAATGCTCTCGAGTGGAGCTGTTGCAGAGAATGTTTCTCTATACCGAAATACATCCCATTTCAGGAATATTTCTTTCTTAAAGATCTGGTGACTGATGCTGTGTGACAGAGGATCACCCTTGGAACTATAAGTGAAGTCCACTTATAGAATTGTATGTGACAACAAAAATTAATTCATCAGGACCAGTGATCCTAATGAACGTGATATCCCTATCCTAATGAAAACCTTAAGGATTTCTGCAGGGAATAGAGCTGGAGTGGTTTACAAAAACAGATACCCTTGCAAAATAAAAATAATTTAAATAACCCATCCAAAACACACAAATCAATCATTTGCAAAATCTTCAAACATTTTATAAATTTTAATTTCTTTGTTACTTCCGACAAAGAAAAGTGAGTGTTGATTATATTCCCTCCCTCACCCACCACCCCTTCACGGCTGCATGCATGTCTCTTTGATTTGGGCTGGCTGGCTGGATCATTAATTGAATATAGTAAGGTCTTTTCAGATCTTGGAAAAGGAAAAAAAAAAAAAAGGAAGCGTTTTCTATTGCTGTTTATATTCCCCCATCCAGGGCTTGACAATCCACCCCGTCTGTTCCAGAGGGCCCAGACCACCTGAGTCTAAGTTTAGATCATATCCTGCTACATTAAACTCCACACATAATACGTTGGCCACATGGGAAAATTTAAGGAAAATGAGATTTTATTAAAACCAGGAGACCGCCTGACTGCAGAGGGATATAATAACAGTGTTATGAGGTTCTTATCTCACATGAAAGTTTCACATTTCCCTGGTTTCCTTTCCTTTATGCTACTGTGGCTTCCCCCTCCCCCAATTCCATATGGGTGTCTACTTATTTAATGCAATGGCTAAAAAAGCAACACAATTAATAACACAATCATCCAAAATATTTTATTGTTTAATGAAGGCCCCATAGACTTTTTAAGTTAGCACAGTGGCATCAAAGGTTCCCATCAACATCCCAAGCACCTGATGGGTCATGCAATCCACCTTCCAACAGGGAAGAAGATGCCACGTGGGAGGGCAAAGTGGGTTTGTACATCAAGAACGGCTGATCTTTTGTGTTGTGCCCGAATTCATTCTGCTTTCACGTTTTCACATCTTTGAAGATGTTGCTCAGTAAGACTTTTGCAGGTTTTGAAGGAGCCAGTGGGCACGTGGGCTTCATGGTCAACCAGGCACGCCGTGTCTTTCACCTGGTTTGCTCTGAAAGCACAAGAGGTACCTTGCTGGTAGGCTGAGCAAGCCTCATTGTACAAGTCTGTTGGAGCTGAACGGCACATGCTCTTCATGGTGAGAGCTTTAGAGTTCCACTCTTTCATTGCTTCATGCTGTCAGATGTTCACAGCTAGCGTCCTGTTCTGGCGTGGCCAAACCGCCTGCGCACACCTTGAGACATTTCTTGCAGGAAATTGTTGGGAGGTCAGGAGACCTCTGGTAGCCGTGGCTTTTCTCAAAAAGTTGCTCTCATTGGACTCCAGCAGATTTTCTTTAGCTGATAGTGTGGTGGAACATACCAGAAAGGGAAACAAATCCAATCTGGCACTGACCCTGTCAAAAGTTGCAGATGGAAGGGAAAAACCTCCATAATTCATCTTCCCAACAGCATGATACAAACTTCCACGGTGAACTTCCTTCCTGAAGCCTGAGGAGTTTTCTGCCTTTTCTTTTTTTTCCCCCTACTTTTATCTCCTTCACTCATATAATTACAGAAGTCACCAAAATTCACTGAAAACCACGTACTTGATCACCCCAGTCTTCGGAGACCTCCTCACCCTTCCCCAGAGAACATCCCTCCAGCAATTTCCATAGGTGCTCTGATCTATGCGTCATTCTGCCCCGAGTCTGTTGCTTTAATTATACTCCTGAGATCCCTGTGTTAGCAAGGAGCTGTGCGAAGGCTCTCTGGAGACAGACGCAGGGAAACCCCTGGCATTCCCAGACAGTATTCCAGATAGGTGAAGGCTGCAAGAGATTTGCTAATAAATATTGTTCTTTATTTCTTCTAGTGAGGAAGGTTCTCGTAGCGTTACTGGGCTACATCTTTGCTTCTTTTTAGACCATTCCCAGGGCTTTGTCATGAACAGATTAGATATTAGATTTGGCATTCTGAAGAAATTGTATGAAAACTAAATGCTTTTGATGAGCTTTATGTTCAAAGCAACGCATTCAGGGCAGGGAACATGCATCGGCTATACACTTTGCACAGTTATTACTTTTTATCAGTCCAAGTCACTTATCGCTTAAACGATTTCTTTTATCCTTCTCTGGGTTACTCCACTACTGGCATTTTGCATGGCCTGTTGAGATAATGCCTCAGGGACAGAAATGCAACTGTTACAGCTTCGCTAGTCTCACCTTGAAGTTGGGGAGACTTTTTCTGGGTAGCCCATCTGGGGAGTCATGGGTTGCCTTCTCTGGGGATCGCCTGTTTACAGAGTAAGCAAGGTATTTAATTATGTTTCTTGCACCCTGGTGGTTTGCTGGGAATTGTAATCAAAGAGGAGGCTTAGTGAAAGCTTAATACAGCCTGTGCAACTGATTTTTGCCTGAAGGGAAGATGAGAGTTGAAAGGAGAAGCAGTGGTCAGAAAAACAAACATACAACTGAAAGTAATGAGACAGTTGCCTCTTCCTACGCTAGAGCTCCTGTAGAGACCTCAGTGCTCCCTTGCAAGGTCCATAAGACCTTACTTGGTTGTAAGGTCATTTCCTTTTCCTTTCTAACGAACTTCCTAACAAACCAGAGATGAAAAGGTGAGGAGAATGTATCACCGTGCTTTTAAGGGATGTGTGCTGTTCTGAGTGTACCTCCCATGCCCTGGTCCTGTATGAGTCTGCTGGGCTGTTATCCCACGGCCCTTCTGTCCCTAAGAAAACCTGAGTGGATGGTGATGAACTCTTGGTGTTAGAGATGGATGCTGCGTTCTGGTGCGTTTTCTTGTTTGCATCCCTTTCCCTGTGGAGCTTGGCTGGGTCATCTTCAAAATGGGACCACCTGAGGACAGGTTGGAAAAATCTGGGTTGCTCAGAGATGTGCAGGCAGCAGACCATCCCTGTGCACATCAGCGGGAGCTGCATGGAGGAGGGGAGTCATCTACTCTCTGTGCCCGCTTTGGGTGGGGTGAGAAATCAGAGAATCAAATGGCAGCAGAGGTGTACTTCAAGTAGGGGGAAAAACACCTGGGGCGGCAGCAGTGTATGTGTGGTGAGCTGCAGAAAGGCTCATAGAAAGGCAGGTGAAGAGTTTCTCATAATTTGGCCTGGTATGTCCTAAGCAATGGGAGTTTGGCTGGTTTTGGCCACCAGCATACCGAACAGCTGCGTATGTCAGAGAGCTTTTTGCAAAGCAGGGCTCCCCGATGTGTCTTCTCTTTGTTCCACGTGTTTCGGAGCATAAATATGTAACAACCAAAATGCTAATGAATTCCTCCCACTGACGTCCCTCCCTCCACATACGCACGTACAAACAATTCACAACCCACACGCAGACGTATTGCCCAGGCGTTATGCGAACCCAGCGCCGTCTAGGAGGGAAAAAATCGCTGCATCCTAATCCAACTTTTAATCGCTCCAGTCTTTCCAGTTCCAAGCCTGACAAGTACACAGGCCCCAGTGACGCACAGTATTACCATGTGCAAGCTGTGGGTCTGCTGTGAGCATTGTGGGATAGGTTTTGGCTAGGATAATCCACTGTGCTGGATAACAAGCAGAAGTAAAAACCCAAGGACATCCCCTCACCTTTTAGGTGAAACTGGTGGCTGCTGTTTCAGACCTTGGATCGTGTGAAGACAAAACATGTCAGAAACTTGTGGTTCTGCTGCTGAGCATTGATGGATCATGAAGGGGTTGTGTCACTGGAGGATACGTGCCTGGGTAGGTGGTATGAAGGGTTGTGAATAGTCTTCTAGACTGGGCCACTCTTTGTTCAGTCAGTGGCCTGCAGATGCAGTGGTCATTGATGGAAGCTGTGCGTGTTTGGGGAACTACAGACTCTTGTTCTGGTACCGTGGTGTTTAGCTTTGCGTTTATGGTTACTTATCTTCCTGAAATAGGAAACCCAAACTCAGGAAGGCGTTAGCCCGCAGTGCATGTTCACACAGCCCCCTGGATAGGCAGGTACTTGGGTGTGTAAGAAGGTCTTCCCCTCTGGATTTTAGCATTCAATTTGTCATTCAAAGTTTAGACAAGAGGTGGACACACTTATGGGCCATGTATCTCTAGAGTTAGGATTGCTGGGTGGCTGGGAGACGCAAGATAGCTACCACATATCTTGGGAGGGGAGCTCTGGAAGCAAGAGAGAGGATTGATGGCAGCAGCCATTGGAGGATGGGGTTGGGGTGAAGGATCACCCTCGTCCTCCTGTGTGTCTCATCAGTGACTCTTGTTCCAGCACAGCCTTGCTATCAGAGCAGGGAACCCTTATCAAATGGCAAATAAGTTGCAATGAGTTAATGTGTTATTGGTTGGACACCTTGGATTTGAGAAGCCAATATCACATGGGGACCTGCCATGCCACCCATCACTGGGCACTATGGGGAGCAAAGAGAGGGCTTTTGAAAGCAGAAGTCTTCCCTGTTTGGTTTTTTTTTAGGATTAGGGCTAAACACTTTCAAAATTCCCACTGTTACACAACATACACATTGGTTTCTGAAGATTTAATAAAGGAGAGTGGCTGTCACGGTCCCTGCTTCGCGAATATGGACGTTTGTGGAGGAAGGTGCTGTGGCTTGTCAAACGTGTGGTAGCAGAGCTGGGAATGCAAGTGGACTTGTGCACCCATACTTTTTCCATACACACCAGGCAGACTGTGATCGAAGCTTTATATTCTGCATAAATTGTTTTGGTCTCCCACAGCTGCTTAGAGGCAGAGTATCCCAGTACCCTCAGTAAGCAGATAAAGTTTGCACTGGTCGCCACAACAGCCTGGCTGCGATGTGTTGGGGGAAGGGAGGAAAGTCAGCCCAGTAATTTCGTGTTATTGGAAATATTGCTTTTGCAATCCAGCATTTGGTTTTCATTTGGTGGCTGTGCTCAGTTCATTTCTGCTGGCGCTTCACTTCTGATCCAATTGAGTTATCGATGCAGGCGAGGAGAAGGAAGCAAACAAGATTCGTGTCAATTTTTTTTGTGGCTTTTTTTTTCCCTACCTCCCTCTTGCTTCTTTACTTTCAAAGATCAAAAGAGGACAAAATAAAACTTTATATATAATGAAACACAGGCAGAGGGAAAAATGGCAGCACACAAAATTGTTTTCAGTCTTCTTTTAAGGTTGTTGTTGGTATCTTTGATTTAGGCACCACAGCTTTAATCAGGGTGTTGGAGACGACACAAAAATTATTCATCTAACCAAGTTCCCCTCTCACTCTCTTTCTCTCCGTTTTTCTGTCTCTCTTTTTTTATTAATGTGGGTTTAAAAAAGAGTCTCAAAATACAGTGCTGGCTCAATTTTGTTTTCCCAGCTAATAACCCAAAGCAGGATCAGCTATTTTGCAGCTGACAGATCTGTCTCTAAACTAGATTGTCTTTCTTGCTGAGTTCATCCATCATGCATGGCAAAAAAAAAAAAAAAGAATAAAAAGATATTTATTTTCCACAGGCTCATCACTCCCTACAGTAGTGGTGATCTGATCTCACCCATGCCATGCCAAGCCTACTCCCAGCACGGCATAACCAGAACACCACTGCAATAGCACACACTTTTGGGGGTTGATATCATGCTTGGCTGCATCCAGGGCAGACGGAGGGCTCAATGGGGCAGTCTGTTTGCAGGATATTTTCTAAGACATCTCCATGGAGTAACCAGTCTTGCTTATGCCTCTGAGTGAGAACTGAAGCATCATGCTATCGCTCTGCACCTTTCGTAGCAATTGCACCTTGTTCTGAAGAGGCCAAACCACGTTGCTGGTGAGCAGCAGATGTGCATAAACTGCACCACATACTATGGTCCCTGGAGCAGCGCTGGCTGGAGCTGGAGATGCAAATGGAAAACAGCATGTGCTGAGTAATCCTTGTCCTGAATATCCTCTGAACTTCCAGCAGATAGCGGTGTAGGGACTTCCCGAGGTGAAGGTTATATCCTGAATAGTGTTTAATAGCCCTTAATGGACCCATCCTCCTTCAAGTCATCTGATTTTTAAATTTTTTTTACTTCATTCATATTTTTTGGCCTGCCTGACATCCTGCCCCGACCAGTTCTCTAATTTAATTATACACGGCATGAAAAAGTACTTCCCTTCTTTTGTCTTCAACCTGCTGCCCTGCTAATGCAGCTGCCCGATAGCTCACTCCTGCATGCTGGGAAGGGAGCAGCCGTTTGCTCTCCCTCTTCTCCGATCTGTGATTTTATAGATACATCGGTTGTCTCTCCTCCAGGCTAAAAGCTACTGGTCCATTTAGTATCTCCTTTTCTGAAGCTGTTTTGTACTTCTGCTTCTTTTATGCCCTGCTTCTGCATAAATATAGTATACGTACCTGTTTGTGTTACACCCTCCCTCATGCTGAGTGTAGCGCATCAATTATGCATGGTAACAACCTGGAGCTATCTGACGCGTGTTTTCTCCTATAAGGGGCAGGCATTATGCGGTTGGATATGAGTAGAAGGAAGGGGAGAAAATTAACAAAAAGGATTTTGAAGAATCATATCAAATATCCAGGCAGCAAGGTCTGTTAGAGGGGAGAACATCCTTCTTCGCAGGCTGGTAGGAGTCTGGTCACAGTCTTTAACCCAAGTTTGTCAGATCTCTGAGGCGCTTGCTCTGTAGGTTGATGCCAAGCAAGCAGGGAGATGAGTTGCTTTCTTATTCTCTCTTCGGACCTACTTTATTCCTTGGTTCATCTCTTAGGTAACTTTTTTTTCTCTAATCTCTGCCTCTTGCCTTCCTAAAAGCCAGTCTGGACAGGACAAGAGAAAACCATTTGTGGAAAACCAGTGAGAGGAAACCCTCATAATTTGGTAGTAGACGTGCATCATGAGGGGAAACCAGGACATGATATCTTTAACTGCAGGCCCCCAAAGGGAATATATTTGTTAAACATTATAATTACCCTTCAGTGCTGAACTCTATAGCAATTGAATCCACGGTGATGCACATTATCATTTCTGAAATGATGCTTTCATTTAGATAAGGCATGCAATTATACATCTTGATTAGGTCACTGTTCCCAGGAGCTTTGGGTTATTTATGATGAGTTGCCCCTTTTTGTAAATTATGTGGTGAGACTGTGGATAGAGACATATTCCCTCCCTCTCCTCCCTTACACCTTCCTCCTCCTCCTTGTCCACAGACCCTTTCGCTCCTCTTGTTCTTCCCTCATTGCACACTTTCATGCAGGCAAGATCAAAAATCCAGTAATCAGAGAGGGGAAAATGTCAGGTATATAGTGGAGACATTGCCATGAGAAGTCAGACCTGGGAGGTCTGCTCATCCCTTGGTTTCTTTGCAGGACCTGCTGGCTTTCATAGTTGTGGTATTAAGGCTGGGATTCCCATCCCCGTATTTTAGACCTCTAAAAACTGTCATCTTTTGCACAGCAGTAACCTCAGCTTTCTCTGTGATCAATGGCACTTCCTGAGGGTGATGTACAATACCTCATCTTAAACAGTGACCTGAAGACATGGTTTCCAGCTAGGCCCATAAGCTGTTGGTTCCCCAGTGCTCTAATAACTACATTGGCAGCAGCCCTCACGTAGGACTCCCCTCCTCACTCCTCCTGGGGGACAGTTTCATTGAACTACTGTTGAAATACTCCCAGTTTCCATAAGACAAGTGGAAGTGAGGTCTGCTCCTGTTGCTTAACTGGGTACCATGTGAAGTGTTGACTGAAGCAAGAAGAGCAGATGTGAAAGCTCCCGGGGAAGAGAACTGATGGGAAAAGGACCAAAGTGACAGGAGGAAGATGATATTCTGGACTGTTTTGGAGCGAGTCTGAAGAGTACTTCCATGCTGGAAACTGAAGTTCTCTTTTGCTTTTGTAGGCAGTTCAAGTAAATCCAAGTTTAGGAAGAGAAGGCTGAGGAAGCATAGTCAGAATGCAGCACATCTGCTTCTATTATATTGTATTGTGGAATAAGGACCTTATCACAGAATCATAGAATCATTTAGGTTGGAAAAGACCTTGAAGATCATCGAGTCCAACTGTTAAGCTAACACTGCCAAGTCCACCACTAAACCATGTCCCTAAGCACCACATCTACACGTCTTTTAAATGCCTCCAGGGACGGTGACTCAACCACTTCCCTGGGCAGCCTGTTCCAATGCTTGACAACACCTTTAGTGAAGAAATTTTTCCTAATATCCAAGCTAAACCTCCCCTGGTGCAACTTGAGGCCGTTTCCTCTCATCTTAGCACTTGTTAGGTGGGAGCAGAGACCGACCCCCACCTGGCTACAACCTCCTTTCAGGCAGTTGCAGAGAGCGATGAGGTCTCCCCTCAGCCTCCTTTTCTCCAGGCTAAACAACCCCAGTTCCCTCAGCCGCTCCCCACAAGACTTGTGCTCCAGACCCTCCACCGGCTTCGTTGCCCTTCTCTGGACACGCTCCAGCCCCTCAAGGTCTTTCTTGTCGCGAGGGGCCCAAAACCGAACACGGGACTCGAGGTGCGGCCTCACCAGTGCCCAGCACAGGGGGACGATCCCTGCCCTGCTCCTGCCGGCCACGCTATTTCTGACACGGGCCAGGATGCCGTTGGCCGCCTTGGCCGCCTGGGCACGCCGCCGGCTCACGTTCGGCCGGCCGTCGACCAGCACCCCCAGGTCCTTTTCCGCCGGGCAGCTTTCCAGCCGCTCTTCCCCGAGCCTGTAGCGCTGCACGGGGTTGCTGTGACCCAAGCGCAGGACCCGGCACTCGGCTGTGTTGAACCTCGTACAGCTGGCCTCGCGCCGTCGATCCGGCCTGCCCAGATCCCTCTGTAGAGCCTGCCTGCCCTCCAGCAGGTCAACGCTCCCGCCCAACTTGGTGTCATCTGCAAACTTACTGAGGGTGCATTTGATCCCCTCATCCAGATCGTTTGATAAAGATATTAAGATATTAAACAGAACTCTTATCGCAGAGATTTTAATTTTGATCATTGCCAGTACCCAAATGAAGGCAATCCAGAGTGTATTGGTCAACTAGGCATAGGAATGAGAAGTGTAGCAAATTCATCAGGCTCAGAGAATACCGAGCAGGACCTGTGCAGTCCTGAGAGGCAAGACGCTGCCAAGGATAATCTTACATGGTAGCGGGAGAGATGGGGCTGCGTTAGTGATAGGATTTTACACAGCTCTCAGTTGTCTTAACTGTTTCCATCTGCCACCTTCAAAAGATGCCTTGGGGCCAAAATGGAAGTCTTATGAAAGACCTGTCCCAGATGACCCAAAGGGTCTTTTCGAACTCTGTCTTCTCTGCATCTACAGTTCCTCAAAGAATACAGCACATCATAAGCAGACTAATGTAACCCTGACCTTCCTCTCTTGCAGATCTCTCACCCTTTCTCTTCCTCTGTGCATCACAGCAGCTAGTAATCACCTGTCTGGGGCATCAAAAAGGTGTTTTTCACTTGGTGCAATTGGGCAACCCACTCTACCATTTCAATGAGTAGAAGCAAAAGCAGGGAGAGGAGAGGTGCTGATACATCAAATGGGACAGTGTTTCCCATCTGCAAATATTTATATGCAATAATTATCCATTTTTGAGATTAAAAGAGCTATCCACATGTGAAAAGCAAACTGTCTTATCTCTCTTTTTAAATAACATGTTTAGAAAGTTTGACCGAGCATGAAAGTTCATCTTTCAATAATGCTACTTGTTATCCAGTAAGAAATATTTACTGTGTTATAATTGGTATCATTAAGCTTAGGTGACGTTATTAATATTACTAATTAAACTGCTGTAAACCTAGTTTACAGTTACATAAATACATCATCTCCTGAATTGCCTGCCTACACATTTTGGCATTGGGGGGTGGATAAAAGCAAACTCAAATGCAAATGAAATGAACATACTTTAATCAGAGGATCAGAGAAATCAGGCACAGAGAAGGCTTATTAGGTCTGTTCTGTTCCCCAGAGAGGGGGGCGAGATTTTTTCCCCATAGAGACTCCCAGGAGCTTTGGCCCGTCTAACTCTAAATACCTCAAGCAATGAGACTTCTCCTATGTCCTGAGAGAGACCTGCCCACAGACTAACAGAAATGTGTCTCGATATTCAGCCTATATTTTTTTGCTAAGGCAGAAGTCGGCTGCTGCAAAATAGTCTTGAGAAAGGTTTTGAGATCATATCCAAGGGCAGAGGAGGAGAGAAATGCATTTGTAAGGCATCTCTAAAGCTGTCTGTTAATGCAGCAGGACTGGAAAATCATCTCCCTCCTCTTGGTTTAGCTTTCTGGCAGGATTGGACCAGTCCTGGCACAGCTGGCAATAACTAGCCGTATGCAGCAGCAGAGCACTAGAGGAAGTTTAGTGCAGCTAAGCATCCAAAAGTTCAAATGTTTGACCTAGTTTCTCTACAGCTGGAAAATCCATCTTCTGTCTAGAATTTCCCTGACTTCGGCTACTTCAGAAATATCATGAGGACAGCATTTTCCCTGATCTGTTGGTATTTGGGTCCCATCTGGAGCCAGAAAGTGCAGAATCACGTGGAGCGTTTTTAAAATAGGAATGCCCGAGGAGCCAGCTCCTGCTTGCTTCAAGTTTTGTGCTCTCTCTTCCTATTTCGATCACCTGTTTCTCACTGGGTCAAATGGGTGTGGGACCATCTGGGCCTGAGACCAGAGGCAGAGTAGCCCTTTCATGATGGTGTGTTTCCAAAAGGGCCCATATCAAAGTGCACTTATTGCAGAAACTGCTTTAAAGCATTTCAGGTCCATTTGTTGGCCTGCCTGTGGCACATCTGCAGAGCTGTGCTTGTCACTGAAAACTCCTAAACCTCCCAAACAGGCTTTTCTCAGTCCAAATTGAAGGAAAAAGAGATTCCTACAACCACTGAGAAATAACTCCCCAAAACAAGGTCTCACTGTTTCCATGATACCTATATTACAAAGATTGCTTTGTTGGTTTCAGGCAAGGTAAACGAATATGGGAGATTTTAGGTCTCAGTTCATAATTGTGACTCTCAGCCAGCAAAGCCATCTTTATTGCTGACATTCAGCAGCACTTTAGGGTTCCCAGCTTTGTTTTTCTTCCCCCTATGCTCCTTCAGGGGCTGCACAATGAAGTCATCTGGGCTTTTCTAATGAATATGGTTAAAGCCAAGCATGAAGATTGAGATCTCAGTGTAATCAAAGTTTTTTGTCCAGCTCCAGCTACTCTCATGTAGCTTTTGCTGGCCACTGAGTCATCCCTGCATGGTAGGTAGGTCCCACACGCTTCAAATTGGGCTGAGCGAGTATCAGAGAGCCAGGAGTGCATGGCTACACTGTGCCCATTGAGGTCACTTGCAAGGGACGTGGCAGCAGAGCAACAGCAAAAGGTTTGTGGCTGCCTGGAAGCCACAGAGCATTGCTGGGGTATGTTGCCACCCTGAATCCATCAACCTCATTTGGCCTGTCTGAGCTTCCTAGATACATCTTGAAGTAATCCCAGAACTATCAGGAAAGGAATAAAGTTTGTTTCATCGGATGAAAAATATCACCGTCTTGGGCAGCTGAATGTTTGTGCTAATGGGATGCAGCTGCAGAGCTGTGACATGTCAGATCTCAACACACACACACACACACACTCATATAATGCACACACCCCAAGCACAGACACATGCACACACATGTGGAAAGTGCTGTACCAAAATTTCTGCTAAAATCTACTTTTCAAAAATGTTAATCCCCACCTGGGAGCATCCTTTGAAATTTCTTCGAAGGGTAGCACCAAACTCCTTCCTTTTCTTAATATTCCACTAATAATGACCATGTGTGTCTGGTGGCTGCTGGGCTGGGGAAGTTCAGAAGAAAAGTTTTGATAGCATCCCCCAAAACTTAAGAAGCTGTGGCTTGGGAGAGAAAAGACTCTGAAGCTTATCTAGGAGCTCTGTGACCTTGGAAGAATGGACCTTGAAGCATCTTCTCAGGAAAACCATAAGCTTGGCTCAACTTAGACTTAAACTGCTTTCTGCTTGCAGGAGTTAGATTATGAGACCCCCATCCCTGACACAGCCAGACGTGAAGTGGTTGATGTTGTAAGAAAAGGGTTGTGTTTGTATGACAAAGTTGTCTCAAGATATTACAGGGTGCAGACAAGCTCATAACATCAAGTACCAATGTACAAAGCAGTCTTTTGCATGGTGGAAGGTTTCTCTGTCCCTCTGGGGCTTCAGAGAAGCTCAGATGCCTTTTGGTAGAGCCTTATTACTGGAAGCCAGTCATGGCCCATTAGGTGCCAAATAAGGGACATCTCTTAAGGTGCAGGATGAATGATGACTCTATCTCTGCCTTTATTAAACCTGAGGTGCAGCGTGTCCCACTGAATATTTAAGTAGGTTTTATTCTCTCCTTCTCAAGCTTCTGTATCTCACATGGGGTGGGCAGTATTGGAGAAACACACACACGAAAAAGAAAAATTACCAGTTCCTGTAATAGCTCTGATTCTTCAGTGGAGAGTGACCTGGGGACTGATGAGCATAAACCCCACCATGTTTCACAGCATCTCATGACAGGAGTGCAAGACCTGTCTGTGCACATCTCAGGGCTGGTCTCAGTTTCTTGGGAGAAGGAGGGATTGCACATGGCCATGCCACAGAGAGATCTGAGCGAGCCCCTGACCTCCAAGCTCCTGAGAGCCTCCCGTGCCTAATCAGGGGATGCGTGAAAAAACCCAGGTCGTAGGAGTGCCTCCTGACTCACATTTCCAGCACGGGCAGACCAGCGGGGTCATGTTTTCATTATTGCCTGTAGCTCTGATGCTCTCAGCTCTTTGGAGGTTAAGTCAAGGTCTTGGCTTTGAGATTTTGTTATTGTAACCTTTCACGGGCAAATACTTCATATGAAGTCTAGCAGGCAGACTGTGTCCAAGAAAATGCCATTTTTTGCCTGAGCTGCAAGTGAACCAGAGCTCTGGCCACGGCAGCTAGGCTTTGGCTAACAAGCAGCGGTGAGTGTGTTATGTTTTGGCAGCTAGCTGGCTTATCAGATTGATATAGGAGGCTATAAGCAATTGCATCTGGATTTGAATGGGTTACCCAGCTTGCTCGGCTGCTTGGGATTCACGCCAAGGGAAAGCAGAGGAGTTGTGAGGAGAATACCCAATTTCCCTCTGCGAGGACTGATTTTAGTTTAATGCAGCCTCCTCGCCCTTAAATCCAATTAAAGGCCTATATTATGTCAGTGGAAATTTATGCCAATCCTAATATAGTCTAATAAGCCTTAAAATAGCACTTTGCGAGTGAAAAGCCCTGTGGTTTAATTTGATTCTGAGCCTAATAACAGGCTTAATATGAGGGAATTGGCCCCTTTTTATTTTCTAACAGGGCTCCACATGCTTGCTCCCTTTTTAGGAATGAGAAGGTTTTCTCCAAAGCACGGACAGGAGACGGCTCACCTCAGCAGGTTGCCTCTTTTCCAGTTGCCTCATTTGTTGGCCGTGGAAAGTCTCTTTTCTAAAGACATCCCAGGTTGGGATCTGTAATTCAAAGCAGTGAACACCAGCCCGCAAAGGGTCTGGTTTTTCTTTCAGGTTTTCTGTGCCTGACCTTCCTTAGTCACTGTGGACAAAAGCATCACCTTGACCATCGCTCAGTCCCAGTGCAAGGTATCGCCTTCTCCTATGGTCGCAGATACAAGCCAGTTTTTTGCAAATGCTTTCCACTGACAGTTTCAGAGACACAGCCCTTCCTATCTATCCACACACCTAAAACTTGATTTCCCTGCTCTCATTCCCTGTGTCTCAGTTACTCCACCATCCTCTTCATGGTCCCTGAAAGCTGCAGCCTCGTGTTGCTCACACATGGCTGCCCCATGGCTGTTGCCTCTCTCTGTCCATGGCTTTGTGCTTCCCCTGGCCCCATCCTCTTTCAGGGTTTCCATCGCCAAACCTCGCCATGCCCTCCCTTTACTCCAGCACTGCAATGTCAGTGAGCAGCCCGTGGTGCCCTCTTCTATTGCTCACTTGGAAGATTTTCATTCTTTTCCATAATATTTCAAAAAATGTCTCTTAAACGACCGCATTATTGTCCCACAAATTGTTCTCTGAACTTCCTTTACTGGGATAACTATATAAATGCCTAAGTTCTTCAGACTTGCTAAACCACAGTCTCCTGCTCCTCCAGTATTGACACTTCATAAAATCATAGAATATCTCAAGTTGGAAGGGACCATAAGGATCATCGAGTCCAACTCCCTGCTCCTCACAGGACTACCTGAAATTAAACCATGACTAAGAGCATCGTCCAGGTGCTTCTTGAACTCTGACAGGCTTGGAGAGACTTCCTTTCCTTGCATGGTGTTGTTGGGATGTAAAGACTGTAATGCTTAGGCAATGGTCAGCCTGGGGATGCTTTGAGGGGGCTTGTTTGGGCAGGGATCTGATCTTCTCCAAGACATGAGTTGTGCAGACAGCCCATGGCCATGTGGGAAGGATGTTCTGCTGCCTGTGCCCATGAGCAAGGCTCATGGTGACCAGCAGCCAGGGTCTTCAGGACCAGCTGAGCGGGGGGGGGGCATCCCCTCAAAACCTGAGAGAAAAGCACAGGCTCAGCCTGTAGTCACAGGAACGCTTTTCCAAGACGCTAAATGCTTGGGCATGCTTCTTGCCGCTAAACTATTTGCTGAACCCATCTGCTACGAGGTAGCGTCCTGATTTGAAAGGGGGCTGTCAGCTTCAGCCGCATACACTGCTCTGTTTCGCTCGCTGTCCTGAACTGCTGCTCAGCTTTATTGCACACTGTTAAACAGCTGCTGCTCTGCAGTCCAGAGATCACTAAATTTCGGTGGTGGGCGGAGTGATTTTGATATAACACTTACTAAAATGTGTTGAGATAAAAGCCTCAGCAGAAACATAAAAGGCCCTTTGTACTTGCAAGTTGTTACTGTTATTATTTGATTAAGAACAATAGTAAACAGAGGTCCTTAAAGCTGCCTTCAGAAAAAAAAAAGTCTGATTAAACCTTAAAATCAGAGAGAGCACATTTTTTTGGAGTACCTAACAGATTTAGGTGCCTAAATCCTTTTGAGTCACGCAGTCTGACACCCCAGCTGGCACAGCTCCGCTCTCTTGCCTGAACTGAAGGCAATAAACCCTCCCCACTGGGTCTGTTCATCCTTGGGTTACTCTCTTGGCATCAAACGGATTTATGCTGGCAGGAAATTTGGCCCAGAGCCCTGACTAGCAACACCACGGGCTCTACGGTCCCAGGCGGCAGTTTGTGTCTCCAGGACTTCTTATTCGTGCCGCTCTTTTGTAAGGGGGTGTTTGGGGGGGAAAGGCGACTTCATGCTGCCACTTCTTTATCCCCTTCGCTCCCCACCCCAGCCCAGTCCCCCATCTACCTAGGGGCAGGCTGATCGGTTAAGGGAGCTTTGTTAACGCCATAATCCTCACGTGTGCTCAGCTTCACAAAGCTGCCACTTTCTCGCCCCGGCCGCGCTCGCAGATCCGTAATGTCCCGTGTCCAATCGATTGCTGTGCTCGCTCCGGCTGCCGGCTTTCAGCAATTTCTCCAGCAAGGGCCAGATTGCTCTGGCAAGCTCATCCATCCTTCAGGGACGGGGGCAGAAGGCGAAGGGGTGGGGGATGGATGCCTGAGATTGGGCATTTGGGATTGGGGGGGAGGAGGAGCTGGCAGGCAGCAAGGAAAGAAAAGGCTGGGGTAGCACGGGAGTGGTTGCGAGCTGGTGAAGGGCACGTGGTTGGCATCTTCTTCACCCCAAACCCAAATGCTCTTCCCTGTTGATGGTAATGCCAAGCTAGGTCTCAAGGAGCACATGGTATTTAATTGCACTGCTGCTCATGCCCATTGAATGCTCAGCTGACCCTTTCTTACTCATCCACCCCCCTGAATTCATTCTGACACCCCAAACTCTTGTGCATCCTCAGCAGCCAAGTACCTGGAAAAATGAAATTAATCTGCTAAAAGTAGTACTTCCCCTCTCTGCCCCCAAGTTTGCAGTTTCAGTTCTCATGCTAATCCTTCCCATAGCTCAGGACAGGCAGGTTTCCAAATTTTCTTGGGCCAAAAACTGTCTTTAGATCCAGGGACATGAAGAGATGGGGAAGTGGAAGTTCTCTAATTCAAGGGACTGGGTCTGCATTAGGACGTGTCATATTTATTTCTAATCCTGGAAGCACCTAAATGTTAGATATAAAATTGTGGGGGATTTTATGCATAGTGAAGCTGTTCAGCATTCTTTTCAAGGTTTTTATAGCTCCTTCTGTGCTCTGCACATTTAAGACCAGGGTGACTCAGTCATCTGGTTTCATAGAGGACGAGGATACTAGTCCCAATAAATTGCTTTACAAACTTCCTGAAAGGTTTCTAAAGTTTCTTAAATGGCTCTGGCTTATAGAGGCAAGATAGAGGTATGGGAGAAGCAAGGGGGAAACGGCTTTATTTCCAAAGTGCTGCACTGAGAGCCTCACATGTTAGGAAAATGTACTCTCATCCTCGTGTTGTTAAAGCTTTGTGTAGCACCATGACTCAGGTATATGTGTGCATATGCATGCACTTTCCCTGCACTGCGGTGTTCCAGGTATGGGCATTAGGGTACTCTTCCTTGGGGAAAGGTGATATGCGCCCAGGCATGATTTGGGGTCTTTCCCTTCCACTTTACCTTGCCTTTCCCCAGTTCTGATACTGGGTATCTCCTCCATCCCTCATTTACCTGGCTTCCCTGAAGTCTCATGAATGCAGCCCAGCAGCAAAAGGCTGACCTGCCCATGAAACACACGGCAGTGTGAGGAGCACTGGGATCACATGATTAAACAGAGCATTGCCTGGTATAGTCAAATCTTTAGCTGATATAAATCAGAAAAACCCACATTGAAGTCAATGCATTGATTTATACCAGCAAAGGCTCATGGTCTTCCGATCTGGGGAGGCTAATCTCATGAGGAAACATCTCATTTGCTGCCTGTGGATAGCAGTGCTTTCCAGAAATGGGTGTTTGAGTTGAATCCACCCTGACTGATTGCCCTCTGAGTCTTGTCTTAACTGGTGTATGACAGCATCAACTTCCCCCCAAAATACCTCTGTTCCTACAGCCCTCATTGCACACCACTGCTCTCCTTTAAAGCCGGTCCTCCCCTTAGAGGGTTTTGAAATGGAAAACATTTTCTTTCTGTTATTTGCTCTCCTGCGGAGCCAGGGCAACCCTTCCTAGACTGAGGGAGGCTTGTCAGGAAGGCTTCCCAGGCCGAGCCCACGGCCAGTGGACACCTGAGGGGTTAGTTACTCGTTGGCCTCTGGAAATTGCCTTTAAAACCAAACACTTCTTCATTGTCTCCTCCTCCTGGGGCATTTTATAACAGCCACTGGCTGGTAAGGCAGAGTTGGGGCTGAGGCTGAGATTTGGTAGGGATCTGAACACCTCAAGCAGCCTGGAAACGTTGCTTGGACCACCTGCTTTTGTGCATTTTTGCCATTTAGGACTGTGAATACTTATTTGTAATCTAAATGTAGAAATACGGATCTAATTGGATTTGGATTTAATTAGGCAAATAACAAGTTCATAACTTCATATGTATGGTGTGCCCCTTTAACCCCAACAAGATTTTAAGTGTAATGCTGTGTCTGATAAAAATGGGTTTCCCCATAGACTTTGTATTTAACTGACCCATGGCATTCATTAAATGAGGGGAATTAGGTACTTAGCAAATAGCATTTGCTGGTAAAGTTGTCTCACAGGTAGAAGATTATTTCTTTTAAGGAAAAATGCTTTTGTGATGATCAGAGAGAAAAGATTTTTTTTTTTTTCTTGGTGGCTGAAAGACAATTTTCTGGTTGATAGGAGGGAAGGTATACAAAGTGATGGTTGCCTCTATAAACCTTCCATGGAATGATAAAGCAGCACTGAAAGCCAGTGGCTATCTGGGGTCATCTGCTGTGAAACCCTCAGGTTCTGAAATCATGAATCAGGCATCAAAAATCAGCATATTTAAAAATTATTATAAATCTGAACTTTTTTGATTGTCTCACGGTTTCTCTGTGTTTGTGCCTGATTTCCGGCCTCTCTCCTTTATCTTGGTTTCTCCTTGTATTCTGAAACCTCCGAGCCAGTGTTTTCTATGTTTGGTAGCATATATAAAAGGGGTGGCTGTTTCAAGACTAGGCCTCCTCATTTTGAAGTATGTGAGGTCATATATTCAGGCTTTCCCTCACCCACCCCAGGACTCAGAATTTCCTTTTACACAAATAAGCAAACACTGGGATTCCAAGTTAATCACTTGAATCCAGAAGCTGGAGATTTCTGAATAAACTCTAAGCTACTGTGAAAATCTCCCTGAAATCAGGAGAGTGGACAGGCAATAGTGCACACCATGCAGTGCCTTGGACAAAGCCAAACCTGCTTGAAGGCTCCAGGTCAATCCTTGCTCTAGCCATGGTTTAGTTAAAATAGAGACAACCAGGTCTCACTTCATCCTCTAGCACTTGCACTATTCACCGGCAACCCCTCCGGATTAAAGTTTGAGGGTTTTGTATCATTCTTTTTATTTTTATCAGTGGTGTAGCACACCATCTAATCCTAGCTGTACCTTTCAGGAAGGAAAAAAAAGACAAAAAAGCCAACCTCCTTCCCCCGCATTTGTTGTGTAGGCCAATTATCTGAAGTGGTGACAAGTAGAAAAATGAATTAACCATAGCTTTGTAATGTCAGCATTATTCATCTTGTATAAGCTTTGCCCAGCTCACCTGTGGATCAGCAAAGGAGTGCTTTTATTCTTCCCTCCTCTCTTTGATGCTGGTTTTTTTCTTTCCTTCCTTCCTTCTCTTGATACAGGTCCTTTGCTCCACCACACCAGCATTACAAAAACTTTTTCTTCTGCTCTAAACCAGGAGGGTTTTCCAGATCAGATGAGGGGCCGGTGAGGAGATGCCCTGCAGGAGGTGAAGGAGGGGGTCTCCCACCTCTCATCTTCTCCATCCTTACCCTCTACCCCTGTGATAATGAAACCACTCTGTTGGGTTTATTTTCTCTGATCTCTAACTCACACCAAAAGTAGGTGCTAAGACTGGAAGTGGCCTCTGTTACTTTTTTTTTTTTCCCCTGCCTTTTCCCATGCAGAGTTTGCTGAGTCTATATCCTCTTTCACCTGCTGCAGTAGAGACTTTCAAAAGAAAAAATGGCACTTGCTGGCAGGAGGCAGGAAAGCAAGGGACAAACTAGGATCCAGTCTGAAAGCAACACACTGGCAAGAAGCCCACAAACACTTCAGATTTGAAGCACCAAGTCACAGAGCAAAGAGGCAAAAAATGCATCCTTGTAAAGCAATAGTGAAGCTGCACCTGCTCAAAACTACTGTAGCCAGTACACTGTGACACTTCAAAGCTGCCAGGGAATCAGATACTGGAATAAGATACCCCTCTCAGGGCGTAAAACTAGCCAAATCTTGCACTGAGGTGGCTGGAGCACTCACTGATGTGGGGAGGAAGCCTGAAGGATAATATGCGTGTATCCCAATGACAGATGATGGGAAAAGAAATGAATTATCTTGCAGTGTGTTTGTCCCTGTATGAGTGTTGCTGGCCCCGGGTGGATTTTGAGACCATCTTCATTGTGTGAATTTCTCCTTCCAACAATCACAGCCTATGGAGATACGAGGTCCTACAAATGCATTAAGAAATAAACCAGGCTTTTGGTTCCAGAGGTGATAGTTGGGTTTGATGGTTCAGCTGGGCTAGTTTTCTCTGTTGTAAATACAGTTATTTTACCTCTCCGAAGGTGTCTCTGTGGTGTAGGCTAGCCCAGCTCAGCCGGCATGTCAGGAGTTCTCCTGGAGAATTGGGGAGCTCTACCAGTCTGGCATGCAGGCTGTCAACTGGCAGCAAATCTGTTTCAAGCTCTTTTGTTGTTCCAAGCCATTGCTGAATAACTGCTCTGAATTACTTCCAGTCAATATCTCTTATATGAAAGGCTCGCAGAAAGCTTATGTTCAAAATTCGGAAGATAAGGATTCTCACATGCTAAACATCCATTAGCAACTGGATAAAGGCAACTCTCAGGATCAAATTTCTATAGGGGTAGCTTTTTGCAGACATGCAGGTGACATTATCCACTCGGTGGATAAGGAATTGGCTGGGTCGTCGCCCTCAAAGAGTTGCGGTCAATGGCTCGATGTCCGACTGGAGAGCAGTGACGAGTGGGGTTCCTCAGGAGCTGGGACTGGGACCGTCGCTGTGTAACATCTTTGTCGGCGACATGGACAGTGGGATTGAGCGCACCCTCAGCCAGTTTGCCGACCACACCAAGCTGTGTGGTGCGGTCGACACGCTGGAGGGAAGGGATGTCATCCAGAGGGACCTCGACAGGCTGGAGAGGTGGGGCCATGCGAACCTCGTGAAGTTCAACAAGGCCAAGTGCAAGGTCCTGCACATGGGTCGGGGCAATCCCAAGCACAAACACAGGCTGGGCAGAGAATGGATTGAGAGCAGCCCTGCGGAGAAGGACTTGGGGGTATTAGTGGATGAAAACCTGAATATGACCCGGCAATGTGCGCTCGCAGCCTGGAAAGCCAGCTGTATCCTGGGCTGCTTCAAAAGCAGCGTGACCAGCAGGTCGAGGGAGGGGATTCTGCCCCTCTGCTCCGCTCTGGTGAGACCCCACCTGCAGTACTGCCTTCAGCTCTGGGGCCCCCAACATCAGAAGTCCATGGACCTGTTGGAGCGAGTCCAGAGGAGGGCCATGAAGATGATGAGAGGGCTGGAGCACCTCTCCTATGAGGACAGGCTGAGAGAGTTGGGGTTGTTCAGCCTGGAGAAGAGAAGGCTCCAGGGAGACCTTCTAGCAGCCTTCCAGTACCTAAAGGGGGCCTACAGGAAAGATGAGGAGGGACTTTTACAAGGGCATGTAGTGATAGGACAAGGGCTAATGGCTTTAAACTGAAAGAGGGCAGATTTAGATTAGATGTAAGGAAGACGTTCTTCACTGTGAGGGTGGTGAGGCACTGGCACAGGTTGCCCATGGAAGCTGTGGCTGCCCCATTCCTGGAAGTGTTCAAGGCCAGGTTGGATGGATCTTTAAGCAACCTGGTCTAGTGGAAGGTGTCCCTGCCCATGGCAGGGGGGTTGGAACTAGATGTTCTTTAAGGTCCCTTCCAACCCAAAAAATAAAGAAAAAGAAGAAAAAGTAGTTTTGTGTGAATCATTTCTGATACATCCTTAAAATAAGTGAAAATAAGTTCTTGTTAATAAGATCTGGTAGTTGACGCCAGACATGAGATGGGCATGACTGCAGACAAAGCCAAAACACTGTCAATGTTGTTAAATAATTTTGTAGAGGAGGGAAAAATTCATCCTTTGTGGGTGATTTTTAGCTCCACACTTCTAGGCTTAATTTTGGAGAGATCAGGTCTTTGAATGGTGAGAAGAATAGCTCTATCCTCCCTGCCTTGACATGCTCTCAGTGCACTCCTTGCTATGAGACTGCTGAGTGGGCATTTCAGTGGATTTTTGTTTTAAATGTGACGCTATTGTTAATATGGTAGGTAAAATGTCACAGCAGCACTTTCAAAGGTGGCTAGCACAGGGCTGTCGCTATATAATTAGTGATATTGGGGAAGGCTGCATAGATGACCTCACTAAGTCTACGTACAACATGACCTGTTCGAAAGCAGCATCGAACAGCTGCCCACAAACAGTTTCTCACTTTAGAAGGAGCAAGAGACTGTACAGCTGGATCCCATGAAGGTGAAATTATTCACCTTTGCCCAGCTGCTAGGAATGCTTTAAAAATAACCAGTTAAGTCAATGCACCAATTACTCTGTGGTAACAACCTCCAGAAGGTGATTCAGATCTGAATTGCTCTGTGAAGGTGCCTGTCTTTTTTCTGTTGACTAGATGGGAAGCCTGAGATGACTTAATTCCGAACTCAGCACCTCAGTAACTGTGTGAAGCTCACTGGAGTGAAAGCAAACCAGTTACAACTCTGTTTTCTTCCCCCAAGGGAGAAGTGTGACTTTGTTTTTCTATGTTAGGATCATTTCTTGTTAAAGGGATGGTCAAATCTCAGAAAGTGAAAAAAGTGGAGTGTAGAAAAGTAAAAATTCATAATTTATACAGGCTTTCAGGGTCTCCTATCAGAACCAGCTTGTGTTTGAACCAAAGGTCTGTGTTGGTTTTGTTATTAACTATGAGGGATTCAAACCAGAGCCCCAAATCTCTCATCTTTCAGTTTTGATGAGCTTTCAACCATGAACCAGACTATTTGTCTAGTTTGCAGAGACGATGTCCTGCACCAAAATCCATCATCCAAACTACCACCAATCTGCTGGTGTCTGTGATGTGAACGTCCAAGATTTAGTCTCTACTATTATTAATTTCTTTTGAGTAGCCAGCCCTTGAGACGGCTTCAGGCGTATTCACATTCAAAGGTGTGATTGTTGAATTTAGCTACAGTGAGGGGGGACAGCCGCAGAGACCTCTGCCTGGATTGGTGACTAGCATACCTGTGCAGGGACTTCACAGGGTCTTTGCCACCCAGGCTGGTTGACCTGTTGCTTTGATCTTCTCCAGCTAGATGAAGGTTGCATCTTTGCCATCTTTTGCAGATACCTCTGGTCTCCCTCTGTTCATGCTCCAGGCCACCTGGACATCAACGTGCTACAAACTGGAAGGCACAGAGTGGTGGTTCTTTCATTTTCATCACGTGGCCATCCATGCCACTGCGAGCCCAAAGCGTGGACAGCAGTGGCAGACACCAAGTGCTCGGCGGGGGCTGGGAGGGCATCTCACCCTTCCCTTTGAGGAGGCTGGTGTGATATCCTAAGTCAATTGGCAGGCCTCTGTGTGTATTTGTATGCCCTTGTGTTAATTTATCTGGGGCGACAAGCTTAGCTGAACTTCCATTAACCCCTTGACCACCTATCATAGGTAACATTTGGGTAGGATGCATCGGTGCTGCTGCTGGCCATAAGATCATGTGCTATCAATTTGGCTGCATTGGCAGAGAGATGGCAGTGGGAAGAGGCAGCGAAAGAACCAGCAGGGAAAGAAATGAGTGGTGATACGGGCCAGTAACATTTGGTATTGTCCAGGCTCTTTGCCAATGGGGATTTACCCAGGGCTGATCTTACCTCGGCATTCAGCAGCTCAAGCTATTCAGCCAGCAAAGCATCCAAAATCTCAGCATCACCCGATGGACACGTTTTTATCCATCTCACTTCCTACATCTTCCCAGGCTCCTGTCCTTTCATCCTCCTTGGTGCTGGCAGAAGTGGGTGTGCAGACTGCCATGCGGGCAGCAATTTCATGTCCAGGAGAATAAAAGGGATCTCTGAATACAGGATGCTCCCTGGCGCTTGCAGCCTTGACTCCCCACTGTTTTGAGCTGGACGGTACCATACCTTGCAGGCAAAGGATCAAAAAACATTGTTGCCCTTGTCAGCGAGCTGTCACCAGGGTCCTGGGTGCAGCTGGGCATATGGGCAGGACGCTATTTATTTACTCATTGCCGAAGGTTCATTATCTCCAGACCCCATTCAGACGGTAGTTTCCAGGTCCCGGGGGAAGCCCGTTCAGCACAGCAGATGACATGATGCCCTGGGCAGGAGGTGGATGGCAGCATCCCTGCCTGCGCATCGCACGCAGCAGAGAGGGAGAGCGAAGGGACAGGGACCGGGCGTGCGCGTGGATGAAGGAGCCGGAAGCATCAGCGGTGGGAGAGCTGGGAAAGCAAATCGCTCCAGTTTTCCCAGCAAATGTGCTGGTGAGGGTTGGAGTTCCTTGCCCAAAGTAAATGCTTGTATTTATCATTGTCGGGATGATTTATTGTCCAGCCGGGCTCTTTTGAGAGAGGGAGGCTGTCCCATCCCTGCTTTTCAATTACCACCACCTCCAGAGAGCAGGGCTGCCCGAGCTCCCCCCCATTTCATCTGCTGCATGTGCATGCCTCTGATGTCCCTAAAAACGCCCTCAATGGAGCCTTGCCTGTTTCCATACTCAGGCTGGAGAAGGACCAAGCATTTGAGACCTGCTCTAGTTCAGGAGAAAGGGATCTCATATCCATTATTTAGATCTTCCCTTCCCTGGGCGTGCAGGACTGTGTTTAACACATGTTATTTCCTTGATGCGTGTTTAAATACACCTGTTCTTCTTGACCCGGACATATCTTTGATGGTGTTTCTGTGGTTGTAGTAGACTCGGTAGGACGACATAACTTTTTCTGCATACTTACTTTCCCTGTGTTCACTGCTCATTTAGGCACCCTGGGAACATCTGTGAGAATTTCAGATGCTGAATAAACTTTCAATTGCTGTCGTGTATCACCCCAAAATTAGGTGCATTTCTTCAGTGGATTAAATGATTTTCTAGATTCTAATTTATAGCAATCTTGATATTTTCAGAGACGTGCTTGGTTCTCCCCTCACTTAACACTGCTATAAATTGGGTGTGAACTTGGTATGCAAGAGGATTTGCCCCTGTATCCACTGAACTTTCCTGTCTACCTGTCTCTATACAGTGCTCTGACAGGAGGAAACCAGTCTAGTTATACTGTTTAAAATTATAACGTACCTATTTGAAGTATAAACCTGGCATACTGGTGCATACTGGTTGATTTCTAGCATTGTATGTATGTTGGCTGTAAATCCACTGGAGGCACTTGGGATGAAAGTTACTTAAAAAACCCCATCAGTCCTATGTTAAGTTTTGTGTGTAAACAGGTGCAAAAAGATTGGCTTTCTAGAAATAATCTTGGAGAGACAGCAATTTTGAGTGTGTTGTATATTAGGGCAGCACGGTGCAAAGTAAATGTAAGACTAGAGCCTCAAGGAGTTAAATGAATACTTTGGAGCTTAAGAACCTCCTGATGCTTCATGGGAAAATGGGAAAATATTCTATTTAGAGACCATACTGCTCACACATCAGATGTTTTCTCCAGTTCTCTCTCTCTGTAATTTTTTTTTTTTTTAAATTATCATCGGGGGCAATTTGCATGAAAGGGATCTTTGTATCTGAAGTGCCCATCTGCTGTGCAGCTTACCTCCCCCCTGACGACATAGCCATCTGCTTTTGACATCACAACCGTCTTCGCCGCAACGCCACGTGGGGCTGCGGGCGAAGGAGCCAGTGACACTTTATTAACACCTTGCCTTGATGTCGTCCTGCTATTTGAAAGGATTCCCAGGCGCTTTCCCGCTATAAGCGATTAGCTTGCCCTCTCTAGACGGGGGATGAGCTGGCTCGGGATGGTGACGTGACCACGTCTGGGCTGGTGTGTGGGAGGTGGTGGTGACACTACGTGGCATGAAGCAGACTACGAGAGCCGTAAGCGGTTTTGAACAGGGACTGTGATTTTTGATTTGCCTTTGTATGACAACTCATGTGAAGGAGGAGCCCCGTTGTCTCTGCCACCTGGGAATAGAATAATAATAATTATGAGGCTGATGATAACACTTACAAAGCAGTGTTTGATTAGCTTCACTTGCATCTGCTCAAGATGCTTCTAATTACGTAGCAGTGTCCTGGTGTCATTCGTTCTCCAAACGAAACATGATTTGCCCTTCATAGCTCATCCCACCCCAAGCACATAGCAATGCTCAAACCAAAACTCAGCAAGGAGAATGTCCGCTAGAGACCTTGCTTTTTGCATCTGATTGATTTACCTGGTTAGGGCTTAGATATTACATGGGTAAGCACAACAGATCCAAAAAAAGTGTTTCCAACAGCCCAGATGGTGATGGCTCAGTAAAAATAGTGCCACCTTCCGAAACGCCAGCTCTCCTCTTGCCGAGTGTCAGCCGGTGGGTAACAGCACGAGCTGTCACAATTGCTGCACACATGAATTTGCTGTCATGAATTAAGAGAGATGCCTTCAGGTTAGGGCTATGATGCATTTGGGTTTCTGGGCATATATTTTCATTTTCCTACCTGGATACATTTTCTGGGTGGTATTTGAGATTTGGCGTTTTCATATGTGGTTTCTTCTTTTTTTTTTCTCCATGTAAATCTGCCGTGGGTTTCTCTCCTTCAGGAGCGAGCAGAACCACTGCAGGGCATCTTTGGTCTGGCTATCATCCACCCAGAAATGCTGGACACCTCCCAGGCACGTGTACAGATCAGCTGTGCAGCAATGCACTGTAAATCCAACTTGTCTGGGAAGGGCTGTGCTCTGCACAACTGCCTGCGGAGCGGGTCGGGAGATCCCACTTCATTTCACAGAGCGTGGAAGCACTGCTGCAAGCTCTTTTGCCTTGTTATTTAGTCACCAAAAAATGCAGGGTGATCCTAACTGAAAAACTTGTATTACATTCAGGGCAATTTTTTTCAATGAAAGCAATCTGCAAATTTGGAAAATGTTTTGGTTTTAGGGTTTTGAAAAGAAGCTTCTGAAGTATGCCTCTTGAAACCAAGCTTATCTTCAAAATCCACTGAAATAAAGTAACCAACTGTAATATTATTGAATAGTATCGGCATGGTAGTGACATTGTTTTTGATGATAATAATAAAAGACTAATGCAAAAGGGAGGAAAAAAAAGACGTTTTTTTTCAGGTCAAGCAAACTGTTTTGTTTTACCTGACCCATTTCCCTTCACAAATCTTTCATTTCAATAAGAAAAGTACAGGAAACAAGTGGTGTGGATTAACCCCAACCAAAATTAAGAGCAACAAGAGACATTTTGCTTGGCTTACAACCAGGACGTTTGAGCCTGGGAACAACCATGGCATTCATGTACATACGTGTGCACAGATGCACTCCTCACCGCACTCGATCAAAGTTAAATACTAGAGTTAAGGACTTCTGAGCAGGTTCCCAGCCTTCCCAGCTTCTCCTGCTTTGCGTGGGAAATACCGATGCATGGCCCTGAATTCCTCTTGAATTAAGACCTATTCTTCCCCCCCTCCCCCACCATGGCAGGGGGAATTGAAAGAAGCAGCAGGGCAAATTGTTCCCCAAAGTTTTCCTTGCCAGTCAGCAGGTTCATTAATCTCACTGCAGAGCTGCTACTGCACCAGGTGCAGAGATTATTATAATATTGCCTACCATCCCTGCCAGGAGAGATGGCAGAGGGAGGCTCGTGTTGGATGATAACGCTCATATAATCCACTTACTGGAGGTAGTTTTTCAGTTTGGTTTGAATACAGTTTTTCCTTCTGATCGTGTCTCCGTCAGTGCAGGCACCACTCTGAGCGACTGGAAACTCTTAATCCTTTGCAAGCATCTGTCAAATTGTTTTCCCATCTGGGACCCCTCTTCTCGCGAGCCGGGAAGCCTGCATTGAATTCAGTGGGAGATGAAAGCAAGCAGCACCTTGCGGGATCAAACGTGTCTTTATGAAGTGGATAGGAGATACGCGGATGCTTTGAAGGGTACGGTGCTCGCTCCCCTTGCCGGTCTGGGGGGGGGAGCGGGAAGCAAATCTTTTTCTTCCAAAATCTGACTTGGAGGGCATCACAATGATGGAACAGACGCATGAGCAGTCAAATGCTGAAGCATCCCCCCTCCGCCTTGTTTGGACAAGCAAGACCCCAGCAGCGACACGGCAAACTGGAGCGGCGGGCATGCCGATACTGGTGGGAGCTGGCAGGATGCCGGGGGCTGCGCGCGAGGCTGGGGGCTGGTGCCATGTGGGAGCCGGGCAGACTGGGAGCAGCTGTTGGAAAGTCAGAGGGGGTGAGTTTGTTTGCAAAGGGGGTCGTGGGGGGGGGAAGCCGGGGAGACCACGTGGGGAAGCAGCCAGCCTCCCATCTCCCCCCCTACCCCCCCAGGATGATGTTGCGTGGGGCTTTTCTTCTTAGCCTAAGAGGTTTTTTCTCTGCCCCGTGAAATAGGCAAACGATGGAGTTATTCAAATCTATTGAAAGCAGCGCACAAAAGCTTCTCCAGGCTACAGACAAGGAACACAGCCTCATTTAGTGGTGCAGGACACTGCCCAATGGGCTGGGGGGTTTGGGGGCATTTCTAGCTTTATGCTGGGTTTTTTCTCTACCCACCCATGTTAGTGACCAGTCCTTTTCCATAGAAGGGTGGCCCTAGCATCATTTCTTTAGTTGGCCATATTAAAGTGACTCTGTTTTATAGCTTTCTCAAACAACTGGTTATTGAAGACTTTCGGTTAGCCTTAATGCCTTGATCTATTACTGGGCTCATAATGTTTAAAACAGAAAACGTTTCAGTTATCCCTTTCTTCTCCTTGGGAAGTCCAAAGAAGTGAAGCTTCCCAGATTGTGGATGTCACAAAACTTCATACATTTGTTTTCCCCTTTTCTAGCAATTTAACAGGTTTTGCTTTCGCAGAGGTTCAAAAGTTCGTTCAGCAACAGTTGGTTTTCTAAGCTTGTTGCAAAGGCCTGTGGGTAAACTAAAAAAAACCCAGCCAACACCATTATATGGCTGCAGGACATAACAGTAACAAGCCACATTTAATGCCCTTAATATTATTAAAATTTTGCAAGAATGCAAACACAAAACTCCAGCATATACATGTTTTCTGTTTCTTTACCACATGTCAGTATGTTCTGTGAGTAGTTAGAAGTAAAGCCTGACCTTTACGTCGGCAGCTTTCTGGATTTCTTTTAATTTGACCCAGCAGCTGGGATCAAAGCACTGGTACATTTAGTGAGGCTAAAAATGTAAAAAATCCTGTTTGTCCTTCAACACACTTTATTATGCAGTTGGAGGAGTGCTTTGGATAATGGCTGGGTGAAGGGCTGGATTAGCAGATGTTGCCCACGTCACGTTGACAGCCCCGCGTTTATGATCAGTGCCACTTTCAGATCTGAAAGCCAAGTGTTGTGCACCGCTCTCTTAAATGCTTGCAGACGTTTTAAGCAGTGGCCTGACATATGGAAACTAAAATTTCGTGGAACGCACTCAAACAGCAAAGTCACTGAGCGGAGACTGCTGCTGAGGACAGACACGGTCTGATGGATCATGTGGGTAGTTCACAAGTCAGCTGGGGGCTGTAGAAAAAGGAGGAAGCCCTTCCTGGCAAAAGAGATGGACAATGTCATGAGACCACCTCTGCTGCTATGGGAGGCTTAACTCATTGCAAAAACTTGTCTGTTTAGTGGTTATGCCAGTTGTGAAGGACAGCGAGCCAAGAGCATCAAGAGATGCTTCAAGGAAACCATGAACATACTGGGTTTCACCCTGTTCTGTGATAAGTCAGGAGTGGGCAGCAGTGCACTGCCTAGCAGGGGAACTGGGCTGAGCTGGGCACTCCTGGGGAGAGGTTCTGCCTTCTAGTTTGGTGTTGGGACAGCACCCAGCACAGTGGGGCCCAGGCTCTTCTTGGGGCCCTTAAAGGCAAGTATAATGCCTCTAAAGCATAATAATTATGGTGGATCTGATGAACAGCCCTGAGAGTTCCTTGACGTTGCCAAGAGCAGGATTCAACCTGGATACCAGCGTGGCCATGCCTTTATCCATGGACTGTTGCACACAGCAGTCCCTGGGTGCAGTCTTCTATCATCTCTTGTCCCGGCGCCGGTGGAGTTTGCCCCATGGGTCCCCTCTGCAGCCGCAGAGGTTGTCTCCAGAGCATCCCAGCCAGGTTGCTGACACAGGGGCCGAGCTGCTCGCTCGACATGGACTTCATGCTGTGTATCACCAGACCTGTCAGCAGCCCGCAGGAGGATTTTGCGCATAATGAAGGGAGGTGGCAGACTGTCAAAGTTTCATCTGTGCTTTACTGACTCTTCAGCCAGCTTCCAGAGAGGGTCTGAAGCATCTTCTGGGCTGTCGGCCATACAAGAGAGCTGGAAGGCTGGAGTATGTTTCTTGGCATTGTCTCCGGCCGCCGTGTCTCCTCTATCTCTGTTGCTGGAGCCGGGATGCTGCGTGCAGCTGCAGGCAGTCTGCAGGTTGTCTCTATGGTAGGATGCTAAATACCATCTCTGGCCCTTGAGTGACCACGTTGTTTAATTTCCAACACCTTTGCCAGTGTGGTTTCGGCCTGAGCCAATTTGTGGTGTCTTAAGATTAAGCCCAGACCTTCTTCAAGGGTTAACATCTACCAAGAACCATCCTCAGTAAGCAGAGTTGAGGCAGTCACCCTGGTTTTGTAGCAAGAGAGTATGTAAGCATAAAACCAAGCTATGTTGTGTCATTCGGTGACAGCAGAAGTGTCTGTGGCTCATTTTATACTCCAGTTGAGAGGTAACAGAGGAGCCAGGATTTGCAGGTCCCAGTTTGACTTATTGCTCGACAGCGTAGCAGTACTCCTGTGCCCCCGTGCCTCCATACAACACAGATCCTACTGAGCGTCTGCCCTCAAACAAGAAAACCAGCAACACCCCCCTGAGGAGATTTATGAGGCAGGAGGGCTGACAACACAGTGTTCGGTCCCGCAAGGCACAAGCACGGCCCCAGCCCTTATTTCTTTCACTGTGGAGGGTCCCCTTAATGGTGATAAATGCTGTGCGGCATCGAACTTCAAAGACAGTCGGAGCAGACTTCTCCAGTCTGGGGCGACGCGGCGTGCGAGACGCACGTCTGGGGCCACATGGCAAGGAGGGACCGGGGCTGGCGTGACAGATGCACGCACAGATGCGCAGTCACGGGACAGACGTGCCCCTCGGCAAGGGGCACGGTAGCAGGAGGAGATGCAGACCCCAATTGTTGCCTTTCTCCCCCCGCCCCTGCCTATAGGTTCACCCTATATTTTGCAGGAATTTTACTATGACTGCAATCTAATGGCCCTGAGTGAAGGATGACCCAATGCCTGCTGTTGCTTGGAGCCTATTCGGTATGTTCCCATCTTCTGGTTAGGTTTTGCCTAATAGGGATTCAGCTCACGTGTGCCATGGTGCAACCTGATATGCAGCACATGGGGCCAACTGGGGGATGCTGGTGTGGAGATACATCTTCAAGGCCCCAGCTTCAGTCCTCAGGATGGCACAGAAACAAAAGGATTAAGATGGTGCGAAATAAATGCCATTACTTTCCTCTTAAATGGAGATTCCATTTGCTGCCTGAGCCCTCTCGCAGTGCTTTCCCTGCAGAGGCACACGTGCACACGCTTACGTGCCCACACACACTGCTCCCTCCTGGGGTGTACTGTGACCTGCTAATACCACCTTGGAGGTGTTAAACTGCATCTGCACTAGGTGCTAAAAGGTGTTTCATCATGTTAACCGCATGGAATAAAAGAAAACATCCAAACAAAAAGCACTTATTTCTCCTGTCTTGCCAAGGTCTGTGCACTCTGTGTGGCTGGGCCATCTCCCTTGCTGCTTTTGGTGTTTTCAAGTCTTGTCATGCTGGAAAACATTGGAGCAGTTTAATGATGTTGACTAAAAACTTATATGGAATATGTAGTTGTAACAATTATAATTCCCCAACTGTAGCTGCATTTGGGTTTAATTTTCATTTCAGTCAATGCTGTCTCATTTGGGAACTTACCAGTGCATTTACATTTGGTCAATGGGTCTGGCTTCTCCTGATTAGATATGTACATCAATCATCACCTTGGCTCACCCCATCTGACCGCTGTGTCCGAGCCTCGCTAGCAGTGAAAAAACTTTCTTACTGTAAAACTTCTTTACTGTAACGGTGATTGAACACTAGAACAGGTTGACCTGAGTGTTTGTGGATTCTCCATGGTTTGAGATACTCAAACCTGACTGCACGATGTCCTAAGCAACCTCCTCTGGTTGACCCTGCTGTGGGCAAGGGCTTGGTCTGGATGATCTCCAGAGGTGCCTCCAACCTCAGCTACTCTGATTCTGTGGTATGAGGAGATCTCCACCCAGATAACGTGCAGGCTCTGGATGGTGATTTCCAGGGAATGAATACTCACCGATTTGCTTTATTTGTATTGTGAACGCCATAAGATCACATATCTGGATCAGATGAGGATGGCTTGAAAAGAAAAGAGGTGTGAAAGGCTCTTTTGCACTGGTGCACGCTCACAACGAAGAGGTTGCAGTTAGGCTGTGCTGCTAGTAACATCCAGGGAAGGTGAAGGGAAAGGCATAGCTCCTTAGAGAAGCAGCTGATTTCACACTGTACCATCAAGGTGATCTACTGCACAGCTAACCATGGCACAGGGGAAACCACTGTGGGTGCGAAGGCCTGGAGACTCGCAGGTGAAATCAAGCACCTTTGGATATATTTTGGGCTGTTTCTATGCATATGCCCACTTGTGGACAGGCTGAAGTAGAGAAGGTCTGTGCTTTACCTGTGTTGGTAGTGCTGCCTTGGGTTTCACTGGGCAAGGCAAGTAATACTTATGTGCTACGGTGGACAAGGGTGGCTGGAGAGAGATAAAACTTGAGATGTTTATATACCTGCATATCTGTAACTCAAATTGGATGTAATTACATATGCTAGTGTTTTTAGGGAGTCTATGAAAACACATTATATGTGTGCATATATGTGTGGAGTGCACACTATGTCCACCTTTGCATACTAGAGGTTAGAAGAAGCAGGATGCTAAATGCAGTTGTGTGCGCGTGCGTAGTATATGCTATTGCCATTCTTAACGTCTGAGTGTGCACGGACACGAGGTGTAAATCTGTACCCTTGAGTTTGCAGAGGGCTGCATTCAGCCTTGTGCATTTGTAAGCAGGAGTTTATATGTATGTAAAGGCACAAGCTCTCCCATGCCCCGGCCTGTGGCTGCGCACAGCAGTGAGCGTCTTGTCCAGGCTGGGAATAAGCTTTATTCTCCCTGTGCAGTCTCTTGTGTATTTTCCTTATTTTGCCATTTAACTGAAAAGCCCGGTGGAGCCACGGGGACCTGACAGGAACGCTAATGTCGTGTGCCCCGCAGCCATACTGCTGCAGCTTTTCCATTGCATATTATCCAGCGTTGCAATGTCATGACTGCTGCGAGCTCTTATTAGAGTATAAAAGTGGAAGGTGAGAGGCAGCTTTTCTCGCCGTATTCTCCATGGTTATCTCCCAGGTGTGGGTAAGCCAGTCACCGCAGCCACGAGCAGGTATTCACCACCTTCTCTGGCTGCAGATCGACTCACTGCCTTCCTGGCTTGTCCTTGGACTGGGGGACCTGCTGCCTTTGCTCCTCGACCAGAGATCAGGCTGCCCAGGGCAAATCCTTGGAGGGCTCCAAGGCAGAGCTGCTTGGGTCTTGGCAAATTTGAACAGGTCCAGAAGCAGCTCCTCCTGCTATACCCCAACCTGCAAACACCCAGGGAGGCAAATAACTATCATTCACAACAAAACAAAGCCATTAGCGTTCTCCTTTGTACTGCTAATGAAGCTAATTAAGCTGCATGCAAAGAAATAGAGGTTGAACTGGTAGGAAGGCACAGAGAGCAGAAGACGATTTTGCCAGAACATGATTTTCCTGGTTTCCTTCATTAGCCAGGGCCTTTGATCCTTAAACAGGCTTTGGGGAAGGGGCTGACAGGGGAGAGCAGAGCTCATCCAGAGTCCTGCGGGATGTACTACAGCTGCAACAGGTTGGAGAGAAGGCTTTTAGAGCAGGGTGTGCACAGGGCTGTTCCTCCTCTCTGGAAGGAGTTTTGTGCAATATCAGTGGAGCTGAGTTTCTTCTTTACTGTCGGTGGTCTCCTCCTGCCCTGACCCTGCTGGCAGGGAAATCTTACCCGTCCTTCCACTGGGACACCAGCTTGCAGTTCCCACCACCACTGGCTCTGCATCTGGAAGCCCAAGGAGAACACTGTGTCCCTTTTGGGTTCCATCCTGACCACCACTCTCCAGTCCCACTCAGGGTTTCCCCAAGCCTGGGATGGTGTTGGAGCCCTGTGAGGGAAGACTGGAGTCTCCAAGCCTAGTTTTACTGGAATCTCAACCATGTGACGTCATGAACCAATCTTCCCTTCACCACCCCCTCCAACATGTCCCTGGTGCCCCAGGATGCCATAGGATCCTGTACACCAAGGAGGTGTTTTGGGCTATGCTGTGGTCTGTGGTTTAAGGTGTATTCAGGCACAGGAAAGGTGGACATATATACTTTTGCAGACTGGCACTGTTATAAGCCAGAACCCCAGCCTTTCTGTCCATCCACACCCTTGAAAGGCATGTTGCTCCCTTGGAAGAGGGTCCTTGCACTTCTGTCAAGCATGATGGCTAAACCACCCTTTGGCTGGCCTCCAGCTTTTCTCTGCATGAAGGATAGTTACGATCCTCTGGTCTCTTTGCAACTGCACAGGAAAAGGGAGATGTGACTTATTTACCACAATGCAATCTCTCCTCCCCTCCAACAAAACAAAAAAACCCCAACCCCAAACCACCAGCCGACCAGCCAGCAAATAAATCAGCCTCCCTTTGCGATGGTGGCTGAGGGTGATGACTTGCACGCTGTGCCTCTCCCTCTGTGCAGGCGGAGGATGCTCAGAGATTCCCTGCTTGAGAGGTGCTTCCCCCTCCCACAGGGTCCTCAAAAGCTCCCCCAGCAGTTGTGGGAGGAGGAGGAGGAGGAGGAGGCAATTACTTTCAAGGCAAGATGTGCCAGTAGAGCCTAGTTAGCAGAGGTGTCTGGCGCCTGAGAGCGATGTCTATGAATGAACCGAATTGGTAAAGCTGCTGTCACACACTACAGATGAAGCGACTGCACTTGTATTAATGCACATCTCACCCGAACTTGAGGATCTCTGTCCCAAATATGCAGGGCTGTGAAAGCGGAGCTGCTGCACAATGCGGCTGCCGCGGTCTCACCTCATTGTGGATTCCCAGGGAGTGCAGGATTGGGAGGGGGAGCAGGTGCACGCTTTGGAGGAGGTGGGACCAGCCATTATCAGCCTGAGCATTAATTGTCGAATTAACATCACACTGTGCAACACGAGTAAATAAGAGTCGGCAGTTTGGGTTTCTTGCAGAAACCTCCTGTTCCAAGGGCTTTGTGTCTGCTCTGATCTCTCTTCCACCTCACGTTGCAGAGCCTGGCAGGAGTGGCTGGTGGTCTCTTAAAGAGCATGGATGGTTTTTCCCTCTCTTGCACCGCTCCTGCCATGCAAAGCAGGAGGCAATGTGGGATGAACACGCAGAGCTGGCCTGGATATAGTTTCTGCAAAAGTGCTTACATTAACACTGTGCATTACCCTGGCCGCAGATTGGGTGGGGGTGGCTCTTCATCCTTTTGGCAATTTCTGTGGGTTTTCTGCCGGTCGAAGTTACCAGAAGCTGTTAAAAATCTGCTATACTTTCCACGCTAAGAGGCAGCTGCATTTCAGGAGTGAAGTGATACTTACGGCCGAACCACCTTTTTCTCCAGGCATCTTCATGTATGAAGTACTGCAGGTCCTTTGGGATGATTATAAGGTATTTATAGTTGAGGAGATGGATGACTTACTTAGTCCTAACCATATGAATGATATCGCAGTGATGGCAGCCTTAAACGCAGACAGCTAGAGGTCACATTTGATTACATAAAGCCTGGATTTGAGCCGAAGCAGCTGGGAGAGATGTTCCTCCCTCCTTGAGAAATGACAAGTGCAAAAACATCCTTCCTGACTTGGGTTCCTGAGGCAGCCAAGAGCAGAGTGCCTCTGCGTCTGAAACAGGGTAGGGTGCCAGTGGCTCTGTTATCCTTGGCACGGGGAGGCAACTTGTTAGTGGTGGTAGCACAGCCCAGCTGGCAGGGTTGAGAGGCCGCGGCAAGCAGAGTGTCCCCAGCATTCATCTTCCCATCCCCTTCCAGTAAGCGCATTAGGACGTATCTCATTCTGCGCTGATTGCTCTCCTACGCTATTAATTTGTGGCCGTATAAACTCCTGCCGCTATTATATAGTTAGGTGATGCAGAACAAAGCTGCTTACTAACACATGGAGGAGCGCTGGATGCTCGTGGGGCAGCTCCTATCGCCACACGTGGGAAGGGACTCAGCTCCCCCCGCTTGCCCAGTCCCTCCAGAAGGAAGCCCCAAGGCTCAGGCATCCCCCATGCCTGGGAGTGGTGGGGTGAGTTATGGTGGTTGGTACTTTGCCCCCCCCACCCCAAAATGAAAATGATGTGGGTTGGGTCTCCTGCCCTAAATGAACATTTTGGCATCTTCTCCGTTGTCAACCCTTCTCACAGCCTGCCAAAAGGCACAGCATCTCTGTGGCTGGAACAAGTTGGGGAAGACCTGCTTATGTGTCCTTCCCGTGGTGGTGAGGGGCAGGAATGAAACAGGAAAAAGGACAGGAGGGTGGTAAGTGGGAAGAGAGACCCAGAGCTGAAAGATCAGAAAGCCCTGCTGATCGGGAGCAAGGCACATAGGTGTGAGGGGAACAGAGCAGAGCAGGTGAGAGCCTCTGGGACTGGCTCTGAGCTTGTTGAGGTTTGCTAGCTTCGTTCCCTTATTGCAGAGACAGCACAGAGCTGAATAGATGCATCACTGGTCTTTTAGCTTGATGCTCCTCAGATGTACAGCTATCAGAACTGGCTGACAAATCGGTGACCAACCCCTAGCCAAGAAGAAGCCAAGACTGGAGCTGGGAAGGACCAGCTCCTGGTGGGACAAGAGACCAGGAGCCACATGGATTGCAGTTACTGTGGTCCTCTGTCTTGCTATATGGTTGGAGACAGAGGGCAACCAATAAGCAAAACCCAAAGGAGGTGAGGCTGCATCCAGGTGGAGAAAAGGGCTGGAGATGCTTCCAGCCAGGAGGGCAAAGGCAGGTGTGATGGTGTCTTGCTTATCACCTTGTGGTTCCCTTCCCTGTCAGAGTCTTTCTCATTCTCACCACCTAACTCCTGCAGCCCCAGCTACGTCTTAGCCTCTCCCTGTCTGCAATCGTCCTGCCATCAGTGCGACGCTCAGCCAGGCTTGGCTTTTCAAGGCAGCATGACAAAGCTGCCTTTCCAGACCCCTTCCAGGTGAGCTGCAGCAGGATTTCCCGCAGCCTTGATGTCTTAGTGCAAGCCTGAGATAAAAAGGTAGGACTGTAAGTCCTGCTCTCATGCCGGAGCTGAACAACAGTGGGGAAGGGATGCCAGACCTGGCTGTGCAGGCAGAGCAAAGGCACTGCTGTCTGCTGCCTGGTCGGTGGGCAGGAGGGAACACGTCGGCAGCAGCTCTTTTATGTCTAACTGCCCTCGAGCTGGAAGGGCAATGGCAGGCATGAAATTTCACTGCCACTCTTGTCAGCCTGATGGACAGAGTAGCCCCTTGCCCCCTCTTGAGGGTGTGAGAAGGCCAAGCAGAATGGAAACGAGTCGTACCCAGAGGGGAGAATCAGCTCTGTGTCTGGGGGTCCCTTCTGCAGCTGGTGCTGGGTTTATCTTACAAAGTTATATCACTGGTGTTGGGCACAACCTCAGTTCTTTGGGTTACAAGGTTCAAAGAATATGAGTGCTTGCATTTCATATGTGCCCCATGGATAAGGAATCTAGAGCACAGCTACTCCAGGTTCATCATCGCCTTTATAACAGCCACCACTGGTCTGTGAAGGCTGTACCTCTTTTTCTACATCATCAGCAAATCTCTCTGAGTTCCTGTCATGAGCACAACCAAAATCTCTGAGGTTTGGGAGAAACAAACAAAACCCACTTAGAATGAGACCAGATGCGGTATGGTGGTCATATGCTGCACATTTATGCAAATCTTGCTGTCACCTGTAATAAGACTTGATACTGTGAAGCACGAGGTTTTAATCATAGTGATGTGAGTGACCTGGGGCTTACCATCTGTACAATTATCCAGCCCTC
The DNA here is from genome assembly GCF_900496995.4 of Aquila chrysaetos chrysaetos. Lineage (NCBI taxonomy): Eukaryota > Metazoa > Chordata > Aves > Accipitriformes > Accipitridae > Aquila > Aquila chrysaetos. Next base: position 3,242,384 of record NC_044008.1, read on the forward strand.
CAGCAGCAATATTTGACCCATTGGAGACAGAGAGGCATGTAGATATTGTAGTCAGGGTGCAATGCATCTATTATTTCCAAGCTATTATTCAGTTTAGGGTTATATCGCAGAGTTGGTCCTACACACGTGGGAAAGTATGTATCTTGATGGAGGCCCAGGTGGTCCTGAGCTGATTGCCTCCCACTTCATGTATTAAAGCAGAAACCCTGGTGCATGAACGCAGGAGCCACTGCATTCACAAGCTGACAGGCTCTGACCTGACCACTTGACAGTGGGCATCTGCATCCCACTGGGAAAGGAGTGAGATATTCAAAGATACTGAGAGTTGCCAGCTTGGAGAAGTTGATGTCAAAGGAGTGACCCTAGAGATAAAGTCCCATGTTAACTGGTAGGCAGACAGGCAGCAATGTCCCAGGGTAGGACCCAAGAAATGAAGCCCAGGGTCTGGTAATTCTTTGGTGTGCGTTTTGACTGCCAATGGTGCTGGATAACCAGTGGTGCCGGATAAATGCTTCTGGCCTAAACCTCTGGCTGGTGTTTACATTCGCTTCCGGTGGACCTGGTGTCCAGTCAAGCTCCCAGCACTCGATCGCTCATCTGAAGTGCTGACTCTCAAGCTCAGTGGTTTTGTTGCTTTAGAAGCCATTCCCAACACAGGACTTTCTCCAAATGATCCTGCCAAGATGCTCCGACTTTCCCCATTAACCAGCAGGAGAGTTTAGGCTGTGCTTCAGAATAATTATGCACAAGGCACAGAGTCAAAAGAAAGGTGGAAGATCCTAAAACATGCACAGATATGCTCTACTCTTCCTATCTGTGTCCTTGAGACATTTTACTACCTTCCAGAAAAGGAAGTATCAGGTGCTAAACGCTGGCTGCAGTCCCCTTCTCTCCTGGGTACCGTTTCTCATGAGATTTAGGCTGCTCTCTGGCTGGGAAGAGAACAGGAGTTATTCAAAGCTATTTTCTGTGGAATATTGGGGTGATGTTGGGTCAGACTGTGGCACTGGAGCCTCAGGACAGACCCTCACGGGGTCAGCGCCAACCTTTTTCTGTAGGAAGAGCATAGGCTTTCATACCTGCGCATTGGCATGAATGCTGACCAAGAGGATGCAGGGTCCTTGAGCCTAGCCAGGTGCACTGCAGGTCCCTCATGTCTCAGAGCCCCAAAGTCATTCTGTATGTGCAGTGGCAGGGAGCTCTGCTTTTGAAGGTGAGCCGCGGCATCCTTGAAACACTGGTTCCAAGACCATTTGGGATGTGAAGTCAAGTGACAACCACAGATCTCTGGGTTGCCCTTACATCAGCTCTTCCTTCCTTTGCCTTTCTTCCTATCCTTTTATTGCCTTTATTCTACATAGGACCTTTCTGAACAGGGAGGTACAGACATGAGGCTGTTACACAGCAACTGTCCCATGCCTGATCTATGCCAAGGAAGACCAGCCATTTTCTCCAGTAATCCCTGCAGTCCCTCTTAGTTGCACAGTCTTTAGGAAATGCAGTTCCTTTAGTTGTAGCAGAAATCCTGAGACAGGCTTATCTGTCTACAAGATACCTGCCAGTGGGTAAACAGACTAGTACAGATGTTTTGGAAAAGCAGGAGGAAGAGTAAGACCTTCCCTTGTTGGCCAGCAAGCTCCAAATAGATTAGTCTTTTAGACTGAAAAAAAAATATAACTTGTTCTAAGAAACCTGGGAACAGGCTGACAATATGGGATGTTAGGTAGCACCTGCAAGAGTTTGTTTCTGCTGCATGCTATACAGTCAAACTGAAATATGGGGAGTTTCTGATGGGACATGTCATGCCAGACTAACCAGCTTTCTGTGCCTATGATTACGGCACCGGGATTTACTCCGCACATCTCCTTGCCAAGATAGCTCATGCCCATTTGTTCTTATACTGCTGACCTTGGGCTAGATCTTTACTTAGCCTCTTGTGCATTCAAGAGCTGGTTCAGGGCAGGCCTTAGTAGGAGGGCTCCCCCAAAGCCTGGGCTACCAAGCCTGCCAACTGGTAGCATCTCCCTGGGGTGAGTTTAGTGCTCCTTCCAGCCCATCTTCTGCTCCTTCCCCGTTATCACTCAGAGGAGGATCTTAGGAAGAGGCATGGACATCAGCCCAAACATTTTCCAGACCATCTTGACATCAGGCAGCGACAAAAGAATGAGCAGAGCTGTTTTTCTGGAGAATGCCCCACAGGGAAGGGATTTGGCTCTCCATCATGCTCCCATGAACCAAGCCAGTGGCAGGGGTTGGTGGTCGCTGGGAGCCGCAAGCTAAGCGAGACTGATGTAATTAGTGGCACCACATTGTGCTGGAAGCGCTACAGCCTAAACCTAAATTTTCAGCATTGTGGCAGCCAGGGCTGTGTCCCAGTGGCTCTGCTTCGCTGGGTGGTTCCGTCTTCCCTCTCTGCTGATGGGGCCAGTACAGGACACGGAGCAACTGAGCCAGAAGCTCCTTCCAGCAATGTTCTTCCTTGGGGCTGTAGGAGTTTGACACTCAGGCCTTGCAATTCTCCAGGCTCAGGCTGTAACAACACTGAGCAAGCAGCCAGTCAAGATCCTTTTTAGGCTACTTATAGATATAAGCACAATGTTTCTCAGTAATTAGTGTCTTGGCACTGGCCGAGGCTCTTTGGATGCTCAAAGCTGGGATGCTAGACATAGGTTTAAGCCATATATCAGCCAGGTGATCTATATGGGACACCACCATGTACTAGCAGATATCTGCACTAAGGAGAGATCCATTTCAGTCTAGCTTATTCCCCTAACCCCTTGGTGACACACTCTTGGGTCTTTGGAGGGGGTTTTGGATCCTGCAGCAGGGATCATCTTCTGGGATCAGGTAGGGGACAGTCACTGTGCTCCATCCCCTGCGCAGGGGTACTGGGGAGGGGAAGAGTGCCTCCCTGCTCTCAGGCTTTCCAGCAGCCTGTTGTTCTGCTCTGATGTCAGGGAGGCGGCTTTGCCAGGGAAATCACAAAGGCAGCCACAAGTGGGACTTAAAATAGCTCTTCATGCAAGGCGGAGGGAGGGGGGGAACGGCGGGGAGAGGACTCCGCCTGCCACATTGACAACTTTCCGAGGGAGACTGAACTCTCGCCTGTCAGTACTCGGCTTCTTCCCCAGCTGAAGATCCCAGAGGGGAAGAGGGATCCGGTGCCCCTTGGATGCTGCAAACCTTCCTGTCTAGCAGGAGATTTCCAGTCGGCTGGGAGAAGGGAACAAAATCAAAGCAGCATCCTGGGAGAGGAACGGGGGCCAGACCATCCCCAGCTGGTGGCTGGGTTCGTGCTAGAGCCAAGTCCCCCTTCCCACGTTCCCCCTCCTCCTGTGGCATCCTGTGGCATCGCTGGAGATGGGAAAGGCACTGGCTCTGCTGCGCTTGGCCGGCCCAGCCAAGTTCCCACAGAAGCCAAGGTTGGAGGCTACGGGGACGTACGAGGTGGCTGTTCAAGCAGGGAAAGTGGCCACCACAGAGGGCTCTGTGGCTGTGCGGTTGGGAGGCTTCGTGCTTCCACGTGCTAGGAATTACCTGGAGGCAGCATGGGCTATGCCTATGCTGGCTTTCTTGGGAAAGCCTGGGCAACGAGTGAACTCATCAGAGCTGTGCAAGCCACATCCCACCCCAAACAAGTTGGGGGTAGGGTTTGAAGCCCTGCTCTTGCCCAGGGGATGTCCCTAGTCACCTGCAAATCAGAGTGGATCACAGTTGGTTTCCTAGCAGGATGCAGCACTTCTCCAGGCAGCTCTGTGGGGCAATTTCCTAACTCAACAGGTCACACCAGAGCTGTCCCATCCCATCATCTCTACTGGAATGCTTCAAAGCCGGTCCATTTTTCCCTCCCACAGCAAACATCAGTGGTGATGAAAAGCTCTGGGTTGAGACTGAGTTGGTTGGGTGGACTACTTTTTTAGTCAGCGGGTGGTTGATCCTGTTCAAAAGTGGGTGCGTAGAGCTAATGGGACAAAACACCTTCAAGAGCTGCCTATTTCCAGTGCACCGTATGGAAGCCCAGAGAAGACACTTTGTTAACACTAATTTTGAGATGTGTGAAGTTAAACGCCGACACATCTCCCTTGTGTCTGGGTTGAGGAGACATCCTTTGGAGGGTCGCCAGCCTGGGGCCCCTCCTAATGTGCACAGCTGCGGTAGCAGGAGCAGTTTATGGCTCATGCGTGTACCACTAACTGCATGCCTTTTTGGGAACAGCCAGCAGATAAATGACCTTGCAGCTCCCTGACTCTGATTGTCTCCTGCTCTCTGCAGGCTGGCAAATCCAGGACTGATATTCTGACCCCCCTCCAACCATTTTTGGTTTTTTTTTCCTTTTCTTTTGCCAAGTTGCAACCTGTGCCTTGTAGGTGTGCTGATCCTTGTCTTACATTCATAAATATTCAGTGTCTGCTGTATGAGCCTTTGGGCTGGAGCATGTCACATAGCAAGAATTCTGACTTTCCTGTGCACAGAGCGTTACAGGAACTTCCTTGACCCACCTCCCAGGGGGATAATGCTCCAATACTGCACACTTGTGTCCTTAAAATCAAACACTTCAGCCAGACAAACCTTTGATAGATCAGGGCTGAGGTGGTTTGCATTGGTGGCTGGCTGCATGGGGAAGGCAAGCTTTGAAAAAAACTTCTGGTACAGAGACATAATGAAGCACCTTATCTTTATCTGCTCTGAGATATGGCATCTACCTCTATGTGACTCTACCAATGCACCTTCTCCTTCCCTACCCCACCGCTGTCCCAGACCTAGAGATGCCCTTAGTCCACGTCTCTTGCACTCCCAAACTTGCCCCGGCTCTGCTAACCTGTTCCAGCCTTGCTGCTGGATGCTCCTCTTTGGCAAAGTGGTTGAACACATGACTGAACATTACTCATTGCAATGGGACATGTGTGCATGCTTAACTCAAACATGCTGTTCCAGTCTTTTGCCTATTTTGGGCCCTAATTTGGAGATTCCACACACATCTGCTATTACCCCACAACTCTAAGCTCATGCTATGCTGCAGCCAACTTTCTGCTTTGGATTAAATTTACCAGGGGTTAAATAAGATCACTACTCTTCTCCATCCCATGATCCAACCTGAGATTTGGACATATAGAGCAGCATAAGTCTTAGGTTGTCTTGTCCTACCTATTTAGCCTCCCTGACCTCTAGTCTAGGGACTATCTTGCCTGAATCATCCTCACTCAAATTCCCCCTCAAGTTTCCCATAAAATAGTGCACTTTGGGGAAAGAGCTGGGAAAGAGCTTTTGTAATATGTGTCTATATATGTGTGTGCTCAGATCTTACCTTAGGAGGGTAGCAGGTATTACTGCAAACGCCTCCTGGCTCTTGTTCCACCTCTGGGTAGCTACAGTCTCTTGTAATTTATCACGAATTAAGTATCCCCGCCCCTGTGCTCTCCTTCACCCCCCACTTGCCTTTCAGAGGAATGCATTGGCCTTGTGCCTCCAGGCTGCAATTCAACTGCAACTCATGCTGCATCTGCAGATAGATCCTCAGCACTGTGAAACACAGCATTGTTTTTTCTTCTCTGAATGGCCCTGGGTAGAGGAGCTGTGGTGTAATTCACTGCTTCCGTGCAAGGTGCATGTCCTCCAGCTCTGTGTTGGAGCGATGGATAGGGCTGACCCCTTGACATCTGGCCGTACAGGGCTTGCGTGACACAGAATAGTGCGGAGTTGCTGCTGCTGCTGCTGCAAAGCCAAGTCATCGATATAAGTTAGCTTGTGTGTGGGGTTTCACGGGGAATAATGGGTTCAGCATTCAGGGACTGTTTGCTCCTGACGCTGCCGCAGTCTGCTGTGGCTGAGTCTGGGCAAGAGCCTATTAAATGCTTAAGCATCTCTTGCAAAGTGCCATATGCCCTCAACTACTGGCAGGATCAGACTGTGTCCACATTCATGCTATAAATGTTCAAGGTTACTAATATAATCTTCTCCATTTCTCAGTCAGGATTGCCAATGACCAAGGAAGATTGGTCCTAATTTCCTATCACGCCCTCATTGCTTTTTGCCTTGCCTATGCCAGCAACATGTGGAACAGCAGTTCTGTTGCCAGCCCACGGAAGCAAGCCATTTCCACCTGCCTTAATTAAAAATCCCCTTGCAGACAGGAACTTGGGAATGGCCATAGTGGTTAAACGTAAGGTCCCTCACCTATGCTTGTGTCCTGTCTCTAGGAATTGCCATCAGCAAATGTGGATAGAGTATATAAACAGAGCAAGCACAGAGGCATCCTCGCTCACATCACTTATCCAGCCTCAGGAATTTGTGTCTTCTTGAGTCAGTGAAACCACTTGAAACTCCAGCATGTCCTGGATGTATTTATTTGCACTTACTGTAATCATTTATTTTGTATGTGATGTCTTTGTTTTCTAGAAAGAGGGTGCATGTCAGCTGAGTCTCATGATGCACTAAATACATTAATTTTGTGCATACTCAGGTGCATGGCTTGTTCATCTGAACATGTTCTCCTTTGTGTGCTGAGGGAGAGAAACTGCACAGGGATGTGCATTGCTGTTGTCCTTGTACAATGACTAGAAGGAAATATCCATGAGGAGGAAAATAACTGTCAAAGACGACCAGTGCAAATGATGCAGGAATGGTGTATTGCAGGACTGATCTGTTCAAGGTGATTTCAGGCAGGTACAAGCTTGGCCATTCAGCATGTCTTGTATCACAGGAAGAAAAAACTTATTTGTTGCTTGTTTTGGACAAAAAACATTGTGCTTGTTACATGCCAGCTATTCCTCATATCCACCTAGAGTCAGGCCAGCTTGGTCCCACACCCAGGCATCGAGGATCAAACCCCATTTTCCCTGTGCTGCTCCTTGGTTCTTCCATGTACAGAATATGCAGAGATTCCCTCAAGCGAGCAAAGAAGCTGCCGCCAGAATGCAAAACTTTCTTCCCTTCTCCCAGCCAAGGGACAAGGGCCTGTGCAGGAAGATGCTCTGAGGATCAGGGCACATTTCCCTTTCTTCTTGCTCTGGTGTCCCCCTTGGATTGTTGTTGAGTTGTTTGATGACCACAAGGTATATGGAGCAGCCTGGGTCCTCCAGGTCCTCGCAGGGCTTGTGACCAGTGCCTAGAGAGGTGGGACATGCTCTGACACGGACTTGTTGCACAGCAAGGTGACATCCATGACATGCTTTGGAGTATGGTCTTCACTTGTTTGAAGTCTTGGAGCTCAGGCCTGCTTCCTCCGGGATGGGTGTTCAGGGTAAACTAGTCTTGCTTCTGGTTTTCTGGCTATCCAAAGAAGACAGGCTGAGAAGGTCTGCTTATTTCTGACATGTATCATCTGTGTCTCTAGTATTTAAAATGGTTAGTGTTCATCACCCCTCCATGCCCCCTCAGCTCACCCAGGAGAGAGATTTATTCTGGCTGGTTTATCATCCGTAAATCTCCTTGGTTGACTCCATTTTGCATTTTAACAAGAAACAAGCAGTTTGTAATAACTGCAGAGATTAAACTCTGACAGACTCTCAAACCATTAACCTGAAAGAAATATAACAATAAATTAAACATATTAATGAAGCTGTACTGCAAGCCTGAATTTGTTAGGTAAATTGTACAGTTACTAACAATGAACCCAACTTAATGTAATCCATCACCAGGGAGGTTTGGGAGGTGCAGGGTGGGGATGGATACCAGCAGTCCTTCTCCATCCTTGCGTCAGGATGGGAGTATGTCGAGGTTCTTGTATGGCTAACCAGGGTAGTCATCCTTAGGTCAAGCATCTGAAGTGAAATTTCACCCAGATAGATTCACCCTGTCTTCAGCCTGACCTAGGAGGACTTTTGTGTTGTTTGGGGAGCGGGCAATGTTGAACCATTTGCAGGGTGTTGTTGCGCAGTCCCTGTAAAAGAAGCATGTGGTGACAGGGCAGACATCTCAAAAAGGGTGTTTTTGTAGGGGGTATTACCTTTTCCATGGCTTGTGCTGTCCTGATCTTTGCTGGGGAAAGGGCCTGGTGGTGGTATTTGTGATAGACTCTAGGAACTGGTCTCCATTGCCTCACATCCTCTACCTAATTCACATCCTCTGTCACATACAAAGATCCTTTGCTGTGCTGGTGCTGTTTAATCATGCCCATAGGCTGCAGATGGACAAGGCTGAAGCAGAAATTTGTGACACTGTGCTGGTTTTGACTAAGCCCAAACCTGTGACAACACTCCACCACATTATCCCTCCAAAACCTTGCCCCATTTTACCCCCACGTGCACAGAAAAGCACAGCCATCATGTCCCACAGTGTCCGAGGAAAGAAGCAGTTAGAGCATGCTTCGTTTTGCTGCGGCACTAGGAACAGCAGGGTGCACGCCTAGAGCAAAAGGATGTGGCATCATGTACGAGGGAGTGCAGCACGTGGGTAAATGCAGTCATGAGTGCAGCAGCAGTGCAGGTGGCTGCTAATTTGAACAGTATCCACTAAGTGAATGAAGCCAGCAGGGGTGAGGAACAGGGATTTGTCATTTCTGGGAGGCGGTTTTGGGTCCCTGCCAGCTCGGCGGGTTTGGGAGCAGCTCCTCTCATCCAAACAGCAGCTGCAGAGCCAGTCCCAGCCAGAACCTCCCCATGTGCAATGGGTTGCTCACAATATACGGTGGAAAATAGGGTTGGGAGAAACCTGAGAGCTTGTCTAGTCCATCCCCCTGAAGGCAGGATCAACTCTACCTGTATCCTGCATGACTGGAGCTTCTCCAGCTTCTTCATGGAACTGCCAGGCTCTGCAGGCAAGCTGCCCCATGGTTCCTTTACCCATGTGGCTAGAAAGTTTCTCCAAAATCTAAAGCCAGCCTCCCTGCTATTATCCACAGCAACTACCCACACCAGACACAGAGAAAGGTTTATTCTCTTCCTTTTTTCTCCCCATTTGAAGATTATCCTGCTTCCCCTCCATCTTCTCTAAACAGCCCCAGTTCCTCCTGTTTTGCAGTACAAGTTCAGGCTCCCCAGGTCCCCCATGAGTCTCATCCTCTTCACCTGGCCTTCCGAAGTGCCCCACTCATGGCCTCAGCAGTACCATCTCAGTACTCAGTTATTGTTGCCTGAGAGTATTTGCCTTCCCTGAGTTCGATCCTGTTTCTTTTTCTGAACCATTTCTTCAATTCATGCAGGTCATTTTGTGGTCCAAGCTTTGCTCTTCAGCATGCTCGCAGCCTTTCCTGATTTAACTAGCTTCTTCCTTTATCCTGGTCATTCAGGGAAGTATCAACTAATGCTAGCCAAAGGGCTTGCACGTGTCTTCCCCCAGCTCCCAGTAGCTTAATGCACCCTACAAAAGCTCAGGCTGCCTTAGGTTGCTCTGGAGTAACTCTGGACCTAGTGCTCTGAAAATCAGGCATTGAATTCCCAGAGGTGGCAAATGGGTGGTATCTCTTGGAGATTGCTTACCTGTGTATGCTTTCCCCTGCATCTCCTTATGGGAAGGACTCCTTCTCTCACCACCAGCATCCTATGGCATCCAGGACTCTGTCCTGAGCAGAGCGAATCCCCCATGACCAGGATCTTCCAGGCAGCGGACAAGCGTGGTGGGATGGTTTTGTGGCAGGCAAATGGATCTGGGTCAGGGAATTCTCCTGTACGCTTGGTCCTGCAAAGCAATGGAGAGTTTTCCTTGGCAAGGTGCCAAACACCCTTTGAAGTGTCAATCACATCATTTGGCATTGATTTTTCTTTTAAGGTCTCCCCGCCGCTCCCCTCCCAAGAGCCAGGCTTTCCGCTGACAGGCCGTCTTGTGTGGGAATTTTGAGGCTGTGCAATGCAAAGTGCTGCAGAGACCTGCATTGGACTTGGGTTCCTGCAAATGGGGCGATCCCTGCTCCCCGTATAAGCGTGTTGCCATGCGCTGCTGCTGCACTGGGTATTGACTGGGCATCGCACCAGCACAGGCTTGGGTGCGTGGTCCTGGGGGCATTTCTTGGCAGGGGATGGAGTTTAGCAGATGATTTTGCCACCAGTGCTGTGGGATGGGCCGCGCAAAGCTTTCACATGGCACAACAGTGGGATTTTCCCCACGTCCTTGGATGATTTTAATTCCAGTATTTTTTCTTTTTGTGTCTAAGGTTTTGCTGGACTTACCAGCAAGCGTTTATATCACCGTCCTCTCCAAGATATATTTAAACTGCTCTCTTCACTACTTGTAGCAGGGACTCTACTTTTACTTAAGTGGTAGATGTGTCTGCATTTAAATCACGATGTTTTTTTCTGGGACTGACAGCTGGGAAGTGCTAGGTGGCTTCAGCTTTATAATTACCTCTGTCTGTCTTGTCTGTGTGTTCATGCACACACACACGTGCAGTTGTGCGCCAAGCTGAAGAGGAAGCAGTGAATGCAAGCAACAGCTGGATCCAGTATGTGACAAGTCAGGAGGAATTGTTTTTCTTTAAACATCTTTTTATGTACATCTCAGTGCTGCTTTTCCCGGCTGCAGCATCACAAGAATGAATAACCCCGGAAATCCTCAGCCTATTTGAGAAAAATGGAGGTTTGCTAAATATTGGTTCTGCCTGTACGAACTTGCCTTCTGCCTGGGGATCGTGTATCACGGCAGAGTTCCCCAGCGGTTGGGCTGATGGGATTCTTAGGAGGAGGATGCCTTCGAGTTAAACTTTACGGCAGGCAAGGCAGAACAGCACTGGAGATGGTTGGGGCTTGGGGTTGAACCAGAAACGTGTTTGTTGCAGCAATCCTCTGCTTGCTACTGTCCCTTGCACAGCTGTATCCCTTGCACTCCCTGCTTCCTCTCAGCACTATTTCCTGATTCTGAACCAAAAATGTCCAAGGAGCTTTCTGTCACAAAGACACTTCAATTTTCCATCTTCAGGCACGTGTCCAGCATAGAGAAGTGTGCTGACCAGAGACACTTGATTCCTGTGGCTGTCTGGGCAGGCAGAAGCTGGGGAGAGGAGGGGTGAGACTTTGGGAATAAGGGCTTCTGCCATTGACCTGAGAACCCAGGAAAGAGCTGCAGTGGAGCGAGGTTTGGAGAGGCCTCAGCTCATAGTCTGTTTCCTTTTCCTTTTAATGTGTTTGCTCTCTAATGTGTGTTGACACAGTAAATACATATGTTTGTACAAACATCCCAGCAGAGGGTTGCTTTGAAAGCCCCTTGCAGGGGACGTGAAATGTGCACGGCAGATGTCGGGCGGCGACCTGCCGCCTGGTACGTGCCGCTTTTGCCAGTGATGTTGGAAATGGTCCCCATCAGGAGAAACTTGATGGGACAGCATAAGGCAGAGGATGCTTTGCTTGGATTTTTTGGACTGCTGCAGAAAGACACGGGAGCCCAGTGCTGGTCAGGTGCAGAAGGGTCTCCCTTATGCATTGCTAAGTGTTACACTGGGGATCCAAACTGTTATTGAGTATGTGCTGATGGTGAAAAAAGCATTGAGAAGTGTGGGGAGAGAGGTCTCCAAGGGGAACTGGACAGAGCTCCCCTGAGGAAGACGCTTGCATGTAGATGAAGCAGAAACTTGTGGGAAATGATGGACAGACCCAATGCTTTCTAAGAGGTGGTGCCAAAACTCCCTTCTAACCAAGCACAGTACAGCACTTGGTGTTGAACGGGGCAGCAAGGAGCTTGGCCATAACCAGATTCTTCCAGGTTCCTTCATAGCTGATCAATGTGCTTTTGCACCGAAAGCTACGCTTACAGTTGCCTGTGGCATCTTATTTCCAACCATAAAGTGCAGGAATCAGGGTCATGGGGACCTGCAAATGGGTTTAAATATGTTAAAACTGACCCCATCGTGATTCAAAGCCCTGTGAGCTACAGATGAGCCCGTATGGTTTCACAGACCAAATTCCAACACTATGGAGCTGGCTGCATCCATCATATATGAATAAGATGCCTCAGTACTGGCCACAAGCTGCTCGTGGTTGAAACTTAACACATACAAGGTGGAGGTGATTTTAGAGAGTACGGCGTACATGACACAACTTCTCGGGTTAAAGCTCAACCTAAGTTTGTCTGAGCAGTCCATGAGCACTCTTACCACCCCCAATTGATTAACAGACTCTTTTTACTCCTGATATACTGCGAATTGGCCACCTTGCTGTACTGCAGCAGTGTGATCTAACTGGGAAACCATGAATTCATGGGAAGCTCCAGCTTGGACAAGGCTTGTATGCCTGTAACAAGGATGGTGGTGGCAAATTCTTTGTTTCCTACTGTCAGCTCTGCACTAACGGCACGCTCTGTTAGCTCTTACCTGCAAGCTGCCCAGTGGCCCGTTTTCTGCTCATCTAAAATAAGAGACAGCTCTGTCTGCAGCTCTTCTAGCTCTGCAGGAGTTGGTTCATAATTGTGTAATAGCATAGCATCCAAAGATAGACAGAGATGAAAGTACAGTTCTCCAACCCTCTCCTTGTAATATGACATGCTGAGCAAACAAACATTACCCTCAAAATTAAGCATTTCTGTAATAAACCATCTACACACCTTTTCCCACATGGACAGCAAGGAAAGGGTGGATAGCCCGTCTGTAAGAGATGCTAGACAGTAACTCAGGCTGAAATTTGTCTCACCTAATGCTGGTCATCAGCACTGAATCGAGATGAGTTGCCGTTTATAGATAATGGAGAGGCACTGGCATCTCCAGAAAGCAATTCACTCCATCTGCTTGAGACACCTATTTAGGATGGCATGAATTGCCCTGTGGTGAAACCTGTCTCTTTCCATTGACTAGAGGGGAAACCTGCCTGACTCATTAGGCGAGATGTCTAATTTTCGGGAAGACCATGTTAAACAAGATGAATCCCACGTTTAGTGTATGCCTGGAAGGCACGCAGGTAACTGGCGACAGCAAGATGTCTCTGGAGCCAGACAGAGCAGGGCTGCTCAGTCCTCATCCATTTGTTTTCAGGTTGGTTTAGCTTGCCCCTCCTCAATATTTTTCACCAGAAATATCCTGCTGGGTTGAGCTGAGTTACTAGAAATGGCACCTTGTTTTGTCGTGGTCTGCGGAGTAGATGGGAACACTGTTGTGAGAAACATGGGATCTGAAGGGTTTCTGCCGCATTTCTCCATCCTCAACGCAACTCCTTCTCTGTGCTGCTCAGACTTTGCAAGGGACAGAGATTTCACTGTTCCCATTTTACAAATGGGACACTTGAGGCACAAAATGGGATGAGGGACAGCGAAGGACACTTGCAGGACTGGCAGAGGACTTGACCCCCTGTGCCTCCTGACACTCCTCTCAGACACCAGGGATTACGGCTGGCTGTGTACATGGACCTGGGGCTTCTCACTGCTGCTTCCCTCCCTGGGTGAAGCTGGAAAGCCAAAGGGGAGTTTTTAACTCATGGGTGGGACATGGCAAAGCTCCTTGTTGCTGGTCGGGAACACCAAACTAATGCACTAATGAGGCTGTAAAGGTGGCATTTGTGGTCTGAATTTGCTGTCCGCAATCCCACTGAGGTGCTGTTGCTAATATTTCCTAGGACTTGGCTTCAGACCTTCAGAGACACAGGAATTTGGAAATTTAGCCCATCACTAAATGTTGTTGTCTCTCGTTGTCACCCCTGTCACCTTTGGGGTTTTTTTCCTCTCCCAGACTCCCCAGCTGCCCCTCAAAACCCTTCTGTGCCAGGATGTGCCACCAGCTCACAGCTCATTTTGGATCATTTCTGCACCCGGCAAGAACTGACGTCACCTGCCCTAAAATCCCAAAGTCCTCTGCCAGTGTGCTGGGGGCTTGGGGCAAATCCTGGGCAGCAGCTTGTGGGACAAGGGTCTCCTTTACTTATTGGAAACTCTGATGGGGGGGACAGGGCAGGATGAGACCCACCCCAAAGCATTGATCCAGCTCTGGGACCTCTCAGGGAGTTGGGATTTCTATAGGGGACACACTCCATATAGCTGCTGACACCCTGTGGCTGTCGGAAGAAATGCAGTGACTTTCGCAGAAGGGTTGGGCAGATTTGGGTTTGAAAAATGTGCTTCCAGGAAAAAGAAAAAAAAGACTGTTCTTGGAAGAAAAAAAACAACAAAAAAAGGAAACAATCCCCCAGACGCTTCCCAGCTGTGCTTTTAGTGCTACTGCAGGGACAAAGGTGGCAGCTGGCTGGCTGGCAGCCTGCTTGTGGCTGTCTCCGCTCCGCTCCCAAGGCCATGGGCCGAGGGCAAGGAGCTTTGAAGAGCTCCCATTTTGGGGGACGGGTGGGAGAAGGCAACTGCAAATAAAGATGTAGGACGCGGCCACCTCCTCACCAAAAAAAGTCTTTTAACTCTTTCTCCTTCCTGCTCCATGTCCCTCCTCTTGTAGTTTGTTTGCTACCAACTGCCAAGATGCTTCCACACAGAATAATATTTTCCCCTTTGTATTTTCTTTCCTAACTGCCAAGAGATCTGTATACAAACACAAGTTTCTCCCTTTTATAAGCAACCATCTAGTCTTCCTCCAAGAGAGTATAACAGAAGCAGAGAAAGAAAAAAAATAAGAGAAAGGAGAGGCACGATCATGCTCTGCTCCTCAGCACGAAAGGGGTGGGGAGGAGTTGTTGGCCCAGGACAAAATTGGCAGTGTAATAAGTTTTAGCTTTAGCCTTTGAAGATGAGAGAAGAAGCAGTCGATTGTCATAAACGGAGCGGGCATGTCCCTTTAAACCACAAAGCCTGCAAAGATAGCCCGGAGTCCCAAAAATAAAGGCTTCACACTGCCTTCCTCTGTCATTCCCGGACAGAAATAGTAGTCCAGTGGGAACCATTAAAGCCATGATGAGAAGCGCCAGTCTTCTCCGATGAATGCAGCCGGGCCCAGAAGGGTGCAGGCGGTGGGAGGAGGTTGGCTCCTGGGGCAGCTGGTTGGGCTCTGGTCCCCATCACATGAACTGGCATCGCCTGCGGAGACGAGCCCTACACCGGGGACATGGCTCTTCCCTCCTGGTATGGAAATGAAGCACCTGAGCCGATGCAGGATTGCTCCCCATGGCCCATTTTGTAGCCTGTCCTTTGTCTTGCCCTGTTTTAAACGTCCTGAGGAGGGCTGGAGGGCTCAGGCTGAGTTCAGGGCTGTGAATGATGCCAATGTCCCAGGAGGCACTGATGCGGGGTTTTGCGGCACATCCATCTCTGCATGATGAACCGTGCCTCCTGCATCCCTTGCGGACGTGTCCTCCCTCTTTGAGACAGCCGGTGGCCCGCTTTCATCACTGTAAACTGCTCTGGGAGAGCTAAAATCTAGTGCTGGGGGCTGCATGGTGCAGGACCAGACAAAAAAGGGCAGGATGAGACCACCAGCTAGTGAGGGATGGCCCTGGGGCTGGCGTAGGGACAGTGGGTGGCAGTGGGGACAGTGGGTGGCAGTGGGACAGCTACTGCAGCTGCGCCATCTGCTGCACACGTAGAGAAGTTTCGACCAAAAAGGAGCATTTTGGACTAATAGTTACCAAAAATAATTGTCAGCCCATCCCCAACCCCTTCTCCTTCCCCCTCCTTTTGCGCTGGATGCGCATGCATAACCGCTCACCTCCTGCACTTTTTTCACCATCTCCCATGGACCAAAAAAACTTTAGATGCAACTTGATAAGGGTTAAGTAACTATTAAAAAGCCTGTTTTTCTGCCTTTCTGTCTTATGAGGGAGATCTGTAGAGAGATGAAAACAAGTGAGCTCCAGGCACATGTAAATCTGTTTTCCCGAGGGCTCAGTGAAGCATCCTCAGGGGAGTGTGAAGATCTCCAAACCTGAGGTTACTGTGTTTTGTTTCAGTTTCATGAAACTGATCTAATTTCACCACAACAAAATGCCAGAAACATGGAAAGCTTTCCCTCAAAAGGAGATCAGGTTTTGGGGAAGAGTGAGCAAATGGTAATTCCAGTAAGGGGTCTGTTTTCAAGCAAAGCCTCAATATTGCAGATGTTTCAAGCAGTTGTTCACATGAAGGTCGGTGTGTACCTCGAAATGCACAGGGTTTTGCATATTGTATCTTCTTGACTTGGAATTTCACTAAATAACACCCCAAACTTCAGGAATATGAAACACCAGCACTAACCCACTCTGGCAGGACTTCAAGGAAAAGGAGTTGCTTCTACTTTGGAGGTTTGATGTCCTGTTTCTTTTCTTGCAGTCACCAATCCACATTAGTTCCTCTGGAGTCCCTGCTGCTACTGGTGTGTAAATCTGGGGTAACCTGTTGATTTACTCCAGCACAAAGCTGGAGGTGATCACAGAAATAACTAGCTGCTTTTAGGAGTGATTTTGCTGAAGCCTGAGCCATTGCTTCAGTGAAAGGGGGGGTTAAGCTCTTACATCCCTCATCCTGCAAATACTGCAGCGTGGCTATGGAGGGGTGCCTTGGCTAAGACCCTGCTCGGAGGCAACCTGTGCAAGGACAAAGCCAGGAGAGCCGTGTGAACCGAGGGGAAGAGCAGCACAGATGAAAGGGGGAGTAATTATGCATCTCAATATCCTCCTTACCAAGCAGCGCTTGGCAGGTATATCTGATCCCCGAGTCTTTTGTGTCATGACTGGCACTTGCTGTATTGACGCTGAACTCCTGACCTTGCTTTGTCTCGCACCACGACCTTATGTCAAAATGGCTTTGGGTAGAGTTTCATTGCCCGGGTTACCTCGAGGTCCCAGAGGAAAGTGATCCCTTGTCTCCCATGAGTGACACGCTCTTGCTGTCTCTTCCCAGCCCATGGGAGATAGGTGAGGGCTATGGAGACACAAGAAGATCATGCCCAGGCTATTCTTCCATCATGTCCCATCACCAAAGGTTCAGCTGGGTTTGCCGCATGCTCCCTGTCTTGCTTGACATGTTCAAGATAGCGGGGAAAGATCCTGTTTGGGCACCCCAGGGACCTGAAACACGGCAGTGCCATGAACATCTCTGGCAAGCAGTCCTGGCCTTTTTCCCAAATTCTGCTATCCAAGCACGCAACTGCAGCAGTAGTGGCTGGGGTATGGTTTTATTCTGCTAGCAACCACCCCGGGAATGCTTGCATTTTGTCCCCAGAAGTTTTCAGGCAGGACCTGTTTATTGGTCTCCACCGATATGTGGCCAGGTACGAGCCGCTTGTACAGAGGTAACGAGCTGTGTAGGTAAATAGCAACCCACAGACCTTTAGAGGATGGAGGACTCCTGCAGCTCCTTATGGGAGATCAAACATCTCAGTCTCTTACATTAGAAGAAAAGTAACTAGCTGTCTTGCCTCAGACAGGACATTGCTCTGGTATTTACAAAAGTAAATAAAAGGTCTGGGAAAAGATATGGGGCACCAAGTGAGTTGCAGACCTGCAAGTTGGTCCTGTTGGAAGGAAAGTGTCTCTTCTTGGCTCTGCTCTGATTTCCCGGCTGGGCTGTGGTCCTTATGCATCACTTGGCTCAGCCAAAGCATCCCTAAAGATGGTCCACCAGGGCCCATTTTATGCTCAGCTTTTCCAGGCTCCTGAATGGCTCAGGCAGCCTTTCTCCTCTCCCAGAATTCCCCTGCCTCTGTCTAAGTGGAATAATATGTCAGCACTCGCCCACTAAATCTCTCTGGCTCCCTTAATTCTCTCTTGATCATGCCTTGTGCCTTGCCCTTTGTACCATACAGCTCCTTTAGGACCGTTCCCAGCAGATCTGCTAATCCTTTTAAGTGCACACGGAGGGCTCTGTTTCCTCCATGGGGTGCAGATGCTGGGGTGTGCTTGGCTGGGAGGAAATCACTGCCATCCTCGACCACTGCATTTCCACCTTTTGTCTCTTTGTACATGGAGGCTTTACACTGATGGTCCTGGCTGGTGATTTACCAGTGTTAAAAATGTGCCTACTACGCCATTATTTTTAAATTCATTTGAATTATTCTTAGATAATTCAATCAAGGGCTTTGAATACACATTTGGCTAATTCTGATTGATGTACAAGGAACCCCTGTGATTAAGGGTCTGAAGATACGTGCTATTCTTATGCTATTGGAGGTAATAATTACTCCACTTCCATAACGCTTTTCATTTGAAGATTTCCAACACCAATCAATTTTTACTTTCCCCAGTCCTCTCTGGAGGTGCCCCTAATAATGATCTGAGAGCCATGGGTGTGTGTTCATACAATATGCTGTTTTCCACTGTGTCACTCTCTGAGCTGAGGGATGCACGATGATGCATGCTACTTTGGTAGTATTTTTTGAGCCTATGCTTCATATCTCAAGAACCTCCATTTAACATTTCCTGCAGGCACAGACAGTCTCCCCTAAAAATCATCCAATCCACAAGTGTTTCAATGAAAAATGTGGAAACTGAAGCACCGACAGGGTAGGTGACGTCTCTGAAGTCATATGGCCAGTTCATAGCTCAGCTAATGTTTAAGATTCTGATTTTTCTAAGTCCTTTGCTCTAACCCTGGAGCCAAATAAGAGGATGAAGAAGAATAGAGAGCATTTACTGTTACCAGCACAGGCTGGAGTAAGGGGCTGTGCAAAGGAGGGTGCTGGGAAGGAGGACTGTTGATATTCACTGCTCCACTGCTCCGTATCTAGTGATCTCTGATGTAATTCATTATGCTGGAGTTGGACCCATGTTTTCACCATGGGGGAGCAAGATTTTGCTTTCTGGGCTTGGGACCGTTTTTCTTCTCTCTCACTGCATGTCCCCTCTATATACTAGTGCCCTTCATCCTCCTGCCCCAGAGCTGAGAGCCCCTCTGCCCCGCTCCCTTTACTCTCTTAGCTGAGGTAGAGCGAAGGCCGTTGCTGCTAATGCTTTCCTCCGCCGTTCATGTTTGCTCATGTGGCATCCTCAGAGGCAGCTGCGTTCCTGTGAGGGCACAGCAGTAGTTTTGGGGATCCAAGGGGGACAGACTTGACGAAGCCAAGTGGCTGCACAGAGTCCATAGGGCCATTTGGAAGCAGTGGCATGCTGAGGTTGGTGGTGGTCCTTTCAGGAAGGACTGAGGAGATGGGGAGGGAGGAACTGAGCAGGGATGTGTTTGGTGTGGGCTTTTCTGCAGGAGTTTGGAGGGGTGGCTGTCTCACCATTCAGAGGTGACTAGGGACATCTTGTAGCTCAGTGCTGGAGACTGCAGGTGAATCCAGCCAAGTGGTGTTGGAGAGGACCAACAAATTTTCTGGTGGCCTCAGGAGAAAAAAAGCATGAGAGATGACTTTGGGTCACTAATGAGGGACCGGCTGATGGGAGATGAGAGGAAGCCTTGGAAAGGCAAAGGCCTCAGTGAGACACACCTGAGCAGAGGTGGCTGCTGAGGGATTTGATCTTGATGAATGTTGGCCGATGGAAGAGGTGGCACTTGCTGGGACCACTGCTACTCATTTGGGACTGGCTGGTGAGAAGGGTGGTCTGTGCTGAGGCTGGCCTGCAGAGAGACATGTCCCTTGGTCAGACATCAGAGACAAAAGCAGAGTAACTGTTGGTGGATCGGCAGATGAGAGCAGCCTCAGTGGAGGATCAGTCTGTGGGAGGTGAATGAAAGAGGCCTCGACCACCGTTTCAGCACTGGATCAGTTTTCTGGCTGCTTGCATGAAAGGGGGGAAAGGGCAAATGTGGAGCTTTGTCCCCAGATGGTACTTCTCTTTTATCTGAGGCAATATTGGAAGATAAGCATTCACTCTTTCTCTTTTTTTTCCTTTTTTTCCTGTGGATAAACATAGATTATGAAGGTTAGAAAGGCTTCAAGGGATGTTTTTTATCTGATATTAAGTTCTTAATAGGTCACCTTGGCATTGAGAAGCCCAGGAGCTGAAAGAGTCAGCAATTGAATTACAATAACCTTTGCAGAGCACAACCCTGTCAGTGGGGCTGGGGCCCAGAGATACGTGGGACCTCATTATCTCAACCTTAGCCCCAGGGATGTCAACTGACAGAAAGGACTGGACAGAGAGCCTGGGCTGGCTGATTTCCTTGGAGAGCTTCTCTTTCAGGTTTCCCTTTCCCCTGGCCTTGGAGATAACGTGTCCCCACATTGCTGACAGGAATTGTTCCCAAGCCACCCCTCCATCCACCCACCCAAGCCCATAGTTCTTAGCAAGGGAGTGAGCAAAAAGCTCCGGATCCCAGATTTCTCTGTTTTCACTTACGGACTTACAGCTCATCACTCTCTGCATCTCTCTGTAGTCATTTAGCACCAGCACCTGACACAAATATCTGTGCAAGAACAGAGAATCTTACTTGGCCAGCG
This sequence comes from Aquila chrysaetos chrysaetos, assembly GCF_900496995.4. Classification (NCBI taxonomy): domain Eukaryota; kingdom Metazoa; phylum Chordata; class Aves; order Accipitriformes; family Accipitridae; genus Aquila; species Aquila chrysaetos. Next base: position 3,262,527 of record NC_044008.1, read on the forward strand.
ATAGAATCTCTGGGATATGATTTTCGATTCGTTTTTTTTAGAGAAAGTGGTGAAGTACCCAAATCCTCAGCAAAGCAGGAGCTTTTGTCCGCCTCTGATATGCTGTAAAGGGAAATTGCAAATGTGTCTGTATATCTCCAAGATTGAATGTGACAGGCTATGATTGAGCTTGTTGCCCTCGCTGATGCCTGGAGTTGCACAGGGCACTGCGCCGCCCGAGGTGTGTGTCAATGCCCGTATTCCGATCAGATTCCCCGTGTTGGCTGCTGCAGGGAGCAGGTCCTTTTGCGGGGATGCCTATGCCGTCCACGTGTGCTCCCACCCCAGACTCTGCTGGGTGTGAATATACACTCGGTGCACGCGTGTGTTCATCTTTACATCACCCCGTGGCCTTTTCCTCGTGACCCGGACCCCATGGTGCGTCGGTGAGTGCATCCTCAGCCCAGGCAGATGAGCCTTGGTGGGCAGGCATACGTGCATGTGTTGTTGGGTGCCTCCACACCCCTGCCTGCTTGAATATTTCCACCTTGTTGCATGCCATGTGCTGCCCGTGCCCATCCGTGTGCCGCTGCGTGCTCTCCTGCCCATGTGCCCGTGCGGGTGCCCGGGTCTCAGCACGCGTGCATGCCTCCCGCTGCCAAAGGGCAGCTGGCTTCCTCTCAAGTGACACTGTCATGAGGATCCGTGGGTGTCTCAAAGCTCACCCCGTCTGGCCGCAGTCAAAGGGCCCTTTGTGGTGTTGCTCTGCACCCCCAGCCGCGGGGCTCCCAGCCCTCCGGGTCACCGCGTTCCTGGCATGGCAGGATGAGCTCATCTCTGGGAGGAATCTGGTCCCTCAGCCCCATGAACAGACACTTATAAAGGACTTGTATTCACGATCCAGCCCATGTTGCGATCCATCTGTCCTCGTACCATCCCATATTACTATCTGCCTCAATTTCTGAGCAATTCCATGTAAGGATTTCTACTCCAGGCCGACTATGTTGATATCTTTGTCTCTCGTCAGTCCCGTTCACACACACGCTGTGCTTCTGGGTATTTCTGAACCAAAAGCATGCAGGGCTTTGAGCCGTTCTGCTACTTGTCTGAATTGTTTTGATCTACGGTTTGACCCCTGCTTAAGAACTGACCAGAGTTAGGCAAGCATTTTGGGTTGGGCACCTCACGAGCTGCCACCCACGCTCTTGTATGTAAAATTTTAATTTTCCCACTTTTTTTTTTTTTTGCATTGTTGTTCCCTTAATCTCAATCAAAACCCACTCTGCCTGAAAGCACCTATTTACATTCCCTTTATGAAGAACCAGGACTGGTGGCAGCAACAGGGTAAATGTTTAAAAAGTAGCTGTACTGTCCCCAAAATGTTGGCCATGTAAATGAATTTCCACCGGTTTGGGAGAAACAAAAGTGCCTGGAGATCTGAACATTTCCTGCCATGGCTAGTGGCTTTATGTATATCTGAATTCCTGCACCCTGGAAAACTGGAACAACTCCATGACATATCAGAAGACCTAGGGAGCTAATAGGTCCTTTCAGCTCATGCAATAGGGTGCTGTGAGGAGCAGGAGATGACTTTATTGCTGTAGAGTAGCCATGGGTGTGCTGCAGAGAGGCAGCTGCAGGATCCAGAAGCCCCATCGTAGTGCACATGAACAGTGTGGCACTAGGATGACCTTTGAGATTATCCGCTGGGATCATAAATATGAGCATCCAGCAGCAGGACCCTCTCTGTAAGCACTGAACTTTACCTTTTGGGAATGTCAAATAGAGAATCCTTGTTCTCCATGGAGGAGAGTACTCTATAGAGTACCTGTGGTAGGATATATGCCTGATAAAGCAACCCGTGGTTGAAGAGACTCTGCTGTGTCGCCAGCGGGATGGAAATCCTGCGGAGTTTGGGAAGCAGACACAGGCTGTATGGACTCCTCTGGGGAAGGAGCAGAGTTGTCCCATGCTCCTGCCCTCCCTTTGCTCTGGCAGAAAGGTCAACGGTGGCAGGTCTTTCCCTGATCTAGTTTCATTCTCCCAAAGTACACACTCAGCTGGGCAGTGCTTGTAAGAGCCTGAAGCCAAAAGTTTGGGTGTAAAATCTGGCAGCTAGAGTGTTCAAATGGCCTCTTCGTTTGGCCAAACACCTGCCTGATGCAGACATCAGCTCTTAGAGATGCCACTGCTGTCAGCATCAAGTTTCCTAGGGCATATCTGCAGGTCAATGCTTTGAGTGCCCTCCGTTTTCCGCTGATAGAGGGCAAAGCACAATTTTTCAGTCTCAAATGACTTTTCTTTTATGTTGCAGGGTTGGGATAAGTGGAGAACAAGTGTTCAGGGACTATGAGAGGAATAGCAGGTTTGGGGCTCTGGCTCTTGCACAGAGCAGCACAGCCCCAGCCTTGGTGGGGACTGGACAGCAAAGGCCGCAGCCCCCTGCCATAGGCGAGTGCCAGCAGCCTGCTAATAGATCGCCTGGCAGGGCTTGTTGCTGAACACTGATCACTTGGCAGGCTATTACCCTGAAAAATGAGCTCTGCCGAGCTTGCCTTGTGTTGTTACAAACTAATGATTTGCATTGATTAGCACGTGGCTTATGAGTGTCTAATTTATCAATCAGGGAGCGCCAGGGGAGCATGTGTAAACCATGCTTTCAAAAATGATGTCATCTGTCAATTGGCTCATGGATGTGAAAGATGCATACACCTGACATGCTCTCCCTGCTGAGGGAGAGGAAGGACCTGGTCATCTCCTTCTCTTTCCCTCTGTTTCCAGCTCTCTTGCTGTTTCACTTTGGGGTGAGCCCTGCAGTCCAGGTACAGCCCGGCTGGCCACACTTCAAGCTGTAACTATTATTTTCATGGTACTGGGAGCAACAGTCGTAAACCCACTGCGTTAGGTGTTGTTCAAGCCCAGAAAGAAAGGTTGGTCTTTTATTTATGTCTAATTCAGATCATAAATCCATTGCAGCCAGGATTATCTCTTGCCATAAATGTTGGCGGGGAACCACAGCGGTATGGCAGAGTAGTCATGTGCTGTGCACTATGAAAAAAAAGGGGACCTCTGTCAGCTAGGAGTTTGTCTCCTGGCTTGAAGGACCCTCTGGCCCAAAGCAGAAGGTTCATTCCGGTGTATCCCAGAACATTGCATGCTTGATCCATTGTGAGACTGACCCACCGTGAAACTGGAGCACCTAGTAGCCATGTCGAGACAGGGTGACCCACGTCTCTCTAGAAGAGGAACACAGATGGCCATCAACATCTTGTCCCATGTTTCTCCTGAACCTCCTGAAGTAAGAGGAATCCTCCTCCACCCTGCTGCGCTCACCCTGCAAGAGAGATCTCGTATCCAGCAGTCAGGCACATCTCTGTTTGACCTAATTTTGCAGCCTGGCTGGATTACACAAGAGGTCAGTGGGTGACTCCTGTGCAGGGATTAGACCCCGTGCCCCTGCCCAGTGCAGCCACCCGTGCTCCCTGCCAGAGCCCGGCTAAGGGTGTGCAGAGGGAGGATTACAGTGCAATGCCTGCAGATGATAGGGATTAGCCGGCGGTATTCTAGGGAAGCTGTTTTCTTGAAAACCCTGTGTTTGCTGCTTGGAAAAAAGGCCCTGGGAACTTTGTGGGTGGAGAAGGGGGGAAGAACCATTCTCCTTGGCTGTTACAATGCTGTAGCAAACAAGTCTTGCTTGCTAACCACAAGATTTAGATCTCCTGGACAAAAGAAATGTAAACCAGGAAACTGAAGGGATTGCAAGACCAGCCTGCTTTGCTGTCCCTCCTGTTGTGTGGAGCAGATGTGTGCACTCAGGTGTACATATGTGTTTTATGGAGCGAGCGTGCTGTGCCTGTAGGTGCCTTCCACAGGGGTATTTTTGTGTGTACAGCTTTGGGTCTGTGGATGTAATTGGATGAGTGATCACACAGACACTGATGAGCTTGGGACAGAGTTTTAGAGGTGAGCCTTACCTGGGTAAAAGCTGGGGGGCACTTGCAAGTTTAGAGTGGGGGTCTCCCTTGGAAGCAAAAGGCTGGGGTTGATTCTCCTCTCCTCTCCAGGTCTGCTAGCATCAGCTCTGGTGACAGTGGCTGCCGTCATAACACATTGGGGTCTGGATAGCATTGAAAGCATGAGTGTTTAGAAGACTGAACACCTGGTTTTCCAGTATCCTGCTCTCCATATGGCTGAAGCTGCTCCGAGATCTGTATTTGGATGGGCTGGCATCGTCCATGCAAGCAGCACCTTAAAACATCTGTACAAGAGAAGAGAGGGCTGCTGACTATTAGGCACGAGAAAGAGATACCTCACCCCTTGCTTTTTCAATTAGTGTTTGTAAAGGCCTTTTGTACCAGTAGATAGACAGGGCTATTGAAATGCCATGTTTTATTAGAAATTGATCTCCTGTTAATAGGCTTCAGGCAGATTAGATGGATTATTCAACTGGAAAACACACGCCAAAACGGAGGGAAGTAGGGGGAGCATGGAGTGTCACCAGCCCCTTCCCCATCTTTGCCCAGATCAACAGAGCTACATCATGTAACTGAAATCAATGGAAAAACAAAAATAGGTGATCATCATAGCCGCCTGACATTACATCATACGCTGTCTGCTGTGTCTTTGCCCCTCGCCGTGCCAGGAACAGCATCCAGCAGTCCCAGCGTCCACTGGGGAACATTAGGTTCATAAAACAGGGAGGAACTGATATTGGAAAAGCAATGAAGTATTAGAGGCCCCTGTGCAGTCGTAAGGCTGTGGCTGGGCACTGCACAGAGCAGCCTGGATTGATGTGCTGGACTCCAGGGCTGCTTGGATCTCCTAGAAATGAAGTTTGCAGATCCGTAATCCAATAGTGAGAAATAATGATGGTGATTTCAGTGAGAAGCCCTGGGAGAAGGAGAGGCAAGGAGGACAAAGGAGGCATGCCTCAGGATATGGGGAGGACAGAGATTGTCCTGCCAGGTCTGGCTTTCCCTGCCCCAAAATATTTCTCCTCCTTTCAGAGGCAGTGCCACAGCCATGTTTGCTCCCTTGCACCCAGGAGGAGGCAGCAGGGATGGATTCTGAAACCTGCTTTTGAAATCCACCCTTGCAATCTTCCTGGCAGCCACCTAATCACCTCCCCTGGGAACTGGGGCAATTTCATGGCCAAAATAAACCACCAGCATGACTTGAGCCGGAGCTGCTGGAGTGCCAGCTGGAAGCATTGGGGCCAGCGATGACGAATTCCTTTTAACTTCATCAGCCCGGGGGCTGCTGACGCTGCACAAAAGCAGGGTGTTGGGGAGGGACGGGTTGGCTGAGCGAGCCATGGTTCACCAGTTCGTCTTCCACTTAGTTACTCATTTAATTATTTGTAATGACTGTCATCCAACCAGCGTCTGCTCCTGCTGTCTGCCTGGCTGGCCATCATGATACTCCTCCTGACCACACTCTCAGGAGCCCTGGATGGGTTTCAAATGCTTTATACAAAGGAGTTAATGGAGAGGGCCTTGTTTTGACTCTGGTGGGCCAGGAATGATGCTCTGGGCAGGAGGTGATAGTTTTAGAAGAGTAGGAAACAGCTGAGCTCAATTGGCACATTGGAAATCCATTATTTTGCTGCCAGTGACCAGTCCAAGCTGCAGGGAGAATAAAATGGAGGTGAGGTGGTAACAGGGGTCTTTGTTCAGGAATATGCCTCTGAAGTGAGTCTGAAGTCAATTTTGAAGACAACCAGTTGTCCGTTCTTAATTTGCTGTGATTCATACAGCAGAGCAGTCTTATAGTGTATGAACTGAATTTTTCTTGGATAAAACAAAACTGGATGTTGTTAATGTGCTCCAAACACTGATTCAGGCTATGGAATCAGGCTTTGGTGGAGCTGAACTAACGCTCCTGAAGCACATCTAGTATGCAGGTGGGATTTTAGCAGAAACAGTGTCCCTTTACAGATAACTCCTTTTACACTGATGTAGACATACAGTTTGGGAGAAGGCCTCCCAGCTCTGCTGCTGGCATGCTTGGTCACTTCATCTCTTTCCTACCTAGCCTCCCCATCTGCACAATGAGGCTTTCCGAAAGAGACCGTCCCCAACCAGCTTAGCGGAGCGATAACATGCTAACAGAGGGACATGGTCCTCTCAGACCATGGGACAGGATCGATGCTCCAGTCTGGAAGGCAGGTGTTTCCATTGCTCTGGTGATCTTAAAGATACTTGCTTTTTACCATGATCCTGGTTTATCTTCCAGCAATGGGACTAAGTCTTTGCTTTGCTAACACCAATTCCTTCTGTGTCCTCCAAGCCCACTGCTTTTTCTTTGACCCTTTTGAATCCATACCCATGATTTGGTGGGGTTTATTGTGTCCCTCTCTTCGATAACCATACGATCCCAACCTCTCAAACCCATCTTCCTCTTAGAAGTGTGATTGAGGCATCTGCCACCAGCTTGCCTGGGAGACTGTGCTCAAGCATCACCCTCCTGTGGACCCCACAGCAGCTGGGGAGACGCAGATAACACTGAAAAGCACCAGTCGAGTGATGGAAGGTATCTTTTACCTTCTTTCATCTACCAGACCCGTGGGCTGCTTGCCAGGATGCCTGTAGGGCTAGCCATGACCAGGGTGGGAGCTCAGGGAAGGCCAGAGCCTGTGTCTTTAAAGATTAATAGTGTTGTTTGCTCATTAAGGAGATCGTTTTGAAGTCAGCGCTAGCCAGAACATTCAAGTGCAAGCATCTGTTTGCTACTGGGAGAGGATATTTATTGTCTGATACTTCAATGGATGTAAATAAACAGCCAGACCTAGATAATGTTCAGACAAACAAACAAACAGCTGCCAGAATAAGTCCCCTGGTAGTTGACCTTCGGGAAGCATCATGCTGATGTTTTAATAGCAGCCAGCTTTGCAGAACGAAGCCCAGTGAGTACAGCCTTCCGGGAAGCAGGATTAATGTGCGGACAGACCACGTTTCTCCCCGGGAGCTCTGCACACGTGTGTTGGGTTAAAGGAGGGCAGGGGAGCTCGGGGTGCTGAGTAGAGCATCTTGTGGTCCAAGGAGCGTGTGCCTGTCCAGGACAGACGTGTAGGCAGTGGGAGCAGGTATTGCTGTGGTGGAGGTGATGAGCACGTTTGTGGAGGAGTGTGCGCACGTCTGGTAGTGGGGTTTGTACTGGACTGAGCATTTTGGGACTTGTGTGTGGTCCTGGAACCCTCCCCATCTCTTCTTGCTCCCTCCCTCTTGCCTTGCAGAGGTGCTTAAGGTTTACAGGCAGTTTCAAGGAGAAATCCCCACTGGATTGTCAGTCAGGCCCTAATCCCACAGGCTAATAAGAACATCTTGAATATAAGAATACCCATACTTCAGTCAGAAGAAAACTCTATCTATCCCAGCACCCCAGCTCCACGTGGAGCTTGTAGCTGATGCCAGCAAAGAAGAGCAGGAACAGAGAAAAGTGCTGGTGTGTGCTTCAAATTCCCTGCAATTGGCAACTTGGGGAGCCTTCCCAGCAGAGATTGTATTGGTGTCCGTGACTTTAGTGATGATCACTTGCAGGCTTTGATGAGAATCTTCTCATTTCCCCTTCACAGACTCTTCTTTTGATTTTTTTGCTAACCCAAATGCCCTGGTTCTTGTGGGTGTCTGGGAGCCAGGAATAAATCTCAAAGAGAAATTGCTGTTGTGGTGTTTGATGCTCAGGACTGAGAGGAATGTGCAGAGAAGGTGGAGATCCTCTGGGCTCCGTGCCTGGGGTTGAAGATAAGAAAGCTAGAGTTTAAGACAGGTAAAGGGATGGCTTGAGTTAAGGGCCAGGCTTCTGGCTGCAAGCTACAATAACCACATCATTGCTGGAGCAGGGCTTACATGGTCTGTGCAGTGTGGGTGAATGTCTGCCAGACTTTCTGGCCTTCTCCTCAATTTTCTTTTTACTTAGCTACTACCTTTAATGAGAGAGAGAGGTTTCTGCACGTATAGTTGTTGGGCTGGGTGTGCATCCGTGCACGTGTGTGTGTTTGCACATGTATGATGGAATGAGCCCTGTTCCTTCCTCCCTCCCTGCCTCCCTCCCCTGCTGCAAAATAATGATTTTGCAGGCAATTAGGCTAGCAATAGCTGTTAAATCACTTCCGAGTATCTCTGTTTTCCTGGTGTGAAACCTCTGCAATCTTTTACCTGCACCAACTGCATAGGGGAGATCCCTGGGGGCTGTGCCTCCTGTCTGCATGGTTTGTTAACTCCAGCCGGCTATTTCTCCAGCCTGCCTCTTCCATCTCTGAGCTCTTTCTCCTCTAATGGGGCCTGGCAAAGGCTGAGGACAGTGACTGAGCCCTGGGGTGATAATTGCCTGCTTACATATCTAGTGGCCTACAGATCTGACCCTGCCTATGCTGAAAAATCAAGGTCAAAGCAGCAAAGGCATAAGGTTTGTTTAGCACGGTGATCAGCAGAGAGAGCGAGGATCTTCTGCAGCCCTCTGATGAGGACGAGCGGCCACAAGGGACTGGGGGGAAAGGCAGAGCTGGAACAGCAGACAAAGCTCAGCGACCACTCCCTGAGAGTGAGAACTTGGAGCAGGAAGGTCTCTGTGGGAAATAGGAAAGGCTTCTGCTGTGGGGGCATTCGAGCTGCCTTAGGCAGAGCCCCCCCAGGGAGAGTGCTGGGTTTCTCAACCTGCAGCCCTTTCTGTGTCTCCTTCCTTTCTCTTGACTGTCCTAAGGGGAATGACTCATCCTGAGCCTGTTGGCCTCTTTGCCCTTGACCCCATGGGTGAATCACAGCAGTGCCCGCTTTCAAGAAGAGAGACTCTGAGGAGCCGAATTCCCCCATTAGGGACCATGGACACGAGCAAGCCCTTTCCCCCTAGGCAGTCAGAGCCAGTGGGAGGCATGGATGCTCGGGGTTGGGATTCAGGCCCTGACCTCTTTGTGTGTTGACGTTGCAACGTGTGTTGCTGTCATCGCCAGATCCGTCAAGACTACAAACTAACTGCAAATCCTCCGGTGTCATTTGACGAGCCCAACAGCCAATGCCTGCATGTGCACCCGCTTCTGTGGAGGTTGACGGATAGCACGTAGGATCCCTGAGCACCCTCCGCACCCTTTGCTGTCACAGGGAGCCCCTCATTTCCCCTGTCTTTCCTGGGGGAATAAGATTTTTTTCTTGTCATGCAGCAGGTGGGGAGATCCAGGAAGGACAAAGATAAGAATCTGTATATCATTGCTGCCCTTTGCTCATACAGGCTTTCTAGACCTTTTGTCATTCCTTTTCTTCCTTTCTCTTTGCCTTTCTAATATAGAAGATGATTCAGGCTCAGTTTCTTGGCTGAAAGGTTGATACAGAAGGAACAAGCTCATGGACTGTGCCAGGGAACAGTGGAGATGGGGCTTGGTACCATAAGTTCTCCATAGCTTGTTATTTCCTTTGGGTGGGAAGGGTGCTTTTGCTCAGCTATCAAACTGCTCAAGGGCAAACCAGGGACTGGGAGCCTTTAGTCTGCCTTTGGTCAGGAAGGTATGGAGATCATGTTGTGGAGCACAACGCAGATCTACCACAACTTGGTTTCTTCTAGGGAAGGGTACTGTGATGTTTGTGTTGCTGCAGGATAGATTTTCTGAAAGTGAAAGGCAACACACTGAAAACATAGCAAGGGGGATGAGGAATGTGGATGCATCTCTGAAACACATGGCCATGGGGTTTGCTGGAGCACAGAGCCTCACAAGATCCAGAAGGACCCAACACTCCTGTGGATAGCTAGATTATCCTGAATTGTGATTATAGTATTGAAAGGGATTGCAAACCTTCTCCAGCTGCTTTTGAGCCCAATCTCTAGAAATTGGTTTTAGACAGGTAAAGAAAACTCTGGTGTTTTGTGCATTTTCTTCTGTATCGCTGGGTCACTGTCAGGGATAGACTGGGACTGTGCGTCTGGTTCCTTCTCATAATTCCAGTTATTGATGTTCCTAAGTGACACCCTGTGATGAGATGTGTCTGGAATCATAAGGTGCCATATTTGTTCAGGACTGATTTCAATATCTGATATATGTAATCAACAAGAGAAATAGTCTGTGTTGTATTGTACACTCTGCAATAATATATTGCCCCATGGAATATTAGCAATAAGAACAATAATATTGTCTGACTAGCATTTGAGTGAGTCAGTCCTGCAGACTCTTATGTATTTTTTTTATCTTTTGCTCATCATCACCACAAATTCTCCCCTTTGTACCATCATTTTCAGCTCGGTAGATTTGTCCAGGCAATGACAGTAACACAGTGATAGTGCCAGAAAAAAAGCGAGCAGGCTCTGGATTGTTCTTCTATAGTGCTGTTGTGTTGATGGGACCAGCAGAAGCAGTTAAACCTGCTTCATCCTGTAAGTGAGGAGGCAGGGGAAAAGTTCACTTTGTGATGACAGTGGTTGTTGTCCAAAAGACCTGGACCACAATACATTTCTCCAATGATTATTCTATAGTCTCCATGGAAGAAGGAAAAATACTCATGTTGTCTCCCTGCTTTTGTTTTTGCTCTGCAGATCCGTGTGGACGGCACCACCAAGAACACACTGGAGTATGAGATTGTGCAGGTGGTGGATACTGGCCCCATATTACGGGATATGGCCTTCTCAGTGGATCATGAACACCTCTACATCATGTCTGAAAAGCAGGTAAGAAACTCTGTCAGTCCATGGTACTTTGAAAGGTTTTAACTTGATCATGCTAAATCAGAATTGCACGTGAAGTTCTGATGGTGAACACAGTTACTACAAAGATGTGCTCCATCGTCGATATCATTATTTTTCATGCTTAGAAACCATTGCATTTATACACTGATGCAATTTTCGAGGGGCCAGGGGCAGAGAACTAAGGGGGCAGAAACAACCCCCAGCATTGCTTTAAGCAGTACACGTCCTGCTGGCTACCTGACAAGGAGTTGCTACTGCATCTGCTGCATACCACATTGCTCTCCACCCCCATTCAAACTGTGGCTACATCTGCCACAGATATGGATAAGCGTAACGCTGAATCATTTGGCTCCAACTGGAGTATTTGGAGAAGCTGGAGCCTCTCTGAGACACAGCGATCAAGAGTGTAGGACGCTGCCTGCCAGGGTGCAGGCCAAGTTCAGCGTGACGTTCCTGTTGTGTTATTGGTAGTATTATTGAAAATACTAACAGCCAGATTCCAGGGAAGGACCAATCTGGGTGTTCGACATGGAAATCTGGCTGATTTCAGCAGAGTGCTTGGCCTTAGGAAGTTTGCTGTTTGGGGTGGGAGGAGGAAGAAGTAGTTTTGCATGAAGAAATCTGTTGTATATAATTAGTCTTGTGGCCATGCAGGATTACTTGAGTTATTGTAACTGGTTGATTCATGCATAGTGTACTCCAACCCTCTGACAGCACTGCACTGCAGTCGTCAACAGTCAGCAGTCTTGAGGATGGAGATGGGCCACAATGTCCCCTCCTCTCATCAACCCTCATGGCAGTTTCACCAGCCACAGATTCCTGCCGTAAAAATGCAACAGTGAATAATTGTTTCCTCTTCACCTCCCATGATTTTATAGACCCTCCTCATATCCTCTTCAGGTGGCTGTTTTCCAGGCTGTGGCTAACACTGTAATTATTAGCCTTTACCTAAGCTAAGAGGAGTTTTGTCCTGGCCCATAAGGCAGGGATACATGCAGTTTTTGGAGGAAGGTGTTTAGCAGGGTTGCTGTGGTCCAGGAGCTCAGATGTGGCAGGCTGGCTATCCTTCTTCCCATACAAAATAGGCAGGTTATCGTTTCCAGTCCATGACTGTCATTTCTTCTGCTTGAACCAATTTATTTTAAAAGTTTTGTGCCTTTGCGATGTCTCTGACCCTCTCCCTAGGCTATGGATATTTATATCTAAAATCAAAGAGTGGGGAGGGGAGCAACTCTGTACATGTCTTTATTAAAGGTGATGATAACTCAGGAGAAAGGACGTGATGACAGAGCTGGGATTGCTTTCTTATCTGCTCAGTGCTGGGCAAGGGTGGGATGTCACCTCCAGTGCTGAAGTGAAAACAGTCCCAGTCACCTGTTGGGATGGAGTGGGAAGCTGGAGGCAGGTGATGCTTGCAAGGTCCTGCGAGACTTTGGTCAAGACACTGTTCCTTTTTCTTATCCTTTTACTCTGTGGGTCCTTTCTTTTTTCTTTGAGTAGAATGGGGCTCCTTGCATGGTCAAAGCCTGTGAGCATGACGATATGCCAATATCCACTGATTTCAGATTTGCTCAGTGTCTTTTTTGTGCAGGCCCTTTTGGCAACAGGTCACCTCAGATACCACCACCAGCTTTGTACAGCCCTTCAGATTTACAGAGACAAGATGTTCAACTCCCTTGGGCTGGTTGGTCTTGTAATATCCAGGAGCTGTCTTGATTCTCTCTAGGAAAGGGCAATGGGATAGCACTGTTCATTCACTCACTTCTTTAAAAAATGAAATCTGGAATGAAAGGAGCAATTTGTTTTTCCTCCAGAAGCTTCCAAGAACATGTTCTTGTTGGTATGTTGACTACCTGCACTTCCCTAAATGTTACAACATAAGCAGATTGATTTTGTGGTTGGCTATTCTGAAGCACAAGCTTAGGCAGGTTTTTTTAGGTTTTTTTAGGACCACAAGTTGTTGATGCATCTCTATGGAGAACTCAGGAGCCCTGAGTCCCCTGTGATTTATTCAATCATCTCCTCCCACCCATCTTTGAAGCCCAAGGGTGTCTGTATGAGAGAGGTTAGTGAAAAGGGCATGGACTGTTATTATTTAAAATCTGATCTGATTTTGTGAAACACTCAACGCTACAGAAGCCTTTGCCCGTCTCTCATTTTATCTGCGATGTAGCAAGAATGTGAATGAAAGCGCTGCCGTCACAGCAATACAGTTGCTATCTCTGTGTTCATGATATAACGCTCTTCAAGTGCTCGAATGAATTAACATTTGTAGGGGTTCGGTGGCTGAGAGTGGGTGCAGGGTTTTGCCTTTGCTGGAGGCAGGACTGTGAACAGCGTGGAGGAGTGCAGGCTGGCCCTGGGGAGCATATATCCCATCCACTGTACAAGCCATGTCGTACAGTTCTTTTCATAAACGGATGAAGATCTGACTTATCAGAGGTTTTCACTGCCCACAGAAATGCCCTGGTATTGTGAGGACTGTGGAGATGAGGGACAGGAGGGTGATGGCTTGACCCGACCTTTTCAAAGACAGGCAGGCACCAGGGCTGGTCCTGTCCCTGGGGAAGGAGGAGGTTTCTCTGCCCTCCGTCTGCTGGCCTCAACCCTGGCAGTGCCCTGGAGATAAGAGTGGTCCTGTTGCATGTGTAGACGCTCCATTAAAAGCAGTTTTGCCAGGCTTGGCTCCGTCACTCACCAGTCTTCAATAGGAATGGAAGCCCCAATGATAAAGTCAAATATTCCAGCTTGTCCCAGTCCTGTCGTGGCTCTGGCAGTCCTGGCAAGTATTGCTCTTGCCGTGCCCCAAACTATTCTGCAATGAGGCATTTAGACTCAGCTCAGCAAGGCACCCTTTGACTTGAAACACCTTCAAAGAGCTGTCACTATAAATCTGGCTACAAGAAAACGCTTTCTCCTACTGCCAAAAAAATACATCCCCTGGCCTTGATAAAGTCACCATCTGCATGGGAGCACTTTCCTCAGTGAACTGGGGGGTCCTTGGGTTGCACATGGGAGTTTTCATGTGGAGCTGAATTCCCTGGGCTTCAAGGGGAATGGGGAACCCAGCTCAGCCCTGCGGGCTGTGGCTGAAAGAAGTCCTCCCTTGCAGCTCCTCTGAACGCCGAGAGGTGACGAGCAGCACTTGTCGGGGCTATCAGACGTGCTGGGCTCTCAGGAGCAGGATGCAATGGCTTTTCACCATCAGAGGGGCTCCATTTATAGGGAGATGTATTGAACGAGGAAGACAGGAAGATTTGTCACCGAAACCCAAAGTATACAAAGGTCCCATCGTTTCACGGAGGCGCAGGCGTATGCGTGTTTCAAGTGCAAACGTGTGTTCCAAGTCCCTGTTGACAGAGCGGGGAAGGGTTGGTGCATGCATGGGATCTGTCACGATTTGTCAAGAGATCTGCCATTTAGCCCCAGCCTTCACAAAGGCTCCAAGGGAGTTACAAGCCAGACAGTGTTTCCCACTGAAGGAGGGCCTTGCGTGGTGGAAGCAGGGAGAACGCTGCTCTGGGGTGTCATTTCCTCACTTATCTGTCTGAATGGCACTTGGGCCTGTATTGAGATGTTCCTTGGGGGTCATGGGGATATCGGTACCTTGGAGGCTTGGGCTGTTTCTTTTTCCTTCTTTGTTTCTGGTGCGCAGACACGGGAGAGTCTTCTGCCTCACACGCTGATCTAAGGGAGTGAGGAGCAGATGGGAAATGCTGCTAGAGGAGCAGGGGAAGGAGGTCTGCAGTGTCTCTGCATCTCCTCTGCTCCTCATCACGCACATACATGCCTCCTCAGGTTCCTCTTCCTCCTCTAACCCTCTCTCTGAATCTCTTTCTCCTCCCAAACAAGAAGCCTGAGCTTACAAGCTCCCTGGAGCTCTCTGCAGGGTTTAAGATGCTTCTTTCACCCCTTCCTCACTATTCCTGTTTCTCTCTCTGATCCCATCCCTCTTTGTGGCCCTGTCCTCTAATTTATGGACTTGCCCTTAATTTCTGTCACTCCTCCCCTTCTGGCAACCCTGTTCCCTTGCTCTCTCCTCTTCCAGCTGCCACCAGGCTGCTGTCTGACCATGCCTCCTTGCCTCTTTGATGCTTAACTGTTGACACGCACATGCAGCCCAGCTCTATGTATCAGGAGGTGCAGGATGCTCATTTTCCTGTTGTGGCTTTGGACTAGTATTTGGAAGATCACCTCCATCACCCCTAAATACCTCTGTGTCAGCACGTTGGACTCCTGGGTCTCTCCCAGTGCTAGATGTGTTTTGCAAAGCTGACACAGCACCTGGAAGCAACTCCAAGACACGAGAATCTCAGCTCTTCCCTTTGATATAGAGGGATCAAAGGAAAGAGCTAGAGAAAACGAACTTAAAGGCTCAAAAACCAGAAGGCAAACAGCAAGAGGCCCCAACTTTGTATTATTAAAATCCCAAGGCTTTGAGCTGCCTCCTACTTTTGGTTTACTAATGGCTAGGGAAGACTCTGTTCTGCAAACAGTTTATGAGTAACCCTACGTTTGACTCAAGGAAGGAGATTTGCTGTCCCTCTCCGTGCAGCCAGTTTTGTTTCATGCAGGTGAGTCAGCTTCACGCTCCAGTGGAAAGTTGTGCTTCTTCCTTGTAAACTAGCAGAAAGTCATCCATGATCTGGGAATAAATCACATCTGTGAAGTGCTATCATTCCCTAAAACCATTACGGTATGTCAAAGGGTCATGTGTAGCAGAAGCAGATAGGTATTTGGGGGGATCTTTTAAACTTTGCCAATGAAATATCAAATAAATATGTACTTCAACTAAAGCATGGCAGAAATCACATTTGGTAAAAATTAAGTAACAGTATTGCAAATCATGTTGACAGGGTCTTTTTGGCCTTTCTGTGTCTGTTTCTCATTAAAATGGGGAAGGCTTATACCTATTTGTCTCCTGAGATTTATTCTTCTTCCCTTTGCCGCTGAGTCACTATCTGCAAGAGAATTATTGTGTGCAAATTAGCTGCAATAGAAGAGGTGGTGACTGGCTAGTTTTCTTCTGATTTCATGACCACTGATTAAAATCTTGTTTGCTGCTTATGTTATCATATCCATTAGTTAAAGCAATCATTAATAACTTTACTTAATTATAGCTTAATTTCTTCAAATGTTGTCTTTGCACAAGATTTCAATTAGCATTAACTCCTAGATTTGGAGTGGCTGTTTCCAGGGGATTGTCAGTTTGAGGCTGTCCCCAGAAACACTGGCTCAAGATCACAAGTTTTAAAAATAACTCAAGAGTTTTTCCTTTTAATTTGCATTTGTTTGTTTGTGAGCCATCAGGTTGTGTGCAGACCATGTTTTTCATCATCGGTCCAGAACCAGAAAAGACAGAAATGATCTTGTTTTAAAATGGAAAGCTGAGATTGTCTAATAGGTCTGACTTTTTGACCTGGGGATTTAAAAGCAGCAGAGACACCCATAAACTGTAAATTTTGGCACTGCTGTTGCAGATTTCTATCGTTCGACTCTGCTGTCTTGTAGGCTTTTGGGAGTATTGACTGTCAACCTGCAAAAGGGGCTACTGTGCGTAGTGTGAAAGATGACTACTCTGTGCACATCCGCTCTTTAGAGATGGTCAGGTCTTCTGCAGGACACCACTGTTCAACTTCTGAAAGCCAGGAAGGAAAGGTGTTGACAGTATAGTCTCTTCCTTGGAGTAGTTGGCTGCTCCTAAACCAGACTGACGTCCTAGGTAAGATCAGGGTCATCGGAGCTTCTAGGAGGCCCAACTCAAGAGTTGAAATGCACGCTCTCTTTACAAAGATGTGTCATGTTAGGCTCTCTCTAAATCCTCAAAAGAAGACGCCTCCAAAGTGTCCATTTCATTGCCCAGCTGCCCTGCTCTTGGGCAGTCCTGCACAAAACAGGGAAGAACAATTCCTAGAGTTCAGTCGATCTCTAGCAAGCAATGAACGTAATCCCAGTTGGCAGCAAAGGCAACTTTTGTTCTCTTTGACTGTTCTTTCCCACCCCTAAAATACCACTCATCACCCTCAGCAATATCAGAGGCTGAACTCCACTCTCCCTTGCATTTGCTTTCACCTAATTAAGGGCCTGTTAAATAAGGTCAGATGCATTCTGAGAAATGACTGCATGGATGGAAAAACCTGCATGGATGCTCAGCTAAGGATGGAAGAGACATCGTGTGAGTGAGTGCCCATTTTTCTCAGCCAAGAATGATAAAAGCAGTTTGGCCCACCGGCAAAACTGCAGCACATTGTGCTGCTGACTCTTTTGAAATAATTCTTTATCAGCAAAAGGCATATTACTGCAAAAAGTCATAGTTTAGCTTGATTTTAACTCATTTGCTGCTAGCACATGGGTATCCTAGGAGTAAGCAGTGGTGGGATAATTAAGGGAATAGGGAGTCCTTTAACCTCCTGCTGGGTTGGTTGTGTGTTCCAGCAGTGATGGGAATAACTCAGAAAGCTGGGGTGAGCAGGTGAGGAACCGATTCAAGGTCTTGGAGGTGTCCCAAATGAGCCATTTATGGCAAGGGAAGAAATTCTGCTGGGGCTGTCTCCCTCCCATGAGATGCATGGGCATCTGGAATTTCATGTCCCACTGTCCCTTAGCCTTGGGCTTTACACACTTGAATTAAGCTCTTTTTATGCTTGGAAATGCTTTTATAAGCCAGCTTGATGCTGTATTCAAATGCCCCACTTTGCCCTAAAACAAGTACTATGCTAAGTGCACTGGAAAGGAGAAAAGGTTTGCAGTTGAGAGACAGTCCAGGATTTGGGAGACCTAGAGTCATGCCCTGCCTTGCTGACAGAGTCCTTGTACAGCTGTGGGCAAACCACTGTAACTCCATGTGTCCTGAAGGTACAGAAGATATTTCCAAGATGAGGACCTCTTTTGGAGCTCTCTGCAATTCCCACCACTGGCTATTGAAAACGCAGGTCTCCTCCTGACACCTGAGGCTGATGTGCATGCCCTGATGAGAGCTGGAAAGCTTTGCTGGATCCCAAGTTCAGAGGGGACTTTTGCTATGTTACCATCAGGTATCTAGTCCGAGTTCTGCTGCGTGTGCTGGAGACGGAAATGCTTCTTGAGAGAATAATCGTTCTCCTATTTGTAACCATCCTGTAGATGACACTAAGTTAATAGCTTTCTTGATCCCATCTAGAGGAATGTTGACAAGCCCAAGCTGCATGGAGGGGACTAGCTGGGAGCAGTTTGACAGTCTTTCACTGGAAGGAAGGATTTAATACAAAATGCAGGTCGGTATCCCTTTGCTTCATGCTTGGCCCTGCTTATCCGTGCCAAAATGCTGTCTCTTCCAGACTTGCCCCATCCCAGAGAAATGACTTGTCTGCAAGCACATTGCATTAATCACTGGGATCCAGCTGGGGGGGAGTGTATCAGTGCAACTGCTCAAGTACTTTGAATACATGTATCTTAGCCACGGACGGTGTCTAAACACTGCTTGCTGGCAAGACATGAATTCATATAACTGCCCTTTGGGTCGGAGCACTGCTAGTGAAATTTTGCAGCTGATGAGCAGAGGGGGCTGAGTGACACGTCCTTGGTCATGCCATATGCCTGTGACAGAATAATGCATCAGAGCTGAATCTCCCAATCACCCCTGGGCCAGCATTTGGGGTGCGCTTCTGTCCATACGGATACATTAACACAATTTAGTGCCTGATACAGTCTTTCTCATTAAAAGACCTATGTTCAGTCATAGTGGTGGGATATTTGTGCCTGAACTCTACAGTTATGCCCTCTTCTACGTGTCCAATGTTTGAGGGTAGAACTATAGCTTTCACACTGCCATCAGTGGATCTGCATTTGGCTTGAGCTTCAGCAATGCCTAATGTCAGCATTCATCTCTTAGCTTGCCAAGAGTCATCCCCATGCCAGGATGCTTCCTCCACAGGCTGCTCAAAGAAGCAGTGCAGGAGCTGGAGGATGCACAGGGGCTTTTGAAGGTGCTGCATTCCGGTAAAGGATGGTTTAGTTCGTCTTTGGGACTCCTTGCCTTAAGGTATCCATGTGGTGGACACAATTGTAGAGGGTTGCCTGGAGTCGTGACATGAGGAATGAGATCGGTCATTAAGTCTAACCAGGTCTCCCTCCTCCTGTCTCCTGTGTTTTTAAGTGGGAACATTGGTCTTTCTAGTTCACGGGGCTCTGCTTTCACAAAGTAATAACTACCCCCTGCCTTGCACAGAGGACAAAAAATGAGTAAGGCCGGAGGAAAGAGAGAGCAATGCCCATAAATGCAAAAAGCATTTGTAGAGTCGTTCCCCGGGTAAGAAGCGGCAGGGACTATCGATCCTCAGGAGCGGGTGACGGGTGGGAAGCCGTGCAGACGTGTCCCCTGGGGCACAGTGCTGCCTGGCACGCAGCGTGTGGGTCATCTGGCACTATTGATTGCGGTGCTGTTCCTCTGCGGTGCGGCCTTTCTGAGTCAAACACAGATTGCTCAGCAGAGCTACCGTGCTGTTTGGGGGAAAGGAGGTGGGTCCGTGGAGTTAAATGCATTGCTCTTCTTGTTTTAAACAAAAAATTCATTCCCATGTCTCTGAGTCCTGCCAGACTGGTAGGTTGTGGTTTCAGCTCGGAATAGGTCAGAGTATTAAGGGCAGCTCAAGGAATTTAGCTGGAAATCTGAAAATCTCCATCCTGCCCTCCCCCAGCCCCTGACCCTGTAATAGACCCAGAAGAAGGGGAGAAGAAAGAGGAAACCTAAGAAGCTGGTGATTACATGTGAAGCCTGGCAGATCTGTAATCCTGGCCTCCATTAAACATCTGTCTCCTCCAATCTCACTGACAGCCAGGTCTCCTCCTCTCCCCTGCCTCGCACAGATCTTACGTTTGCAGGTCACTTGAAAGCACCAGTTGTTAATCATCCCGCTGCTTTGGTATTCCACTCCAGCCCAGCCCGGGCACCAGTGCTCCCAGGGAGGGAGGATTTCGGCAAGACAGAGGCCCTGGCTCAGAGGTATAGGCACTTCCATACCTCTTGGGTTTAAGCTTTTAAATCTAACACATGCCTGAGTGCTTTCCCGGATCGGTGCCCGGTGGCTGTCAGAGACCGTTCTCTTAATTATTGCATTTTAAATATGCTTTAAAAGTTGTTTCCATTGCAAGCTCATGTATCTTATTACTTACTTTGAAGCAAGTATTTGCTCTCTTGGGGCTTTTCCTTACACCATAAGTGCACAGAGTTATCATTTTCTAATGCCTTTTCTATTTTTCATGTGATACCTCTGAACTCCTAGGCATGCTTCTTGTTAGTGGGGATTAATGGGCATTTCGTTGTCAGACTTGGGGAGAACTTTTTTAAGTGCTCCAGAATTTGCTGTGTCCTCTGCATTCATGGCTTTGAGTCTTTCTTGTTTTAGGCCCCTGCTAAATGTCTTTCATCACTTTATATTACTTGATATAGTCATTATCATCATAGATGTGTGTAGTAGGAACAGGAAAATGAAATCCATTCCAGAACCTGCCCTTGAAAGGCAAGCTGGCTTTTATGTTCTTTTCTATTAAAAAAGAACTTTAAAGTTGTCCTGTGACGTTAATTTTTTTTCCATTTTTTTCAGGGTTTGTTTGGGGTTTTTTTCAGTTTTTGTGATATTCTAGTTTGTGATTGGAGACAAGTGTACTCAACTACCCTGATAATTATTTTCTTGTTTTATTTCCTAACTGGATGAGGAAGTAATGGGAATCCTTGAGTTTGTCTTGCTTTGTTTTTTTTCCTTTAGAAAGAAATTTTGAACCAGCAAACTCAGCACTTGGTCAATACTCTGTTGTATAGGGTATATCTGTATTTTTGTTTGTTAGTGTAGGCTTGGCCTACACCACGCTGTAGGTTTGGATCCATGGATGTCTTTGTGATGTATTTATGAACTTGTAAAGCCCTTTGGATTTCTTGAGGATGAAAGACAGTGTTTGTACAAGATCCCTGCTTCCATGACGTCATTTGGGAAGCTTTCCCTGGAAAGAATCTTCCAAGCACTTTTGAAGTTTACGTGTCAGTAGTTTCTGCCCCAAAGAGCAAAGGCAACCCATGTGTTTCTTCCAAGCATCACATCAGGAATGTGTTTTGATGGAGTATCAACTCCAGGATGATTCACATAATTAACGTTGGATTCACAGAGCACTGGCGTAAAGGAGACAGGCAGATGTTTGCACTGACCTAGCCTCCATCAGGACAAAGTATCCTTTTTTCCCAGCAGCTATACTAATAAATACAATAAACCAGGGAACAGTCTCTGGCACTGAGACCAGGTGCTGCAGTGTGGCCTGGGCCTGTAGATCTCAGCTCTCTTACTCTCCCAAAAGAGGGAAATTCCATCCAGACTGTGTAGGGAATAAACCCCAGCCATTCCTGGACATTGTTTGAGAGACTGCAATTCGGACAGCCTAACCCATGCAAGACATCAGGAAGAATTTGACAGTGTGGACTGTCAGGGCTCTGAGGCACCTCTCTAGCTGTAGGAGGAGGCATGGGAGTCTGTTTTTCCTCCTCATCACTGGTCATCCTGAAGCCTTTAACCCTGGGAAGGGAAGCCTGTGTAGTGTTATCTTTTATAGAGAGTTTTCAGGGCCAGCAGTTAGAGGGATCCTCTTTTGGCTTCCTCATGATATAAACTCATCTGCCAGCCGTTGGATGGAGAAGAGGTACGTAACTCCCTGATTGCTATTTTTGCATTCCCTATAACCGTTTCTGAAAACAGTGTTGACATTTAGGCAAGGCTCTTCAGGCAGCTGCTACTGCAAACACTGAGCACTTTAAGCCTCCCCGTGTGCTCTGTCTGGGCTGAAGTGTTTCATGCTCTGCTACAGCCGGCTCCGAGTGAAATGCTGGTAAGGGACAGGATGTCTTTCACCCACAGGATGCAGTGTCGAAATGAGCCAAGAGAGATTTGAAAATCCTTTCGTCTCCAAAACAGATGGGGAGATGTTTTTCTTTTCCTTCTGAAGGGAGCTGTGTGCTCTTGTTTTTCAAGAACAGCCTTCCCAGGCTCTCCTTGGCTTGCAACCCTCTTACAACCACCGTATCTATTACTAGGCAAGGAAGCGTGAAGAAGCAGGTAGCAGAGCTCATGGCACACTTTTGAGCAACTGGTGGGTTGTAGCCTATCAGTCCTTACCCCTGAGCACCTTTGCTTTCTTCGTGGCCTCAGACGACACCATTGACACCAAAGGGCATTTGGCAGCTGGGTCAGACCCAGAAACTAGTGCAAAGGAAGGCTTTTCTTGCTCTCCGTGAGCTGCTTGATGTGGAAATGAAACCCTTCTTCCACACTAAAACACCAAGAAAGGGTTGTGGCTTCACACGTCTGTGCTATAATGGCTTCTGAAGTGGCCTTTTCTTTGCTGCTTCACTTCTTTTTTTTCTTTTTTTTTCCTCTCTCTCTCCAAGAGCATTATCTATCCCCGAGACTTTCACCTCAGGCCATTAACTGGCAGGTTGGTCATTACAAACCACTTGGCAGTGACTGATTGTGGGGGTCTCTTTTGCAATGGAAAATGTGGAACTGATTGTCTGGGTGACCCCATTTGACCTCGGGAATTCTGCTTTTAACCTGGCTTTAGGCATAATAAACTCCAGTAATTAGCAGAGAAATTCAGCAGTGACATGTCTAATTGATTGGAAATGCCAGTCCCCAATGAGACGCGAAGCTGCGCTGAGGGGAGCCCCCTGACAGGAGGCAGGGCGGGCTGCGAGGGGGTCGTCGGGATGCTCTCGGGAGGCAGGAAAATGCAGGGAAGGAATGTGAAGCATGTTGTAGATTTGCTTTTCTTTCCAGCTGAGAATGCTGCAGGTTTGCTTTTCTTTCCAGCTAATGGACTTGGTGAACATGCTATCCATCACTAATTACTTATCCCTATACTCAGCACTTTCCCAAGGTTGAGCTCACACCTTTGGGAAAATCCACCTAATCTCTGCACAGTCCATCTTAACCGTGTGCTTGCAAAGAGAAAAACACCTTCTGTGATCCTCATCCGAAAAATTCAGCAGTTTGTGCCCCACCAAGGAGGCAAGTATGGGCCCTGTTTGGGAGAACATCGTCTTTCAGGTTGTGGGTAGATGATACCTTATCTCCTGTGTCAATATGGATCTGTGATATCCCTTCCCACGTCTTGCATTTGTGCTTCTAGACTGATGACAGTTGAAAAAAGAAAACATTTAAAATTAATTTCTTGGTTTGGTTTGTGCTTAAAGGTGGCTAATTTACTGCCCTGGTTCACAGCAGAACCTCAGGAACACTTGTTTGCACACCTTGGAGGACGGTACTCTGTGACATAGGACCAGGAATGGCCTGGGAATGGAGGAGGGATTACTTTCATCTGCTCTTGCTGCTGTGGTTTTGTCTTTTAATCATGGCTTTCCTTGCTCCTGCAAGCAGTGAACTGGTAGCCACGTGGACTTTAGGTTATACCTGTACCAGTACTAGGGAGCATGACCAGGCACTGGAGGTGGATTGTCTCGTCCATTAAATTGGTGTGATGGCACTTGGCACATCCTCACCGTGGGGCTGGCGAGCTGCCTCCCAGACAGTCTTGGACACGGTTCAGGGATGACCATGGCCAGTGGCTGTTTCTGAGAGGCAGTTTGGTTGCAGCTGCTCCATTTGCAGGCTAAGAGAGTTTAACGATGTGTACATCTGCTATTCTATACTCACTGGCCTTAGGACCAGAGAGTAACGCAGGGCACATTAAATTTACCAGCATAGATACAACTTTACAAAGTAGTACAAACACAGCATTATGTGATTTGTGTAGGTAGGTTCAAAGCCTCTGTACTACTACACAGGACAGGAGGTATTGCAAGCTGTCAGCTTGAGCATTTAGTGTTTTTTAGCTTGTACTCCTAATTAAACATACTAAATACTGATTAAGAGCTGATGTCTATCCTATGAACAGGTGCAGCAGAGGAGAAGTGTGGGTACATGTTTGGAGAAAGCCCACACAGCCCACTGGAGCAGACTTGCTGTGTACAGTGGGGTCGCTGAGCTGGCAGCATCCTCCGGTTAAGGCTGTCTGTGGATGCACGGGTGTCCCTGGAGGTGTCTGTCTGTGCTTTGGGGATAGCTGCTTGTTAGCCACCTCAAGCACATGGCCGACCACAAGGACCTCACGTTTGCATGATGCAAGACACGTCCGTGCGGTAAGAGGTCCAGGAGGGGCTGGGAAGGTCAGCTGTGATGTTTTCACAACCCATCAGTGGAGGAGGCTGTCCCTTGCTCACCTCCATGTGTTGATCTCCTGGGCTATGCCGAAATCACCAGGTGAACAGGGCCAGCACAGCCGCAAACACTGAACACCACCAGCAGCACCATGTAATTATCAGCACAGTTCCTGCCGGGGGTTTACCCTGTGCCAGGCAGCCCTCCCCTGGGCAGTGCCGAGGCAGGGCTCGGGGAATACCATGGGCAGGACTGCTCCCTGGGGCAGTAGGGACACATCAACCACGTCTTCAGAAAAAAAGGGAAGAAAAGGAAATTTAGGGATGTAGACACTCTGCTATTTGCCAGCAAGGCTTTAGAAGGGTCCTTGGCATGTTTTATTTGATAAGGTGGGCACAGCCTTGGAGGATATCACCCTGTTGCAGCTATCACACTGTGAAGGCTCTCCGTTTGCTAATGCAGTGCAAAACAACATGTCAGTGGGGGGTCCCTGGGTTTCACAACCCACGGGTGTCTCCTGCAGCTCTTTAGGTGCCAGAAGTTCACCCACCTCTGTGCATCCAAGCTCCTTCAGAAGTGGTTTGCTTGAGGTGCACCACCTCCTCACAGCAAAGGGAACCTCCGAAAATCAAGGCAGGGCTTCAGGGACAATTTTATATCCTGGATCAATAAATTAAAAAGGAAAAAGAAATACAGTGACAACACCATATGCACTGAAGCATCCTGCAGAGATTGCAGAGTCTCAAAACAAACATTAGATGTGTAAACAGTGTATCAGCATTCCTTCGTGAGAGTAGCTGCAGATCCATTTATTACCTTCCGATCATTTATTTTCATTAATTTTCATAGCTAAACAGATAAAAGTGCTTGTGGCAAATATCGTAGGCTCTCCCTGCTCCACACAAGCCAAACAGCCCCCCTTTCTCTCTTCTAGACTTTCTTTTTGAACTGACGATCAATCCACCTACTGCTAATTGTAGCTCAAAGTTTACACAACCAACAGTTTGCCCTGACTTCTTGCCCCTGTCTTCAGTGCTCAGACAGCTTTGGGGTGTTATTCTTTCTACTGAGAGAAACAGCAGTAATGGTTGTGGTGCAAAAATATCTTTTAAATACTGAAGTATTTCTATTTGATGTATCTGTTTGAGTTTGTGTGTTTCTTTCTTTGCTTCCTCATGCAACTGTTTAGGAGAAGGAAGGAGAATTCACACGTGATAAAGAACTGCAGTTTTGAATCATTTTTTCTTAGAGCAGAGGGACTATTTGTAGGTTTTAGCATCGATAGTTTTGCCCCAGGGTCCTAGAAAAATAGCAAGCTTCTTTACTGGGCGGATGAAATTTTCTTATTCAGCTGGGTCAGGTCCCTGGAAATATCCTGTGCATTTCAATGGGACAATTTTATTCTTTTTTTGCTCTCATTTGTTATTTTTTTCTGCCATCCTGCCTCTCCAAGATATTAACTGTATTTTTTTTATTTTGCCAAGTGAAAAGTCACCCTGAATTTAGTGCTCCATTTGTGGGGAAAAAACTATTTGTTCTGGCTCTGTGATTTGCTCTTAGCCTGGGATGCTGCTCTTTCTCCTGTTGGCTGCGAGAATGGTGATGTGCAACACAGACCAGATGTAGTCATTTATTTGCTCCTTAGTAATTTCTTAAAAGATTTCATAAAAGGCTACAGCATTTTCCTAACTAACTGCCCTCTCTTTTGGGTTGGACTCGGAGCAGGCTGCAGGTGAATGAGTTGCTCTAGTGGCAGGAGCCCTGTTGCATCTTCCCCCCACCGTGCAACAGGTTTGTTGTGAGATGATGTGGGTGACTGGAAGGATGATGCACGAGTTCATCATATATAGAGCACACAGAAAACCTGGATCTACTGCACGCATCTGCTGTAATGTTCATGCCAGGTCATAGGGCAAGAGGAAAGCCATGTCACGCAGACATTGCCTGGCACTCCTCCGAGTTACATCCCTCCTCCTCCAGCTTAAAAGAAGAGTCAGCATTGCGCTAACGTCAGAAAGTCACCACCCGCATGGGTTAGACAGATTTCTGCAAACCTCAAAGTACAGAAGACAGAAAGCAGGGAATCAGGCTTATTTTTGTCTAGCTGTAAGCATTCACAAATGATTAAGCGTATAGCCTAACTGTCACATGATGAACCAACATGCAGCATTTTGTAAATATATATCCATGCTTATGTAGGACCTCAAAGGGTGTTACAAAACATGAGCCTTGTTCTGTTACCCCTCTGTGTGCGCAAAATCTTCTGAAGTTGCTGACATCTTTGGATGCTCCAGTATATACTTTTATACTTATATATATACAAAAACACAAGAGTCACCTTATCTGCCTGGGGAGCACATCTGGGGTGGAAGGCAGCATGTGTTTGGCAGTGCAGAGTACCATTACACTAATGCATCTGCAAATGCATCGGGAGGCTGGCGAGGGGCTATTTGGATAATGGAGTGCCTGGGCTAATAAAATTAGCCTCGCATTCACAGCCTGAGTTGGGAGGAGGGGAACTGTCCCTTTCAGTCTTCCCAAGCGTCTCCTGACATCTTATTTCCCCATGACAGTCCGTGAAGGGAAGCAGGAAAGCAGGAGTCTTTAAAATGGAGTGAAAATGTGCTTACTGCACTATTACAGTGCTGGTGCTTTCTGTCCCAGTGAACAAGAAGGGGGAAAACCAAATCACTGGGCTGTGATGCCTTCATCTGGGTGAGACGTATGAGCACAGACTCCGGGAGTCCTGAGCCACCGTCATGCTTCACAAACCACCCTTCCCTCAAAAGGGGCAAGGTTGGAAATGCATTTGTCACTTGAGATCCAGACAGCAAACGAGGCTGATTTAATTAACCCAGGGAGCCCTGCTGGCCTTGTCTATGAGAGCTCAGGACATCACGCGTGTGGATGAGTGGAGGCAGGGTGAGGAGTGAGAGGGGAAGAGGGTGAAGACACATGGCCGTTGGACTGTCAGAAGCCATCTCAAAGCACTTTACTTCTCACAACCAAAAGCCCTTTACAATTAGTCTTGATGTGATTTACATTTACTCTAAGGTATCTGCATAATGGGATATAATGCACAGGAAATGCAGTCATGAGCCTCTGAAAGCTTTTGGGGACTGACAATTCCCACGGAGCATGAAATCTCCCTTTTACTGCAGCTGGAAGTGAGTCCAGTCTTTACAGAGCCTGTGTTCATGGGCTAAAATGCCAGCAATCTACCTACCAATCTCTCTAACCGCTCGGCTGTATTTATGAAGTGCCCATCATCATAGTGTCTGGACTTGCCCTTTCTTTTCCACCTTTGCTATGGATTTATTGGGACCTTGGACTTGTTACTTAGACACATCCCCCAGGCAGGAAGATTTTCATCTCTAGCAGAGCAAAAGACAGATGAATGTTGCTTTGCTGTCAGTCAGGAGAAGACCAGGGGTTCCTGAAAACTGGACCGCCTCTGCACACACATGGCAGGCTTGGTGGGCAGGTTTGCTGTGAGAGAGATCAGTCCTACTTGTAGAAAGTCACCTTGGCCAAGGGCCTGTGAAATTTTAATGCTCCCCACCAAATATTGACTCTCTGAGGGCGTCTGACTAAGCCTTTTGTGGAGAAGTCGATATTTGTCTGAAGTTTCAGTGGGTAATGTTGCTTTTCTCTGAATTTCCATTGGACTCTGCTGGCTTCTCCCAAACTCATTGCACAGTATCAGAAGCAAGAAAAAAACATGCGATTAGAAGGAAATGTTCCCTTTGGAGGGTCGTTAAGTGGTGTCTACTTCTCACTGCCTTAACGAGACTTTCTGCTGGGTGCACCCCTCTCAACTCAGCAGCACATCTGAGCCTTGTACCTGACCCTGGGTGTAATTACTTTCAGCGTAGAGCAATCCTTTTCCATTTGGCTTTCCAGGACTCTGCTAGGGAATTTGTACAGCCAAAACTTAGGTGCTCAGATACCACCAGTGACGAATGCAGCAGAAACATCGCAACAAATGCAAACTTATCTGCAATTTTGCATGACAAGTGTTGTTCTTTTTCCCACTGGTGATTATGGCAGAACAATCTTGTTACTCCATCACGAGCTGACTTGAGTGGATCTGGTCTGTCCTGCTAGGTAAAGAAGCTCGAAGTTAGATTTTGGGTAGGGCTGTAGCCATATATTGTTAACAGAAGACACACGTGTAGATGCCTTGCTGTACTCAAGCTAACCGGTTAAATCCTGCAGCAAAGTCTCTGTTCTGCCCCTGTGGTATGATAATTCTGCCATCTTAGGCAATTTAGCATCTGTCCTGTACAGGTCTCAGATGCAGAAGAATCCTGGTGGGGTGAAAGTAAATATATTACCTTTCAGGTAACAAAAACACTGCTGCAGGTTAGATTTTGCCAGTTTACCATCCATTTGGGACTGAGTCTAAGCTGACTGTGCCTCCTAAAAAAGAATAATCCTGTAAACAATGTAGCACTAATATACTGAACAATTAAAGCACTTGTTTCTGATTGAAGTTGAAATTCATTATATTTCCATTTGCAAGGCAAGTTGGGCAGATTTCAAAATAAGTGATAGAAAGAGCTAATTTATATTTCTGTTTGTGCTTATAAGAGTTAGAAAATAAATCCGGGTGCACAAGGAGAGGTAGAAGCCTTTAATTTCAATGGCATCTTGGACGTTGGATAACTGTAGGAGTCTGGACTTAAATACAAAGGAATAGTTTTCAGGAGTAAAAGGCACAGGACTTGTGGGTACATCTGCATTGCTGTTTTAAATTTACTCAAATCAGGAGTGAAGTTCTGTAACAAATCTCCCAGCTGTCCCTAC
The DNA here is from genome assembly GCF_900496995.4 of Aquila chrysaetos chrysaetos. Lineage (NCBI taxonomy): Eukaryota > Metazoa > Chordata > Aves > Accipitriformes > Accipitridae > Aquila > Aquila chrysaetos. Next base: position 3,291,155 of record NC_044008.1, read on the forward strand.
TTACTGGCTTTTCTTTTCATCTCACAATGGCTTAGACTGCATGACCCAAACTCTTTTTGAACAGATTAAACCAGCAGATACGCTCCAGGACCACAGCCATTGCTAATACGTGTTCAGTCCAGGGGACAAACCTGGGTATAGCTTGAAGTAACCCTCCTGACACATATGCACCGCGTGCATTGGAAACACATGCAGTGTGCACACTGGGTCCCCAGCTCCTTTATACCTCCAGGTCTGCTCCTGCTGCACCTTGCTACTTGCATATGTGCACGTGGTCTTACACTCCTCACCTTCTGTTCTTAGTCTGGTGCTAATATACAGTCGATAGCATGAGCTGTTTGAGACGTGCTCTTTGGATGCATCTTGTGGATCCCTTGTGGATCTTCACTCCCCAGAGCTGATCTTGTTCCACCCAGATGCTTAGACTTCTGGTTGATGCCTTCACAGATCTGTGGCATGCCTGAAAGACATCCATATCTGTGATTGAGATTTTTGTGGTGGTCACCTCAGCAGTGGATACCCACCACCCAAGCAGGGCAGAATAGGACAGCCTGGTCTGGCAGCAGGTCTGTTCCAATATTTATCTGGCCAAGAAAGGGAGTGAGTGATGCTCGTATGAGCTGTGTTGTATTTAAAAGGTGTCTCCACTTAACTGGAGGTCATAGTGTATACTTTCCTTGAGTGGTGGCACCATTTCATAAAAAAGCTTTTTCATTAATTAAAATCCCTTAACCTTGCATCATGCTCAGGGTTTGGTATAGAAGCTTCATTTTTCTGATCAATATATATTACCATATTTCCTAGAAAGAAGCTTTCACCCCCTCAATTAGCAGATAAAAATGATTGTGTGCATTTGAAAGCATTTTGTGCCTCTAATATCCATTAACTAGATCAGAGTTGCAATTTTCCTGTTCTTATGGACTTTTGTCCATATCAGTTACCCAAAGGAACATAAAGCATTGTTTGGTCTCGTTCAAATGACATTTCAATAAATGCCAGGGGAAAATGATGATTCTGTACTGCCTTTCTTTTTTTTTTTTTTTTTTTTAAGGTTGTGAGAAAGGGGATAAACTAATGAAAATGCCCTAGCCCATGAATCAGGAGTTTCGGCGTTGAGGTTTCTACATGGTCTCTGTGTGATTCTGCATAAGTCACTAACGGCCACATACAGCTCCTTGCAGCAGGGTCTGGCATTTATTTTTATGTAGCACCCTGGGCCACTAATTTTGATGAGGTTTCCAGGCAGGAACATGGTTATTAATTTATCCACAATATTAATGGAATTGGGCAGGAGGGGGGAACTGTTTTATCTCAAAAACCTTCCCTCCCTTCCAACTTTCAACTCTCTGGGAGGCCTTTAGGCATCGCGGGCACTCAGCGTCCAGGGGCAGAGCCCTGCAGGTGGACTCACACACCAGCAAAAACTTCCTTCTTTCCTCCCGCTGGGCTGGAATTAATATTCTTGTTTCAATCCCTTTGTACTGACAACCTAGAAATTAATTGCCTGTGCACATGAGAGGTGAATGACCAGATGCCCAGGAAAGCACAACAGAATTATTGAGCGATTCTGCTTTAATTAAGTGCATCAGAGAGCTGGGATTGGTTGGGGCCCTGTGCTTGATGCCAGTAACATCACTGAGAGGACGTGAAGGGATGACTGCTGCCAAGGGATGACGGAAGGTACTCAAGGAATATAGAAAGCTATTTTAACACTGGCTTCCTTTGAGAAAGCTGGAGCAATAGCCAATAACCATAAAACTATTGGGGCAAAGCTGCAAACACACCAGGGGCATGCCTCAAGCACTTAGCTCTCTGGAAGGTCTCTGAGAAGGGAGACCTTTTATCAATGAGAGGGGAGCACAGCAGACCAGCAGCTGTGAATTCCCTGCCAAGAGGGCAGCAGGCAGCATTTTCAACCTTGGCCTAAAGTTGTCACCATCCAAACCATCCAAGAGGGAGGAAGTTGTGGAGGTTCACTCTTCTGAGTCTGACTCCCTGCTGAGCCACTCATGTTCTAGGGCAAGTTGGGTAAAACACTTACCCCTGCATGCCTTGGCTCCCAAGATGTGAAATGTGGGCTGAACTAACCTCTCATGATAACAAACGGTGTTAAACAACATCCCTTAGTTCATGGACTGCAGTAGCAGCTACTGAAGGTTTCTTGCGTGACCTTCTGCAAACAACATCATGGTGGTTCCTACCCTCGCTCAGCAATGCACAGGCCACCAGGGTCAAGCTCACAAAATTAATTTCTCTGTGTCATATGTATATCACAAGGGACATGTTCACTGTAAAATGCCCATGCAACACTCAGATTTCCAAGGTCCTCTTTGATTCTCACCTTATCTCCCTTGGAAGGAGGGAAGCTCCATGGCCCAACAAGTGTAGGAGCCCACAGTTGTTGTTTGTAAAGAGCTTCAAGCCACATTAATGGAAGATACTATCCAAGAGGAAAGGTTTCCTCTTTCTCCTTGCTTCTCGTTCCCACCACTGGCTGGGAAGAAGGCTGAGTGCAGTGCAGCCATCACTGCCGGTACCCAGCTGACAGAGCGGCTGGGACACCGAGGCTTCCTGGTAATGCATCCATCCTTCTGGAATGGGGGCCTCGTTTGCTAATGACCTGTGGGTAGAGTAGACTCATTTAGGCAGAAGTGGTGGTATCCATCTTCACTTACTGTAGCAGCGTGTTTGTCTGCATCTAGGTAAAGCATCCAGACACCTGCTGTTGGTGGGAGAGAGAAATTGGCCCTTTCAGGGTGAAATACACTTGGCTTTCTGCAGGTTTAACTTTAGGATAGCATGAACTATCCTCAGCAGTAGCTACATCACTGCAGCACTTATAAAGGGAGTCCAGGCAGCTCGTTTGTAGGGAGGTATTTGCACTGTCTGTGAACGAAGATGATTCTTACTTCAGGTGTCCTCTATACCACAGCTAAGGGATCTTGGCTTGTGTCCAGCATCCATGCTCTTTTTTGCTCCGAGTGTCCCTGTGATCCTTTCAACAATGCTTGGGACTCTGGCTGCTCTGCCACCAAGGAGCATCCTCAGATGTTTGTCCAAGACTCCCACCCAAAGCAGAGACCAGGTTGTTGTCAATTGTTCCAGTCATTCTGGCCCAGAATCAGCCTGTGGCCTGCTGCTGCTGGGCAGTATATAAATTTTCTCCCAAGGAAATAGTTCTCACCCCCATGGGAGAGGGCAGCAGTTTCCACTCCCTTCATCTCTCTGTCCCCAGCCTTCTTGCCTAGGTCGTTGCTCTGTGCATCTGAGGTGGGCTGAACAGAGCTCATTTTGGGGACTGCTATCCGAAGAATGACCAGAAATGGATTCTAAGAAGTCACATAATAATATCACTTCTTCAGCTTTAAGTCTTAGGGCTTGGACTGAATACTCCAGCAAACTCATGCTGTACTTTTCTTACAGCAATTGAGATTTTCTTGTCACCCTATTCTGTTCTGCATAGAGCTCCCAGCCACTCCATAAAGGAGGTGAATGACAGATCACGCAGCTTCCAGGGACACAGACCCCAGACTATGAGATGACCCACCTGGAATTAGTAGCATGGCTCAGACATCGAGGAGTGTCAGGATGACTACTGCTAATCCTCCAGTAATTAAAGCTAGCTACAGTATTTTAGCCCTCACTTCAGAGTCTCCAAAAATCCAAACCCACATCACTGCTGTAGGAAATGTGGCTGGGGATCCCAGAGGCAAAAGTGCTGATGAAGAACTCCAGAGGAATTAGAAAAATCAGTGATCCATGGCAAAGTCCTTCAAGGACATTTGTGGGGCTATTTCTGGGAGTGCATCAAGCACATATAGATACAAGGAATTTGTGGAAATGGCTCACTGGATGAGCTGAGGTGTGGAAGCTCCTGGTTTGGTTGTTATGGACAAATTGCAGAAGAGATCAGGACACTCCTCCAAAAGTTTCGTTCATCTCCTGGTCTATTTACATACTCCTCTAACCTTCTGAGCAGTGCAACTGCACATGATTCAGCAGCTGTTGTTCACCTGGGACAGGTCTGTGCTCTCCACCATAGATATGTCTGTGTTATCATGGTAGAAAATGCATGGTGTAATATATCTAAAAGCCCAGTGACTAGTTTTATGCTGAATTTCAGGGCAGCCAGAAAAATGTCTGATATTAGGAAAGGGTTTGCAAAGAACTGACTGTGTTACGAGAGAACCTCTGCTGATCCATAGATGTTGGAGGATGATCTGTTGAACCCTGGAGTTGTACTTCAATGTATAAAGTCGTTCTTCTACATAGCATGAAGATAAACTTTATACAGAGCCCCAGATCAAGTGCTAAGGATTTAGAAACAGTGGAGGATGGACTTCTAGTTCGATTATTGGCTGAAGAAAAAGAAAATGCAGATTATCTGTCTACATGTATCATCATGACTGAAACCTCAAGGGTGCTGTCAAGCCTTGGTAGAAGTACAATGGAAAGGCTGGGCATAGCCTTTGAATGGAATAACAAAGAACTGCAAGAGAGCAGTAAAAAAGCAAAATAACTTCAAAGCAGTGGAGATTTTGGCATATCCAGCGTGGTGTTGCTACCAGTTAGCATAGGACCACTGGAAGCCTTTGGGCAGGATTAGGATTGTGGCCAGACGGGAAACTGCAGTAAAAAATTAAGAGCATCTAGGGGTCTTCACGGAAGCTGAGTGCATAGAGACCTTGCAGGACAGCCCTAACACAACGTATATTCATTTTCTGTGTCAGTCCAGGGCAGTGACCCAAGTATCTCAGTGCCTGAAGGTATAGAAGTGATCATCTGGCAAAGATCAGCTTCAGCCTAGTTAAGCAGAAAGTGAACAGCCATCTATAGTATCCAAAGCAAACTATACCTCTGTCTTTTTATGTGCCCACAAAGATACTGGATTTCTGTACCGCTCCTTTAATTTTTACAGTGTTCTGCTTATTTCTGCGGTGCATATAAACCTGCAGTCTGTTCGTAAAAATATAAGAACACAGCATGGTCTGCTTTATATCTGCATATATACACAGACACACAATGTTTCTCCCAGCATGCAGAATGAATAAATTCTGGAGTAATTTTTCATTGTTGCCTTTATGAGCTTCAAGGAAAAAAACCTCAAAAAACTAATAAATAATTTATTTCAATGAAATTGCTGTTTACTATGCTGCATGCTGGACCTTAGCTGGCCGAGTCAGCACGTGGGATCCTGGACATCTTCCCTATATTATTTCTTATTATTTCTGTATGTTTTTCAGGGAATCCATGAAGTCTCTCTGTGTGTATATGCATACCTGTGAGAGCATGTGTATGTGAAGTCAAGAAACAGGATAAAAGAGACTCAGTTTCTTTCTATGTGTACATGCTTTCTGCATGTGTGTAAAAACAAGATCTCACCCTCTGGTTTAGATGTGCAGGCTCCCTTTATAATGCAACACAAATGATGGATTCATGACACCTCTCTTCAGAATAGGACTGGTCACTGGTGGTCAGCAGAGTTCCTGGGGAGCTTTTCTTTTCATCCTAAAAAGGCATTTAAAATACACCAGATGAACTCTGTCCTCTTTGTATATTCATATGCATACAGTGTAAACACGTGTCGGTTTTATGTAGTTGGCCGTAATAATATGGTTTTGTGTGTTCATATAATTAACACATTATAGTTTTGCTTACCGTGCACATGCAGGTGAGTGTATGGGTTGGCGGGTGCTGTATGTACATGTATGTCTCTCAGCACAAGACACATAACTATACTGGTGTTGTGGTTTAACCCCAGCCACCAACTCAGCCCCATGCAGCTGCTCGCTCACTCCCCCCACGGTGGGATGGGGAAGAGAATTGGAAGGGTAAAAGTGAGAAAACTCATGGGTTGAGAGAAAGACAGTTTAATAGGGAAAGCAAAAGCTGCACGTGCAAGCAAAGCAAAGCAAGGAATTCATTCCCCACTTCCCATGGGCAGGCAGGTGTTCAGCCATCTCCAGGACAGCAGGGCTCCAGCACGCCTGACGGTGACTTGGGAAGACAAATGCCATCACTCCGAATGTCCCCCCTTCCTTCTTCTTCTTCCCCCAGCGTTATATGCTGAGCATGACGTCCCATGGTCTGGGATATCCCTTGGGTCAGTTGGGGTCAGCTGTCCCGGCTGTGTCCCCTCCCAACTCCTTGTGCCCCCCCAGCCTCCTCGCTGGTGGGGTGAGAAGCAGAAAAGCCCTTGGCTCTGGGTAAGCACTGCTCAGCAGGAATGAAAACATCCCTGGGTTATCAACACTGTTTCCAGCACAAATCCAAAACACAGCCCCATACCAGCTACTGGGAAGAAAATTAACTCTACCCCAGCCCAAACGAGCACAACTGGCATTATGCTACACAGCATAATAAGGCACTAGGAAAAAAAACGAAGGAAAGGAAAAAAAGAATGAATCTGTGTATCTCTCTTGAGGGTATGTCTTAGAAGTACCAAAAAAGTGACATTCAGGGTTATCTTCCCATCTCTTTGTAACTGTTGAGGAGCTAAGGTTACCTATGTGCTAACATCTTGCTCTGTGTTACGTGGTTTAATCTGTAAGGCTCTGATCCACGTGGCCATAGCTAAGGGTGGCTTTTTGCTGTCTTCATGAAGCCCTACCCATGTCAGTGCTGATAAGGCTGTTGCAATATTGGTGTTTGCATCCTGGTGAAGTTCCTGCCTGATGGTGGGACTTGGTCATGGACACGGTCCCACGGTCCTCAGTGGGATGAGTCACAGGTGCCTGATTTACACACAGGGGCAGGAGATGTAGTGCAAGTATAAATGCATTAGCAACCAGGGTGCTGGCCTAGCCTTTAAGAAGCAGGTCTTTGCTGCTGACCCCCAAGGTAAATAATTTCTATTTTTTCTCTTTGTTACTCTGATCTCTAGGAGATCAATGAATTTCATCTCCAGTGCCTTGAAGCTCCTTTCTCCCTGCATTTTCTGCTGCTCTTATCCATTTAGACTTGGACCAAAATGTCTTTTACTACTTGTCTGCAGCAGGGCACAACACAGTGGGATTCTTCTCTCAGCAGGGGACTCTTGCCATATAAATAAAATAGCACAGATAAATGATTACTTTGCCACTGGGCTTGTTCAATGGCTGATGCTTAAATGAAACAACCCACAGATTCATGCAGAGGCTCATGTAAAACAGTGAGTTAGGAAGAGCAATGCCTGAGCTCTTCCCTTGCTAATTCCGGCAGCTGGTTTGCATTGGTAAAGACAGGCCAAAACCTCAGAAACAAGCCTGGTATGTGACATCCCTGCAAGATCAGGTCTTAGGGAGATGAGACTAAGCTAGGGGAAATGAAAAAAGAAGGGAACAAACTGGGCTCTGGGTCACTGTTGCTCTAGATTATTGCTGCCAGTTGCTCAGGCACGCTCTATGTGATTACCATTTCCAAGTGAGCCTGGATCTGTATTTCCCTTAATGTGCCACAACTGCTTCTCCTGACCTCTTTCACGCTGCCTATTACCTCAGCTCCGCTTCCCCTCCTTTCTGATCGAATTACTAAAGCACACAGTGGAGTCTCTTGGCTCAACAAAATTTAATGACAGTGACAACAGAGGAGGATAATAAAGATAAATCAGCTGCTCCCAGGAAGGAAAGATGAAGTAACAACAGAGTGAGTTAGAAGGCTACACCATGAAGTGACCCTGGCAAGTGCATGGTCCTCGTCATCCCTTTCATCTCAAAGTCTGCATTTCTTCTGCTTTTCAGGGAATTTGACAGGGAAGAGCAGACAGGAGAGGGGATCGAGGCACCAGAGATTTCTGCCTTAGGCGTGCACTTGCTGGGGATTTTGGGCACATCACTCACCTCTTCAGTGTCTCCTCCCCAAGGCTGTAGGTTGAGAACAGACCAGGAGAAGTCTTTTCATTAGGCAGGCTGTAAAGAACATGTCAGCTGTTGGGTTTTCATCTCATCTGTAGCCCTGTATACTAACGTGATCCACACAGTTAGTAAAGGGAAATGGTGTTTGTGAAGGAGCTCCAGTAAGAGCACCTTCTTTCTCAATGCCTGTAAATCCCTGGGCACACCAAATCATGGTAATCTAGCTTTTTCTGATAAGCTGTTCTCATGGAAGCCAATGGAAGCAGGCTCATGTCTTTAGCAAGGAAACCATGCTTGGAAGGAGTGCTGTGAGAGGTTGGGGCTCATGTCTCGCCCACCACCCAAGGTCAGGTGAGGGATGTAGGGCTTCAGTGAACCACATTCAGAGTGTGATGGGCACAGAGGTCATCTCATCTCCCAGGTACCACGGGAGAGAAGAGGTAGTCATCAAATGGGATCTGAGCTTCACACCTCAGCCAAAATGGGAAACCAGCTCTTGGGACTGCAATAACTGGACCTACCACCTCCACCTCCCTCCTAAAGGCAAGCAGGGACAGAGCCTGGAATAACTGTACCTATTGCAATTGCTTTTCTGACATTCAGCATGTTTCCAGTTGCAGAGCATTCGCTGTTTAATTATAACTCCTGAAAAAAACCCACCCTTCTAATTGCAACCACATTCCTCGCCTCTCCCCTCCCACCAGGTTGTTAAATTGTTAAATGTTTGCTGCATTGATCTAAACAGCTGAGCACGAAACAGTGAGCTGTAGTTGAGACCTCCTGCAAGCTCAATAAACTTAATGGACATCCTCAAGAACTTTAACTGGGAAGATTTAGCTCCTGAAGAAGAAGGAAACAAACACCCAGAGCAGCTTTGTCTGCCTGTTGTCCCTCATTTTGCCAGAAACAGCTGTTCATGCTGGGATTAGCTCAGAGGTTTGTACTGAGCAGAGGCTGACTCACAAGAACAAAATCAGGAGATCATTACATCTCAGTGCAGGCTCCAACTGCTTCAGGCTGCACAGGGAGAGGGAAAATTAACTGGAGTAGAAGCCCAATCTGCAGAAGCGCTGCACAACTTTGGTGTGTGACGGATGAGTGGGAGAAGGGAGCACCTCCGCTCTGCAGGACGAGTGCTGAAGGTCTGGGGATGGAGCTCCAACCTGGGGGATGGAGGAGACGGCTGCTGGGAAGACAGAGGTGGCTTGTCATACTGCTTGTCTTGCTCTTGTGCCTTCCCTTAATGGAGCCCATTTGTTCAGGATTCATGTAAGACAAATGCTTGGAACAGGAGGAATTAAACTGATTACTTTACAAAGACCCTAACTACTCAGAAATTCCGCATCCCTCCAGACACTGAGTGCACGATTACTGGTGTGGGGAACAAACTGTCTCCCCATCTTACCAAGGGAGGTGGCAGAGTCTTCACCCTCACATGCATTTCCCTTCTAAGGGTAATCTCTTGGTTAGGTTAGGGGCATTGGCTTGGTTGGTAAAATGGGTGGTCTGGGTTAGGAAGTTGTGTTGGACTAATTACAAGAGCTGGTGAAACCCACAAGTAGAGAGCACGTGCAGAAACACAAGACAACATCAGATGAGTGCTCTCCATCCTCAGGTGATTGTTGCCATAAATAAAGAAGGACCATCCCTCTACCTAAGAGGACAATGTAATATGATCTAGATCATCAGAGGCATTATAACAAGAGAGCAGCTACTGGTTTAGCAACAGTAGGTGGCTTTGTAACAACTCATTTTCTAACAATGAGGAAAGCTCTGGAGGGGAGAAGAGGAGAGAAGGAGGTTAAAAGGTTGCTTGGACAGTCTTTCACAGTAAAGCTGTGTTTGTAACTCAGGGGATCCTCTCTACTCATCCTGGTCAGAGGATAGCTTGTGGTTGGAAACAGCTCTGCAGACTGTTCTTATAAGTCCTGAGTAGCCCACAGGGCTTCACCAGACAGACTCTCACCCCCAGTTTAATGCTGATGTGAACTCAGGGTCACCTTTCTCTGTGTTTCTGTCTTTCAGGCTAGGACTTCCTCCCCCCTTCAGCCCTGTAACATAATAAACAATGACCCGAAATGATCAGTAAGCCCATTCCTCCATGGGTAAGTCATCATTGCCTGAAACAGAGCAGCCTGCATTTTCATCATCTACTGATGGCTGCTGCTAAGCCTTTTTTTCTTTTCTTCTTTTTTTTTTTTTTCTTCACTACTCATAAAATAACTCAGTAGTGTCATGGCCCAATAACTAAAGCACAGAGCACCAAAGATCATAGGAAATCCCCACTGGCAACAAGACCTAGACTTGCTGCATCAAGGTTTAGGTAACTCTGTCTGAAGATGTTATTTATAAGCCATCCAAACTGACCTTGTGCCTTTTGCCAAAGTGTGACCACAATGCACGCAATTTAGATTGCAGACAGGTTAAAATGCAGTCACCTCCAAGGAGGCTTGTTCACAGTAGCAACATGTGTGGGACAGCGAGCTGAAACAGCAGGAGCAGGTTCAGCAGGGTGCAATGACATTGCACCTTGGTTTGCTGTTATTAATGCTCCTGAAGTCCAATATACCCTTCCATATTGGCCAATGACCTGGAGTTGTGTTTTATTACTCATCCTCCCCAGTTCTGCCTTGCAGGAATGGTGTGTACATACTGGTATATGCATGCTGGCACCATCTCTTTCTTCTCCAGTGGGGAAATGGATGAAAGTTCATGTTTCCCCTCTGTTAGGTCACAAAGTGTTATTTTGGGCACCTTCCAGAACTAATTCATTACTTGTCATCTTGCAGAGTGAGGACAGTGTAAGGCTCTGCCACATGCCGTATTGATCCCTTGACTTGATTAGTCAGTGTATTGAATACCCCTGCTTTTCTAATCTAATTAATGCAAGATAAATACTCCATGTTGGGGCCTGGAGTCACGTTCTAAGAGTAATCAGGGAGTGGGACTGATTAAAACCAGAAGGCTTCAGGGATAATTTATGGACTACTTGACACTGCTGGCAGGTTGGGGTATTTTGGAGGGCTCCATGTGGTCTCTGGCTTGAAATTGCCTCTTTGGCGGGCTCCACATCCAAATTCCTCCTCATCCCTCACTGTGATAGCTTTAGGTTTGAAGGGGTCTCATCTCTGGGGTGAGACACAACCGTGGGGGTCAGGACATCTGGTTTTACATCCCACCAGCAGTGGGACACTATGCCAGAAAAGCAGACAAGACACTTCCTTTATGACCTTAAGAAAATCACCAAATGGCATGGTTAGATAAAACTATACAGCACCAGACATGTGAGGACTTTGCTCTTTTTTAGAAATCTGTAAGCAGATAGAAATAAATGATTGAGATGTAGCTTAACTCCAGTTTGTCCCTGTTTCAGTCCAGATCTTGGTGTTTCAAGACAAGTGAATGCTCTGGATGGATAAGTGTAACTGGACTAGGGAAGGTGATAATATTAATTCATGTCACATGCATGAATTAATTAACTCATCTCTGCTATGAGGAAAATAACACAATTACCATTGTGATGAAGAGGGAGAAGAGGCAGGGGGAGTTTTCATGGCCAACTAAGAGGAGTGTGTGCTGCAGACATGGCGAGGTCCTGGGGATGGATGAGCTTAGTCCCAGTCACCTCCTAAGGTAGGTCCTTTCTCTTATGGGAGGAAGCCTGGCCAGGTGAATTGTCATAAGGGATTCATCTTCCCCCTGTTCTGTGTTGTCCTTCATCGTTGGGGGCTCTTACGACACTCTGGCCAGATGATGTTCATCCCCCCACACCTTGATGAACACCTGGGTGTGGGATCACCTCCTGCAGCCCCTCTCTGAGCCTGGGAACACATTGCAACAGAGAGCAGACAGGCTGTAGAGGAGAAGTAGAAGTGGAAGGGTGGAAATCCAGTGCAGTCTATGGAGAAACCGGTTTTGAATGTCTCTGGGGTCCACCAAAGGGTGGGACAAGAGTCTTCTGTGAGATGAGGAAAGGTGCGGTGGGTGGTGAGGGTTGGGCCAAGGTCTGTGTCCCCTGACTGCAATCACACTGTGCTTGGGATGGCGTGAAAATTTTTCCAGGGAATGGGGAGCAGGGGCACAGGGTCACTGATGGCAATGGCAGTGCCATTTATTCCAATTTCTTTCTTTTGCATGTGAGTTTTCCCAGGTGAGAGCACAGCATATACAGCCAGGGGAAGGCAAGGGCAAGTTCAGCAGCCAGACGTAATTGCATTTTCCTCCACAATTGCCCCCGGGGCTGAGCCAAGGCCCTTCTGCGCCTGTCTCTCTCCTCACAATGCATCATAGAGAATTGGTGTAAAATCCAGTTAAAAGGCCACTCTGGGGTCTCAGCTGCTGCGGCATAAATTGCGGATGAATTTTTCCTTTTCCGTATACGCCTGACGGGTTTTGTCATCCAGCCCCATATGGCTGGGTTGCATTTCTTCTCTCGGCTTGGTCATTGGTCTCTCATCACAGCCCTGCTAGCTGCTTGTGAGCTCTTTCTGAACAAGGCTGTACTTCAGGCTCCGTGTTTTACAGCAGTGTCATTACAGAAAGATATCTCTTCCTACACGTGTAAAAGGGAGCCCAAGATTGATGGGGTGTTGGAGTGGGTAATCACAAATCCAGCTGCCCCGAGGTAGCTGAGAACAGAGATGGTGCAGGGCAGGGGGGAAAGGGTAGTGGGGCCTGAGGGAGCTTTGTAGGGTACATTTATCACACTCTTGGCAGAGAGATGCAATTTATATGGACGGAGCATAAATCCTGTTCGAGTTGCACAAGACTCCATATGGGCAGCTGAGCACCTGGGTCTGCTGTGATGCTGGAAGCTGGGGCTTGAGACGGTGCTGCCATGGTCGTCCTGCCAGCTCTCTGGCTCTTCCCCTTGCCTTTTTTTCACTGCCTCTTCCCTCTCACCTTTTGGTAACTCCCATCCTCTGCCCAACTAAGAGCCAGCCCCTCTCCCAGGCTTGTGCAGCGGTGCTGGCTCTGTCAAGGGGGGTGCAGGTGAGCAGGAAGGGCATTTCCCTGTGCTCTGCTCACCTTGAGACATCTCTACCGGAGTTACTAAATCCACTGGAAAACCTCTGCTTTCTCTTCACCAAGCTATTCACCTGGAGCAGGTTCTGCTCTGTGGATTGCTCTCAAAAGACTTCATGGTTGCCAAGATGTCGCAACGGGCAGCGTTGATCACATGCTGCAGCAGAGAGCTTGGAAATTATTTAGTTTTGCTTATCCCCCAACCACAGAGGGTCTTATTTTATCCGTCTCTTATCTCCTTGGCTGTCCCAGTGACAACCCCTCCATGCCATGCACCATGGCGGTGGGCGCACATGCGTACCCTCCTTCTGCTTCCTCAGCGTTGGCCAGAGGTCCACCTGCACTCAGCCGTTCACGCGGGGAGGATGTAATTGTGTTTTCTGAGCCCGGGAGTCGTCGCTGTGCTCGTGTCACAAGGACGTGGGGTCCCGTGGGCTGGTGGGTGCTCATGCACCTGCACAGGTCTTCACCCTGCCCTACCTCCAAAGGCATTTGTCTCTCTATCACCGCCATCATGCTGGTGTTTTTTGGGCACAACAGTTGCTTTCAGGCGTGCTCGGGGCCTTTTGGATTAGGGTATGGCTGTTGTAAAGCATGGTACTGCCTGTCCAGGAATGGATTTACTGGGGCTAAGGATGCTGTCGTACTGGTTCTTGCTGGGTTACATGCTGTACCTCCATACCCTTTCCGACAATCTACAGTGCATATCCTCCCTATATCTATTAATTTTCCTCCTAATATCTGATGGGAAGGCTTGTCTGCTTTTTCATAATCCTGAAAAAACTCTTTTGCTTTTGATCTTATGTTTTGGAACATGGCGTAGTGATTTTTCTGTTATTTTGTCCCTGTCCTTGTACAGTCACTTTTCTCTGGATTTAGGCCATCCTTTGTGCACCCCAGTTTCCACTTCCAATTTATAACTGCAGATTTGCTCTTTGGTGAGAGTCTGCAGACACACACACAGAGGGGTCCTGAGAACTTGGAATAAGCCTTAGAAATTAAATAATAATAAAGACACTCCTCCCTTTTCCACACATGCTACATGTTGCTTCAGCAAACGTTGAATAAATCACTGAGCTATGCGGTAATAAATCTTTCATGAGATTAGGACCATCTGAACTTCAGCGATTGTGTGGGGAATGTATAAATTTCACATGCTGATATAGTCTAAAAAAAAAAATCTTTAGATTAGTTATTAACTTTGGAAACACTTGATGAGTTTTGATTCATTAAGTGTTTCACAGTCTTGTTAATTTAATAAGTACCGATGAGGCTGTAATGTAAGACAACAATCAGTAATTTGGAGGGGGGAAATAATAAAGTAGTCATTACACAGCAGAATGTTTAATCAAAGAATGTGGAAACTTACAGTTTCACATTAATTTGAAAAGGTTGGAGATTTAAAATTAATATTAGCTCTGACACAGGGAGGCTTTCTCTACAAGCAGATAGAGCTTATATAATTGCTTAGAACAGAATTAAAATGCCTGTAATTTTAATGGCTTCGCCTCTTTAACTGGATCCCCAGGCTCCATAGGTAGAATAGAAATAGAGCTAAAACAGTCGCGGTCCTTCAAACCCCTGAGTAAAACTCACCTGTGGAATTTTGGCAGTGCTCAGCAAATCTCAGGCTTTGGTGTTCTTCTGATGTCCTGCGCTTGCATGGAAAGAGCTCCCAGGAAACTGAGACATAACAAGCAATACTCAACTAACCTATGTCTACCACGGAGACATCTCCATCTGACTTGTTACCTGAGACTCCACTGACAGTCAATGGAGAGAGACAGTTATTTTTGTTCTGTGACCCATCTCACTTACTTAGGTGTCTATACGAGGATTAGACTAATCCTTCCCCAGAAGTAGCTGTGTCTCTCTGCTGTCCAAGAAGGGAGCCTAGATGGCTTGCTTACATGTAGACATTGGCATTTCACCCACTGAATTTTATCCACAACTGCATGTCCATGTTTGTGTTTCTCTCTGCCTGTAAGTGTGTGTTTGTAGCATGGAGAAGAAAAGGGCCAGGTGGACATTGCTGCTGAGTGTCCAGCTCCAAGACAACAAAAGCAAGTCATTGCATAAGTATTTCTGAAGCAAGGGCAGCTGGATGCATTCTTCTTAGACCTGCTGATGTTTCACATTTTCCTGGGCAAGCCCCATAATTCTATGATCAATTATTTTCACATTTCTCCTTATCCCGATGGGGTACAGTCTACCCATGACTCTTCGTTTGGTGTGATTATATGGAGGACAGGGTAACACTCTCCAGCTAAGGAGAGTGGGAATGATGGTCTGACAAGCAGCATGAACAGATAAATATGAACTAATTTGTCTTCTGTCTGAACTCAACTTAGGTAACCAGGACAAATTTGTCCAGGAACAGTTTGTCACTTCTTTAAATGGGCTGTCCGGTGTTTCTCCCAACTAAGGACAGCAAGAGCAGAGAGCAGTTGCCTCGGAAAGCCTCGTTGCTGGGAAAGCCAGCTTGTGATTCAGCTTGGAGAGCACCATTAGCAGGCTGAAAACGTGAACTAATTAGATGGATTTCAGGCCTGCATGGGCTCAGCGTTTGCTTTGCTGCTGCTGCATGTGTCCCTTGGGACTCCCAAATATGGAAAAGAGCTAACTTTGACAAATCAAGAGCAGAAACCCTGTCCAGTTTGCAATACTCTTTCATTCCACTTCCAGCATGCAAATCATCAGCTCTAGTCTTTGGGTGAAAAGGGATTTTTTTGCCTTTGCAGAAACTACCTTTTTCTGCTCTCCTTGGGAAGCAGTGAAGATCATCTTTGTTGTATTCTGGAAAGACAAAATCCCGGACAAAGCAAAGTTGGTCTAGTTGAAGGAGTCTGTTAGTCAGATTGGAAAGGAAGAGTGTATGTTTTTGTGGGTTTTCACCACTTTGGAGAACGACCACCCTCTAAAGGCATTTTCCTGCATCTTGGATGCATATTTTATCTTGCAAACTATTAGTTAAAGGGGTGCTGTCTTTCTCCTTTCTAATATATACCATAGCTGTTCATTTCTTTCCCTTCCTTGCAGGAGACTAAAATGAAATTATTTTTTTCTTTGCAGATCACTTGAACCATGCTCATTGTTTGTTTTAATATCATTTTGGTAAGGGGAGGGAAAAAACAACAGAAATACCTGAATTTCAGTTTGAGTCCAGTCAATAAATTTATTCCTTTATTGAGGACTGCAGACATAACAAGGGAAAAATTGTTTACTACCAGCTTTTCTGCTAACTTCTACTCCTGCACAGCTGCAACCTTCTCCCAGTTTTTGGCATTATTTCCTTTGCCCACTGAGCAGTTTTGCTCTGTAATTTTGATCCAGTTTTCATCCCTTGCACCCTTGGATTGACAGGTCATACTTTGAAATGATCCATGTTCTTCCAAATAAAGTTCTCATTAAGATTTTTTAATGGTAATTTGTCTTATGTACTTTCATGGCACCAGGAGATGAATAATGATAAGGATTTATAAGATTATTGCAAACTACCATGTATCCTCAGGTGGTTATATGCTCAGCAAAGAGACTTATTTGGGGGTGAATAGTAGTTTCCTAATATATCTGTGTGGATGGATAGATCATTTGTAAGTTCTACTGATTTTCCCACAAAAAGGTAAAGAAGATTTTCCAACAAGAACTGAATGTCTGATTTTTACAGTGTTCCCTTGATGTAGTGATGCATTTTGTTCTTCCTGTGACAACCATATTAATTTCATGCAATGATCAGGTAAACTGGAGGGCAGGCAGGGTTCGGTGCTGATCTGCAGCATCACATACTGCTCTGGTCCTGCCAACTCTGCCAGGTCATGTGCCAGTGGATAGGGAGGGAAAAGGAGGTCGTCTTGGAGAGGGATGAGATTAATTGCAATAAAATTTGTCTTTCTTCTTTGTCAAAAGTCTTGAGATCTTCTATGACAGTGGAGTGGGAATGAAAGGATTGTCTTTGAAGAGGAAACTAG
Organism: Aquila chrysaetos chrysaetos; assembly: GCF_900496995.4. Lineage (NCBI taxonomy): Eukaryota > Metazoa > Chordata > Aves > Accipitriformes > Accipitridae > Aquila > Aquila chrysaetos. The sequence continues at coordinate 3,307,980 of NC_044008.1, forward strand.
AGAAAAGGTACAAAAGCCTGTAATGATCCTCTAAGGATCATGGAAACAGGGAAGAATGTTGATGTAGATGAGGAAAGATGAAACTGATGATGGCTGAAGTGTGTTTGACCAGAAGACTGGCGCAGAAAGAGACCTGGAGGGGATAGGAGTTTGAGTATCTGTGTGCATGCACATGTTTGGGTGTTGGCATGTGTGTACAGACACCTGTTAAGCAGCAAGTTGTTAGAACAGTTATTTTGAGGTAGGAATTGATAATTTGATTTTTTATGCTTTTTTGTTTTATTTGGGAAAAAAAATAAGTGTATCCTGCAACCGAAACTCTAACCACAGAGTTTCTTCTGATCTGAAACTGAATTATTAGAGCCTTGTCTGTATAGCCAAATGGTCAGATCTAGGGAAAGCCCCAGATTTGAGAAACAGAGTCGAATTAAAGGGAAGAAGGGAAGAAGGGCCTTGCACTATTAAGCAATGCTACATTGGCCACCTGCAAGCTTGGAGCACTATTTTTTTTTTTGCTTTGAACCTTTTTAAAAAATTATGAAAGTTCCTATTTAGACGGAAAAGATGAGAATAGCTTAAAAAAAATATTACAGTAGTGCAAAACACTTTTCCCATTTACGTCTCTCCATAAATTTGTCAGTGCAAATCCATTAGTAAAAATTAATTATGGTGTGCATGGGCAGATGTTTTCAGTAGCAGATATCAGATTATATCAGAGGGTGAAGCTAAGGCTTCCTGGTTGTTTTGGAAAGCTATAGTGCCCAGTTCGGATCCTACCTTAACCTAACCTCTTTGGCTGTTCTGTGTCATGGGGGGTGAGTACTGTCCTCACTCTGAGACTATTTCAGGATGAAATCTCATGCCTCTAGCCAACCTGCTTGGGTATGGCTAGTTTTTTCATCATCGTGAAGGTCCAGTTTCCAGCTAACAGACTGCCTTACTCTGATCAAGAGGGATGGGTGGTAATGAAGTTGTCTAGAGCTGTATCTTATACCTAGAGAAAACACTTCAGAAAGGAGGAGGAGCTCTTCACTGAGGTGGAGGAAGGAGTCCTCAGGTAAGAGATGATAACTTTCAGTGATGGGTAGTCTCCCAGGGCATGTCTTCACTGACTGCAATGGTTGCTTACTCCATGTCGTGATTCAGGGAGTCCTCACATAGTGGTGAAAGTAAGTGGTACCAGGGTGGAAGGAGAGGGCTGGAAGTACTTGTATGTGGCTGGGTGATAGATCTACAGGGAAGTCTTGTATCTTGTCAAGAGGAAGGATGCTCCAACCTCAGAGTGCTGAGGGATTCCTGCGGCAAACAAAGTACCGGCCGTAGCCAAGAGCTGTAAACAGCCAGGAGCTTTCAAATCCAACATTTCCCTACCACCTTCCCAGGAGTGATGGCCCGCATCATTTTTGGTCTCAGGCAGTCCGAGTGCAGGAGCAGGGCTGCATTTATCTCACACACCACCCAGACTCGGCTCTTTGACCCTTGGGGAAGCAACCATGAGCCAGTGGGGATGGGGGACAAGGACATTCCCGGTGCACTGTGCTTGGCCATGCCATGGAGTAATCGGATGCTGTGATGAGTCAGTGCATAGCGGCAGTGCTGCTGATCAGGGCGGCTGTTCCTGAGAGTATTTGCAAAGCAGACGCTGGCCCGGAATTAACTCCATCTGTTTCAGAAGCAGGGAGTGTGCCGCCTGTGTTGTATAATGCCAGAGATTTCACACTGAGCTGAGCAATCCTGGTTCACTTTCCAACAAACTCTGCTTTCCCCAAGTCATTGCAGGACAGCTGTCCCAGAGAGAGCAGTCTGCTGTGTGCTGGACAGACGCACGGACCTGTCCAGGCTGGCAGACGGTTTTCTTAAACAGACCCTGCAGGAATTTCTCAAATCCCTCTGTAGCCCCAAACCATATTCAACATACCAACTGTGATAACTTTAAGGGGACAGTAAACAATCCAGCCTGCTGCTCTTCAGCACTGCCAGACCCTGGCTGTCTCTACAACCAGCAGAGAAATGTAAGAATTGTCTTCAAACCACCTACTATATATATGTGCTGAATACAGGTTTCATGACTGTTTCTCTACATTCATTGTACAGGGAGCCAAAGTCTGGTATTCCTGGGTAACAGGCCATCTGAATGTGTCATAACTCTCATGGGAGAGCTGGATGTTAGATGTCTAACTCTGGCTTGGGCACCACAGTTGTTGGGCTGATATCCTACAGTTACTCCACCACCCTCTAAGACGGTGCGGAGACGCTATAGACTATAAGATGGACTTACATCATGGACCGTAAAATACCATAAGACCATAAGATGATCTTGTTTTAGTGAATGAAGTACCATCCATGGCATACTTGGTGATAGACTTAACTTCCCTGGCTGTGTTGTCACCGTTTACCAAACAAGGTATATGTAACAATCCTCAGTTCTCGGTCATCATTTTCCACCTTCCTCTATTTTTTCCCTCTCCTGGGAATCCTGCTGCAACACAGGGATGTGCAGTGACAGACCCTCCAGAAGAGACCCCTGCTCTTGCCCAGTAACTTTTAAATATTCCAGACATCACCTGGTAACAAGCTTTAGCATTTTCCTATGGGTTACCACAACCCTCCATGATATGTCTTTCAAGTGGAGAGGTGCTACACTGTTGTGGGACAGCTGTGGGTCATCTTGCATAGGTTCAGAGCCACAGCTCTATACTAGCTCAAAGCGCATCATCCACAAACATTATAACCAGTGTGTTCCTATACAGCTACTTCGTTTCTGATTTGTCTTCATCTTGGTACCATATGTTGCCTGGAGCAACAGCCTTTACTTTGGAATACCACCATGATGGGCTGCAGAAAGAGGTACAGCAGGTTTCTGTAAGGCACAACGCTGAAGTGTTGGTAGTTGGTGGCGTCAGCAGAGGAAAAGGGATATGTTCCACATGATCTGGCCCGATCTTGTCAGACATAAAGAGTGGCAGTGAAACTGCTCAATCTGCCACAACACAGCGGTCTTAAGTCTATTGATGCTGCTACCTGTGGAAGGGTTTTAATTCTGCTATCGCTGGACAAGCCCATCCTAGCAGCACATGCTAAAATGCAATGCAGCATGTGTATACAGTTAATAATAATTAAGCAAAACAGAAAAAATAGCCTGTGTACCACAGGAAAGTGTGTGGGAATTTTTCTATATCTGCCAGTCAGCTAATGTGTTTAAAGAAAATGAGTTAAATAGAAATATCACCCTGTAGTAGATCTAATAATCAGCTAATATGTCTGGGAAAGACAGGAATGCATTTAGAAATGGAAACATTCTGGATATTCAAATCTGACCCAAAACTGTGCCTGATTTATTCAATTTTGAGTTGATCTAATAAAAGGTGGCAATTCAATCCTGTTCTATTCAGTTAACATTTTATAACCAGTTGGAACTGGTTGGTGAGCTCATCGTTGAGATGGGAGCTGGACCTACATAGTCTGAGTTCCCATGGGGGTTCCAGTAGTCTGTGCTAAAAAAGTTAGTAGCTGTTTCTAACAGCAGAGCATCAATCCTTCAGTCACTCTAGGAAAAGAAGACACTCGGGAGGTGAGAGATGAGATAGAAGTGAGGCAACCTACATTGCCAGGGTAGGGTGACCGCCCAGCTGCTCTGATTACATCCACAGCTGTTTGTTTAAAGGGGACCCATAATTTAATTTTTTTTTTTTTTTGCTATTTTTCTTTTATTTGTATTCATAACTTCCTCTTTTACCCATTTCTTCCTTTTCCCTGTCCTCCTCCCCACCACATTGCTCATAACGTTTTTTGGAAGGAGTGAGACAGCGAGTGAAGGCTCAGTGAGTTTCATGCATGCAGAGCTTTCCAGACTGCTGCTTTTGCCATCCGCATCCTGGAGATTAGATACAAGATGGATCTTCCTTTCTCTGACTTGTTTGACAAACTTAATGTGCAGCCATATAAATTATTTTCCCTCCAGGCAGTGGAAATACCGCACTGTGTCTCTGCCAGTGGCGTGGGCGTATTTACACAGGGTACTTCTTATCAGACAGCATTTTGAGGGGACTCTCTCCTATCAAGTACCCCTGTGTCCTCCCACGTCGGACACTGCATGGGATCTGAAGCACACTGCACACGCGTGTATGGCACAGTGTGTAATACAGAGCAGTATGAACTTTATTATTACAAAATTCATGTGATCTGGAGCACACACCTCAATCTAGATTACAACTAGTGGGTGAGTGCACAACACAGGGCACATGCTCATAAAATACACAGTATGTAAGCTCCGCAAAATGTGCAGCACGCACAGAGTTGCGTAATGCAGTAGATGGAATACAAGCGTGGTGTTGATAGAGCTATGTCTCACCAGGCATCGCAAGGACAGCGTGCACCTCGTTTCTGCATCTTGTGATTGGCGTGTGAACGCCTGCATACATGGTCCGCAGATGCACACCAACATCCAGTCTTCAGACACATCCGTGCGCAAGTCACTGAGCAGAAATGCGACTTGTCGTAAATGTGACACTTGTTTGTATACACATAAATGTACCATGTGCTTCATTACGTGATGGGAGAGACACATCACACGTGTACATCAAACGCCCATAATGCATGTCTCACGCACTTGTACAGCATGTACGTTTAAAAAGCTATATCCATAACATATTTTTATGGCAGGCGCACGAACAGATGCCCGGTACATATGGATATATATCACAAGCACAACACATATACAGAATGGGCACGTTAGGCTGGGCAGAAGGAAAGCGCTGGCTCTTTTCCCCTATCTGCAGAGGAAGGGCCTTCTCGGCGTCAGCTTGGTTCTCTTTTATTAGTTTTCTGGGAAAGGCCATGCATTACAGATGTCAGCTCATGTTGTATGGCACGTTCCTTGCCTTTTCTTAAATAACTGCCCCTAAAAAATAATTTGTCTTGGAGGTGTTTTTACACAGAACTGGAGATTATAAGCCTGAAGGGGAACACATAAAAATAAATCATAGGGCAAATGGTGAATCATGCATTAAAATATACTGGAAGTTGGGGTTTTCATTTTAATAGTATGGGACAACATGCACATGCCAGTGCTTCCAGTATGGCCAGAAATGCCTGACTTGTCCAAAGAATCATGTTGCTTTGCTTGTCTCTTCTGATACCCAGTGCTTTCCTTTAAGCATAAGAGAACTGGCTTCCTCCGGTGATGCCCAATATCCATTTGAAAACAGTCTAATCATGTACCATAGTGGTGACCTTGGGCTCCCAGCCTCTTCTCTCCATTGGTTGCATACGGAACCAGTGTCAGGCAGCTCTGGCTAAGAGTTGTCTTGAGTCTTCCATCGTTTTCTCAAGAGAAAGTAGAATAAGAGACATTCAAGTCAGTCCTAGGTGCCACACTAAAATCTAGACATCCCCAGACACTTGTACTGATTTATTCCAGGGGATATTTTTAAACTGATGTGTTTAGATCTGCCCAGCATTTTATGTGGATGATGTTCTATCTATTTAATTATAGCTTCTATATCTGTTTAGTTGCTGTTGGATGATCCAGAGTAGTAGTTTAGCTAAAAAAAAAAAAAAAAAAAAATAGAAGTTTTAAACTGAAATAAAAGTCAACAAACGAAATGATCTGGTCTAACTGTGCTAGTTTAATTCAAATTCATATAACTCGTGTGTGTAGACAAATCCAAAGTATTATTAGCTTGTTCTGTGGACACATAAGTTGGGCTTATCAGGGTTTTTGCATGAGCATTACATCACTGAACTCAAATAAATAACTTATAGTGCTAAGGTTTTGTCCCATATTGTGTAAACTCTAGTGATGAAAGTCACATTTCTACCATGTCTTAAGAGGACAAACCAATGAAAACTGAGGTTTGAGATTTAGTGCACAGAAGAACATTTTCCTTTGTTTTTACTGGTTTATTATATTTTTACTAAACAGATGAATAAATGGAAACTAAAGGAAAAAAGTTTGTCCTACGACGGGGGTTGGGATCACTTCTGCAAACAGCATTTGCAAAAGCAGTCCTTCATGCTTTATATCTTATCACCAACACCTAGAGTATATCAGCGTTTCGGAGTTAGCTGTAACACATGCCTTGGGGAATAAACACAAGGATACAGCTAAACCGGGGGTCTATATATAACTCCAACGAGGGAATGCACAAGCTGTAACTTGTCAGGTATTTTCTCTAATGAAGGCTGATGTCTGAGAAGTTAGCACCAGGGAGGGCTGCAGACCAGATGCTCTGGCACATAGTTCAGGGCTGGGAGTTTTAACTCTGTAGTCCACCCCATGTCAGCTCTGGGTGTCCTTTTGTGGCACAGACGTGTTGGGGGAAGTTCTCTGCAGCCTCTCACCACTGTGGACCTGCAGTTGTCCCAGTCCAGGACTTGACTAAACTTGACTAATGATTTGCTGACGTAAGTCTGGCCACTTCTCTGCATCTCATCTCCATTCTAGCTTTGTGGTCAGCTTAGGTTCAGGTCAAATCAATTGTATTGGAAACTGGCTCCCACGAGCAAGATCAGATTTGTTTCTCCTAGAGATCATTAAGGAATAGCTTTTTTGGGGGGAAGGGCTGTTTAATAATCAGCGAGCTCTGGAAATCAGCAATAGGTAGAAGACAGTTAAAAACTCTCTCTTTCTCCCATGGGAGAAGGAAGTCTTCAGCTTTGCTTAGCACAGAAAAAATACACCACAAAATCAAAAATACGAAAACCCCCTACTGTCAGTGAAACGGACATGGCCCAATTTCCCAATGTGCTGAGCGACCTTGGTGGAGATGCAGAAAATCAGGTCAATAGTTAATTTGCATCCTTGGACCTTACTACCTGTGACCTCCACATTGACCTTCTGGTCTTCAGGCCTTGCTGTTACTATCTTGAGCCGTTTACCCTCATCTGATACTCATCTTTCTTCTTTCCCCTTTGCCTGCAGTGATGCTTCTTCCCTTCCTCATTGTGCCGCGGTTCCTGGCTCTGGTACCTAGAAGTTACCTGTATAACCCACATATGGCTCAGCACGAGCAATCCACTAATCTTGGTCCTCTTGAGTTCTGGGATGAGGTCAGCTGCACAGAAATGGATCCAGGAGAAGCTGGTTTCCACATGTCTTCTAAGTAGCATGTCATAAGGGCCCATTCTTTGTCTCTCCAGCTGGCTTTGAGCAATTCCTTTCATTTGTGCACTCCTTTCTTTAAGTTAAGCTCTTCTCTTGCTGGCCTGATGGCAGATTACTTCCTCCTGATCGTTGTGGCTTTAGGTTTTTTTCTTTTTCAAGCAGACGAGGCATTTTCTGGCTAAATGCTGGAGCACTTGTTGCTTGGTATTTAGTGTAATTGCCTTTATAACCTAGGCAGTTACCTATTACAGTATTAGCAAACCATAAAAATAATCAATGATGAATAACTTATATGCAGCTAACAGGGAATCAGTTCATCATGTAATAAATTGACTAATGCCTAGGACGCTTGGAGTTTTTGCTGAGTTTGCCTCCGTGTTGAGACAGACCAATTCATGCCACCAACAGGATCCCTACCTGGCATGAAAATATAATATAGCAGGATCAGGATTATGAACCGTAAGGTGCTCTCCATTTCATTGACTTTCTCTGCTGCCTTAAGAGCTGTTCCTTGGTGCACCCATACTTGTCTTCCAGACTTTGTATTTAACCAGCAGATATGGATCAGGTGGACAGCAGGTTAAGGTCTAGGTATCAAAATGAACAAATCCTTACCAATTAATTAAAAGAAGACTTTAGACTTTCTTTGGCAAGTAGTTCTTCTTCACTTAACTGAATTGGAACTGAAATCTCTGCCAGCTTATTTATGCAAAGTTGTGTGAATATCTGGGCAGCATTTGCCCTCCTTGGAAAATTACATTTGTTTGTATTTGCTATGCTTTTCCAGAAGTTCTCCAAAGGTTTGTTTGGGAATATGAGTTGGGTCCAGATGAACATGCTGAATAGATAAGGTTATACCAGGCAGCTGGGGTCCAGGAGTTACACTCATTGTCCTCTGCCACTGACCCTTCTGTCACCCACCTAGTACATGGAAATTGTGGTTATTTTCCATTCAGAGGCAACTGGGAGAGTGTTCAGGAGGATATTCATCTACAAAACATGCAGGCTCCTGTGTTATGTTGCCTGCCTACAGTCTCCATTCTCCATCTGCTGCACAGCCTCCCATTATGCAAATGAAGGAAGCTTGCTTAAAGTTTATTTCTTAATTTAATAAATGTAATTTAATAAATCTTAATGTAATACATTTCTAGTGAATGAAAGGATAGCTCACTGCATAAAATAGCATCAGCTGTCAGACAGCCCGCTTGTTCACGAGGATCTCAGACTGCTTGAGGGATTGTTTTTTAAGAAGACAGGCAGTGCTTTGCCAGATCAGATCTGTAGCCCAGCTATGCCTGTGTCTTGCTTTTGATCATGGCCAGAAGTAAAAATGAACTGACCCGTCACTAAAATGGAGCCCGGATAAGGACGAGATGGCCGTAGTGCCGTGCACGCGGGCGGGAGTTATGTGCAATGCGACACTAGATGTGGTTTTCTGGTTGGGACCGCAGTGTCACATCTTGTTGATCTCCCCTCTCTGTCCCTACACAACAGATTTCATTTCAGTTATTTTTCTCCTGCTTGTCAGTAAAAGCAGAAGTGAGTGGGCATTACATCTATCCTCTTCTGCAGAATTAATTTCCTAGTGCATCCCACCAAGATTTGAATGTGCAGTACACCAGAGAAAGGTGTTTGAAAGGACCTTCGTTTTGGACACGAGTTGAGACAGCTTAGCCTGGTGATCCCTATTTCCCAAGAAGATTCACAGTATCTGATGAGATTTCAGTACTGCAAGGTGAGAGTGGACTGTTGTAATCACCTAATCACTTTGTCTGATCTCCTGCAAAACCCCCACAAATTAAACCAGGGGCTTCACTGAATTAAATCCTCTTTAAAACAGAGCAAAGGGTAAGAGACTCTCAGATCTTTTTAATGCCAGCAAAGTGTGTCTCCACCGAGGTGACATATGAAGCTGTCCGTTCTGGGCTAGAAAACACCTACCTGAGCGCTGAAGGCCAGACTAGTGCTTGCCTTGATAGCCAGCTCTTGGAGTGAGGTTTAAATTCTGAATTCAAAGGCATCCTGGACAGGATGGTCAGCATTTAAGAGACCATGACATCTTGCATCAAGGAACCCGAAAGGACTTTTAAGGTTTCTGCAGAGGGGGCTTTACCAACATCGCCGTACATCGTGACTGTTCAGACATGCGTTTGGCCTGTGGATGGTAAAACATAGTTCCCATGCTGGTAATTAGAAAAAGGTGTAAAAATGGTAAAATATACCATCCATAAGTAAAGATGCCCTGGCAAATACCTAGGGTATATCCTTCAACTGAAGGAGGAAATCAAAATGGAAGCTGAACTATTGAAACTTTGGTGAAAGCAAAGAGGAAAGAAGAAATTAATTGGACTCTTATTGTTTGGACTCCATTCCTACAAGGATGACTATTCTGACCTGCCTGCAACAGCAATGATGATAACCTCACTCAGAGGGATGGAACAGCTGACTTTTGAGTCAAATGGTTTTTTGCCATTTTTTGTTTCTTTTTTTTTTCTTTTTGCATCATTATCATTAAAAAAAACCCCAAGAAACAACGACCCTGCCCTCATAATGAATCTTGGGGTCAAATACTCAGCCATTTAAAAAATACGTACAGGAAAGCACATGTATGTGCTGAGAAGGCAGTTGCTGGGCGATGAGTTACATATGCAAGGAACCAGCATACATAAGCAAAAGGAGACTGCCAAGGCAGTCTCCATGAGGCACCAACAAAGGCATATATTTTTGGTCACAAACACAATTGTACTTTTTTTACATCATTCAAACTTTTTTATGAATACATTCATCTTCCTATTAAATATCAACTTTTTATTTACGCACAAAAATTAACTGTCATTGTTTGGGGAAGACAATAAGACCAACTTTATGTCAGTTTTTACTCTTTTTCTCTATTTTTCCAGTAAGAAAAAAGTATGTGTCTCCATGTGTAGATTTGTTAGAGTAAAAAAAAAAAGGAAATGAGATTTTTTTCTATCTACCAAAAGAAGCAAACCCCATCTTTTTAAAAGCCAAAGAATGGTGCAATCCTCTATGTGGAAAACCTGGTTTTCCACTTAAAAACATGGAAAAATTATCACCATTTGTCCCTGGTACTTACACATGAGCATCATTATTCATCCTGCTGGAGCAAAAGGTTTGTCTCTAAGAGCCAAGAGTAAAAGTCAACCGTTGTTGCCAGCGGATGTAGACCCCAGTAGGATTTATGAAGCACAGAGTTGTCCTACACACCAGGGAGGTACCTTGAGTCCATACTGTGAAGGAGACGTTCAAGATACCACCTTGGTACACAACCACCACCTTGTGTCTGCCACAAAGGAAACTCTTTGATGACACAGGTGTGTATAAATGTGTACCATTTAACGCCAAGCGTGGGCACATGTTTGCACCTACCCCTGCTCATGCTGTGGGTGCTGTATGACTAATGCCACTGTAACCCCACTCTAACCATAAGTGGGAGTTTATGCACATGTTTTATTGGTGCAATGATAGTTAGATGTGTCTTCCTTGGCCATATCTTGAAAGAATTTTATTTCCCCCCTTCTCGTTTAGTGGGGTGAGATGCGCATTCAAAAGGAAATGACTGCACATCCCACTTGCCCTTCCAGGTGAGTGCCTGCTCTTCCTTTCCTCAAACACAGAGCAAAATTTGACCCATTATTCTGCCTGCTCTTCCCTTGCTAGGTATTAGGGATATTAGAAAAATAAAAGAGAAAATTGTTCACACTCCTGAGTTTGAGTGTGTGGGAGGAGTGTTTGAGAGCTCAGATTTCTGGTCCAAAGCTCTTTTCAACAATCTAGCAAACCCTTTACCCATTTCCTGCAGATGCCTACAATAAAACTTTCAAGGCAAGCATGGGAGAGAAGTGCCCAGCTAATATTAGCATCTTGGAAGGGCACTGAGCGCAGAAATCCACTCTGCTCCTCTGGAAACCAGACCATGACAATAGGGACCATCTGTGAAAGAGCAGCATTATCCTCCCTTGCAATCACTCAAACGCTGCGAATTCTCACAAAAATCCTGCTTGCGTATCAGGCTAAAGTGTTGTAAGAGGACACGGCAGGGCTGTGGGTGGGTGTAAAGCACAGAGACTTCCAACACCTGGCAGTCCTGCTCCCACCCACAACAGAAAAAGGGCAGAATAGTTTTGTTTGAAAAAAACACCGCTCCCACCAGAGATTGCATCACACCAAGAAGGCACCTTGGTCCTGCAGTCCAGCTTGCCTCCAGTGGGGTCTTACTAACACAGGATGGGGTCTTCCCTGTCCTCCTGGGTCCTGAGTCACTCAGGGAGTGTATGCACAGCTTCCCGCTCTAAATGGAGACACAACCGGTCAAACATCTTGTGCCTTATAGCAGCAGAGAACTAAGTTGGCCTTCTGAGATAACAGTAAAAATGATACAGGGCCTGGAAACTGCATCCACCAAGGGATCAGCTGTGTTTCATAGATGCAGAATGAACATGGGAAGACGCAGGATGAATAGATGGACTGTAAGGGGGACGTTATCACCTCTAATAACTCCTGAGGATTTAGCACTAGAAGAAACTGCCAGAGCTCCAGCGAGGAGCTGTTATCACCTCCAGCGGGAAGGTCTGGCTCATCCCTTGCTGACCCTGTATCTCTGGCAGCATCTCCTTGTATTCATCTGGGTGCTCACAATGTATCAGGGAGATAAAAGAAGTATCTTCCTAAGAAATATCTGTGTTGACTGCCAAGGAAGCTCTTTTTTCTTCACTGGCAATGGTCAGTGCTCTGTTTTCTCCATCTGAGTCTGATTTTGGCTGACTCCCTCAGGTCTGGATGCAGCTACTGGGTCCAGGATGGAGGAGAGTGGATGGAGAAAGTCTCTGGGCTGTATCCTTCTCCCAAAGTCACCATCTCTCGCCTCTCTCTTTTTGGAACTGCTCTATAATTTTCTCCTGGATCTTTCCGTTGATGGGCAGTCAAAGGTGGGGGTTACCATTTACTTGCAAAGGCTGCTCATTGGTACCATACCTGACATATTAACCAGAGAGGAATGAGAGCAAGGGAGAACAACTTTGATGTATAAGACTCTGTGTGTCTGTTCCTAGGTGCTTTTGGATAGCTCGCTGAAGACAATTTTTTACCTGTCTCTCATGCTTGGCCTTGCAAGACTTGGTCTAGTTTTGCAAAGGAAGATGCAGAAAGTCCCTAGCACAAGCTCTTGGCTGTTACTCATCAGAAAAAAATACAAACCCCAGGCTTTTATTTGAATTAGACTTTTCTCAGGGGGGGCAAATCTACATAAATCACCAGGGTCGTACGTAACGGTAGATCCTCAAAGGGCTCAGCGCCGTGTCCCATGTGGTGTAGAACAGTGCCCAGGGAAAGGATCTGGGGCTGGCAAGAGCAGAGTGTAATGCTTGTTTCTATCTCAGATAGTCTGTGTGATCATGGCTTTCTGCTGTGGGCTGGATCTCTGATCATTTAAGCTTTTTCTTCCCTCTGATGCCGATGTCAGTGGTAGCAACCCTCTATGTCCCTTTGTGGATCTGGACATAAAGGTGCCTAAATACCTGTCAGATTGGGTTTGATTTGACTATGGTGGCCTCTCCAAGAGTGCCTGAAGCTTGGCATTTGGCAGAGAGTGGATTCCTTCTGAAAAAAGTTTATCCATCATGATATGGAAACCAAGTACCTTTTGGATCTGGCATCTGTGCTCAATGGTGACCATCAGTACCCAGCTGTACTTGAGGATATGGCTTGCTGTTGGCGTCTTGTCCCTAAACTGGGATATCCACATATCTCTGCCCCACCGTCTGTTGGGGAGTGAGTTATGACTCTGCAGTGAATAGCATCGTGCACAGTGGAGCTGCTTGGCTATTTAACAGTGGAAGATGTCAATTTAGACCTGCCATGACTTCTGCCCTGCTTTTGACTTGGTCAACTTCCTCTGGCCAGTGTGGCAGAGCCACGGGAAGCAGAGAATAGAAGGACTTACTCAGGCCAGCAGCAGTTTTAATGGTCTGCAACCTAAGAAATCTTATTTCTTGGTATGAGTGCTGTCTACAGCAGAGGAGTGTCTTGTCTCTGCCTTTGAGAGCTTGAAGATGCCTTCCCTACTCACTGTACCTTCCAGCACACAGAGCAGGGACCTGCTCAAACCTCATCTTGCATGCCACCACCATCTGGGTTGCAGCCTCTTCCCTCTTCTGACTTTGGGCCTGTCTTGAAAAATGTTGGAGTTCATGGCAAGTCCTCTGACCCAAGGGTGGAAAGAAGAAACAGGGCACTGTGCTATTGCTGCGACTCTTCCCAGACCCAAACCATTGAGGTCTCTGAAGTAGCACACATCCAAGTAAGAGTCCCTCTAGTAATAATGGTGATGAATAATCATATATTTAGGTAGGCTTGTTGCAATAGGAAGAATGATGCTCTATATAGTCTCCTTTCATTCCAGTTGCGAAGGATTAGTTAGCTTTCCAGCATGCAGTTTGATCAATTATTTACCCTGATGAAGGGGACACCATGAAAGGTTTTTCAGCCACTTCCCTCACCCCTATCCTAAACATAAAAAATAAAAGCTCTTGTCAAGAGGTCACTGGTTAATCAAGTTTCAACCAATGCTATTTGTTTAAAACTGACTCCAGTTCCATTCATCTCCCTTTTATGCCCTCAATAATACAAAAGATAACGATGTTGATGAATATTGTCCAGTGACTGCAGGGAGGGGCCTGATGGGGAAATGAGTCATTATCTCTCCCTCCCTCCACTTCCAGGTGCAACCTTCTGTCTGTGTCTCCCAGAGGTCCCCAGTGATTTATTGATACGGCAATCTGATTTTGGTAATTAAAATTGATTTTCAGCTTAAGCTTTGTAAATACACTGATCCATAACAAACCTGGGTCATGTTCTGGGGGGCTGAGAAGGGGGAATAAGGGAATGGGGATGCCAGGAAGAGTGGTGTGGATGACAGCCACAGCACTGGTGGAGGAGAGAGGCAGGATGAGATTATGGGGGTGGGTGGCCGGAGGGCTGCGAGCTGGAGCAGGGTCTGCAGGGCGTCCAACAAAAGCCTTGTATGGTGCCTGGGAATGGTGCTGATCCCTGACCCAGTCACTAGTGTTGTTGGACAGCAGTGGGGCCACATTGAACCCAGATTCCAGCGTTATCGGCTCTGGCGGCTCCAAGGGCAGCCAAGAAAAACAGCTGGAGCTGGGAGCAAAATGTTGCTTGCTGCTGAGACATGATGTGGAAAAGAAACAGAAGGAGCAACTGGCTTCTTGGGAGAGCTTCAGGGACTCTGTGATATGAATCTGGCCGCTCAGGTCTTCTCCTTAGCCTGCTTTTGATGTAAATCCGCAGAAATTAGTCTGTTGGCTGCAGTTGAGTGGCTGAAAGCACAGCATCTGCCTGCTGGAGGGCTCTGTGCCTGCTGCCAGCACCCCATCTGCCTGCTCCTCGATGCACCCGGCTTTCCCAAATCCTCTCCTCTTTCTCCATGAGGGTGGCCTCTCCCTGTGGCAAGGGTAGGTGTTGTGCTGAGGCTGGCTGCGCTCACCCTGCACATGCACAAAAAATTCTCTGCTTCGAACGTGCTCCGTGGCAGCATGAGCCAGAGGCAAAAGCCTGGCCCTGGGGGTTCTGTGCTCCTTTTGGCACTGATTTGGGTGAGATCAAGCACATTTTCCTTCCTGCTTGTGCCTCAGTTTCCTTGCTTGTTCGGTGGAAGCAAAGTTTGGTTTTTCTTCTGCGAGAAGCCTTGAGGATGGCAGATCACACAGCCTGTGCAGCCAGGCTGCCTTTGAATTGCACCTCTTTCTGGAGGAGGAATGATCTCCCTGGGCTGTTCTCATCCTCGGGGCTAATAAACGGAGCTCTTGTGGGAGATTTGCACGTTGCAAAAGGCTGGCAGCTCTCTGAAATCCGAGCAGAAGAGTTCTCCAAGCCTGAACCCCTCCACCTCCTTCTTCCCCAGGCCAAGCACTTAAATAACTCACTTTTGAGGTTGAGAACGAACATGGCAAGCCAGCCCACGCACTGGCTGTTTTCTGCTTCTGAGCCATTTTTCTAAGCCAGCCCGTTTTATAGCACGACTTCTTCCATTAGCCGATAATCTCACTGTACAACCTCACCAATTGCTTTTGGGAAATCTAAGTGCATAACATCTATTACATTTCCCTTGCCTACCTTGGCAGTAATACTGTAGCTTCAAAGAACTCCAACAAGTTAGTTAAGCAAAAGACCTCCTGCTTGTAAATCCATGCTGGCTGTCTCCTCTAATCCAATTATGCTTTACAAGGTGCTCCCTCACTAAATCCTGAAAAATTGTTTCTGATATTTTTACCCACAATTTATGTTAAGCTACTCGGTGTATAATTGCTTGTCTAATCGCGTGCTCCTATTTTTGAATAATGGTGTTAGGTTTGACATTTTTGCAGTGCTCCTGTGTCATCTGAGAACTGCTAAAATATTATTACTTAAGACTTCACTCAGTTGCGCACTCATTGCCTCCGAAGCTGGTAGAGTTCAGCTAACTGCACCAAGTCTGCACCGATGCTGTGGAAGGCTTTTGTTGCCATTAATGTCCGCTTGTCTCCTGAACCCTCATTTTGATTAAGAATGGGTGAGAAATGAAGTAGTACAAGTCCTACTCACAGTAGTAGTCCTGCTTCTAGTATGTGTATGAGCACAGGGAGGGATGGGACTTAAGGTATGGGGAGCCTTGAACAAAGGATGTGGGTCTTTGTGATAAGGATCTTACTGACAGTAAGGAGGTACAAGGAGCAAAGAAGTGGGCGTCTCACACCCCAGAATGTGAAGGTCTTGCCACCAAAGTCTGGGATTTTTTCGGATTCAGCAGGTCCAAGACATAATACACCTGACCTGGGAAGGTGGGTGCAAATTTAGAGGACACTAGCAAGTCATAAGCAATATCAGAGGAGGAAGCAGTGTTGGTGGAGGTTTATTTGCTTGCCCTTTTTCTGTTTTCAAAGACAGTAGCAATTTCACATGCAAATGACTCTGTCTCTGACGGTGGGATCAGTTAAGAATATTTTCACACAGTACTGGCAGGGAGTTCTGTTGAGATGTCACATCATCACATAACCAAGATTTAGTGAATAATCCGTGATGTACAATCTAGCAACACGATGGTTTTGAGCCAGATGAAGAAAAGTGGCATCCTCTCACTCGCAGCCAGGCAACAAAAGGGATGGAATTTAAGTGGGGAGCAACATATGCTTTTGAACCTTAAATAGACTGGTTTTTTTAAATGAAGAGGAAGAGCGGTGATTCCTCATGCTGGAATCCTTCCTAGCCAAATATCACATTTGCAATCTTCAGCCTTTCCTTAAAGTTTAACTGAAAAAAAAAATAATGAAAAGAGCAGAACAGCTTCTCTAACAAATACCTCCTCTCGAGGCCTAGGTTTTTAACCTCTAGAAAGGATTAAACAACACCTCCCCAAAGCAGCCTTCATGTCAGAGAAACAAATTTAGGATAGCTGGAGCCGTCAGTGTGGGGTTTTGTGTTGGGATTTTTTTTGTGGGTTTTTTTTTTAGGGGGTTGGGGGTTTTTTGGTGGCTTTCCCAGCTACATGCAATGTAAAATATGTGAATTATGACCTCCTGAAAATGAAGTTCGTAATGGAAACCAAGTGACCCTTAACTATGTCACAGAGAAGCTCATTTGTAGTGTTACTGGGGAAAAGGCAATTGCTGGTGACAGAAGCCTGCCTTTGATGGGTCCCCAGGCACACATCGTCCACAGACAAATTTCCCCATACCATCGCTTCCCCTTACCACGTAACACAGGATCTTCCCCCTGAGACGGGACCGTGTCTGAACGAGGTTTATGATGCTGCCTTCATTTCCCTGTAAGGCGATTCTACAATACAAATTTGCCTGGCAAAATTAACAGTCTTGTCTAAAACTTCTAATTCATCTTCAGTGATGACTTTGTCTTCCGTCTCCTCATCTCCCATCCCTTGTTGTATCATTCTTCAGATTTACATCTCCAGGAAGGGATGCTGCTGTTGGTCTGTTCCTTCTCCAGTGGCACAGAGATGGACTGGGCACAGCTTGCCTGGCCCGGCTGCACTGGTCACACCGAGATGTGGAGCAGGTCCAGAGGACCCAAAATGATCAGAGGGCTGGAGCACCTCTCCTGTGAGGACAGGCTGAGACAGTTGGGGTTGTTCAGCCTGGAGAAGAGAAGGCTCTGGGCAGACCTTATTGTAGTCTTTCAATATGTAAAGGGTGTCTAAAAGAAAGCTGGAGAGGGACTTTTCACAAGGGCATGTAGTGATAGGACAAGGCGTAATGGTTTTAAACTAAAGGAGGGTAGATTTAGATTGGACATAAGGAAGAAATTTTTTACAATGAGGGTGCTGAAACACTGGCCCAGGTTGCCCAGAGAGGTGGTCAATGCCCCATGCCTGGAAACATTCAAGGTCAGGTTGGACGGGGCTCTGAGCAACCTGATCTAGTGGAAGATGTCCCTGCTCATGGCAGGGGGGTTGGACTAGATGACGTTTAAAGGTCCTTTCCAACCCAAACCATTCTGTGATTCTATGTCTTCTGCCCAGAAAATTCTTCTAATAAAGCTCAGTGATGAACATGTAGCAGAGAGCTTCAAAAGAGAGAAAACAGTGATACACTCTCCATTTCCAGTAACCTGTGGCTCAGGACTTCAGGAGGCAGAGATGGACTCCCTGCATTTCGTATAAGCTACACACCTCTGCTGCTTCATTTTCCTTGCCAGTCTGTATATTCACTTGACCAATCACCTATGCAGAAATTGTTTTATTCTTTTCTTGATGTGCCTATACACGTGGAAACCCCCAGGGGAACTGGGGAGAGGTGAGCACAGAGATTTTCTTTAGCCTCTCAAAGTTGTCAGCAGATAAAATCAGAGCTATTAGGCTGCACAGCGCTTTCAGAGTGCCGTTTGATAGACCCATCTCTTACATACGACCAAATCTCCTGTCCTTCCCAGCTTCTTCCTCCAGATGAGCTATTAAATCCTGCTCCTAAAACAGCCAGACATTTTTAATGGAAACGAATAGGTCACTTGCCCCAGTGGCAACTGTGCCTTACTAGCTTAGTGTTTTCTGCTGCACTCTGTCCCTGGAAGAGGACGTTGTCCTCACTTCACAGCAATAGGATATGCCAGAGTGATGCTTTATAAGCAGGACTGGTTTGCAGGGTGGATGTGGTTAGCATGTCCCCAAGCCTGAGCTCCTACAGATGAGGTGAGCTCCTGCAACGCAAGCGCTGCCGTGGAGATTCAAGTTTCCAGTCCTGCTGGACAAAGAAATAGTGATTGCAGGGACCTGGAGAAAGCAAAGCAGAAAAGGTAAAAATGAAAAACAGTTTGTTAAAAGTGGAACTGCACTCCAACCCCGTTCTTTTCCCAGTAGGTTTTCTGTGGGTTTTGTCCTGAGCTTATCAACAGCAGGCAGCTAGAGGAGCTAAAAGATGCTCTGGGAATTCAGCTTTGTTTACCAAGCTTGGGACTGCTTGTCTAACTACCAGTAGATGATGTTTTAATTTCCTTCCCCTTGGTGGACAGTTTGAAGAGCATCTCTCAATCTCACCCTTTCTTCTCCTTGCCTCCTGAATTCATGAAGGGAGAAAATTAATTGTCCTCGCTCACCATTTTGCCACTGAAAATGTGAAGCTGTCTTGGCTTTCAGTGGTCTGTTATAATAAAGGCGATGATTTCCCAAGTAGGAACAGAATAGCTGGTGCTGCTAATAGATCTCTCAGACTTCTGCTCGTTAATGGGTTCTTAATGCTTGTCAGCAGTATATGTTTATCCAAACAATGCTCTATTGAAGACTGTTCTGTCTCAGACCCTTCCTCTTCAGTGCTCCAGGTCTGAGCTCCTGCTCACCTCCTACCCCTGCAACTCTCCCAGATAAACTGCTACCACAGGTATTTTGAGCATAATACCTGATCCTTTCATTCCTTACTGGGGAAAGGTTTATTTGGGAAAGATTCTTCTTTTTGCTCCAAAACCAGCTCAGCATTTCTAAGTTCAGGTGCACAACTTGCAAATTACTGGAAGTTTTCTGCTCCCTCTCTGATGCGCTGAGCCTAATAACAGCTCATTGCGATCTGTCAGTGGTCGATGCATTGAATTCAGTGAACAAGCATCTCCCCATGGAAGTTTCTTCTGCTGGTGCTTTCCCAACCAGCCCCAACCACAACCCGTCTTGCAGTTCGGTCCTTGCAGTGAGCACTGGCAGTGATTCTGTGGGTTCATTGCAGGAGAGAATTCCCTCAGGACAATGAATAAGGTGGTGATTTATTTTTTTCACCTCAAGCTTTCGTTCTAAACAGCATCCATGGAGATGCATTTGCAAGTAAAAGGTAGGAAAGAAAAAGAAAAAAAAGTTCTGGAGCTTAGTGTTTTAATGTGATTTTTAATTAAAAAAATAAATTAACCTAGAAGTTTAGAAGAAGTCTTAACTGCAGTTCTTCAGATTATAAGCAAGTCTCTAGGTATTAGAGAATACAGAGATATCTAATACAAGGCCCTGCCTTTTGTAGGATGCTTGCACCTTTTATGAAACATCTGGCTCAACTTGACAGCAGAAATAGGAGGCAGAGAGGGGTGGCTATTAGGTTTTATTAAGTCTGCCAGTTCCTAAGTAATTAAGGAAGCATTTTATACAAACCGAACTTCTAACTCGTGCTTTAATCTCAGTTATTTTGCCAAAATGGTTTCTTAGTGAGTCTTTATGCTTAAAAGCACCCCTGGGCATTTGCTACCCATCTGTGTGATGATCGGGTAGCTGGTGGCCTTTAGCTCTGCTTTTTGCTGTATCAATCTCGTCATTCAAAGAATAAACCTTCTAATAAATGGCAGTGTCAACAAAAAGGTTAATATTTTTAAAAGCTAGATAGATCTTTATTTAGCTGCCAGTTTGTGGCAGTCATGCAGTCATATTAGGAGGAGTTTGCCAGTTTCTAGGTTGACTAATTGGTCTCCACGCTATCCTTTTCAAGAAGAGCCATGCATCAACTTCTGCTTGACAAATTGTACAAAAAACCCTAAAAAAAATCTCAAACAAAGCCAAGGAAATGGAGAAGCTAATACTAAACTATGACTAAATAGTCTGTTGAAATGGAATTTTACTGAGATCAGACCAGTAAATCACACCTATTACAAGTCATAAGAAAATTAATTCTTTAGATTCTTTTATGAAAAGATTAAGATTTCAGCAGAAAACAGACACGATTTGGGGGGTCAAACTAATCTGTTGAGTCAATCTAATTTTTCATTCAAAAAAACAATTTTGATGAATTTTAATGGGATACTCTGAATTAAAATTTAGGAATTCAGAAGAAGTCAAGTAGTAAGAACTACCAGTGATAGTCTCACTGATACTACAGGGCACTTAAATACGTAACTCCTCTCCATAATTACCTATATAAGAATGTTTAGGATTCTTGTTAGTTGAGGAATTAGTAATGGAAAATTGCAAAATTTGCAATGATGCAAAAAAAAAAAAAAGCAATAGGAAAAAAAAATGGAAAGGGAACAACATCTAAAATGGCAAGAAGATCATTAATTCTTTGGCGTTCATTATCTTCCAGACCTCTTAGTGTAGTAGCTGGAAGTACAGGTGAGGATCCATCTTGTGTTCTTCTCATTAACACACTGCACTTGGGGCAGAGCAGGCAGTGGAGGATGTGACTTGATTTTGGTTGTACGGACTTATTCTGCGGATGGCAATCAGAACTGGGGTTTTGGAAGATGGGTCCTCTGTTCGAAGCCTTGATGATGTGTTCCTTTCTGCATTCCCCTTGGTTTCTTTTATTTATAAATATCACTGTTTTCCAGGACAGCTCTCCAAGGTCTTGGAGCAAATCAGTAGGAGAGGATCAGGGGCTTTTCTGAAGCCCTGCTACCTGGTCTAATCAGATGGGAATTCAATTAATTAATCTCAACGTGGTAAACACCTCTTACAGCACCAATGAACATCCTCCTCTTTCCCAGCCTTGCCAGTATCACAGATGCTCTAAATCTGTAATGCACTGCAAAACAGCAGAAAATTCAGATTCAGGGACTAACATTTGAGGGTGCTGGAATAGTCATTTCACTGTGAATGGTCTTAGAAACCTATACTGTCAAGAGTTCACAAAAGCTCCAATATAAAACCTCAGGAAAAATATGTAGAAAAGGGGACCCTAACACGGCAAACTAATTGCTGGAACATTCATGCATCAGCAGAAAGCAAAACACATTTGGGGTGATGATAAACTTCATCTCCACTGTTGTGTGGCTAATCTAGAAGCAGCAATTCGTACTCGTCTTGCAAATATGGCAATTACTGTAGCAGTCCCATTATGGGCCTGGTCGCTGGGTCAGGCAACTTGTCTTCTGAAATCTATATCCTGATAGAAGAAACGTAGTTTAAAGCTGAGCAACACAAAACCCATCTATAACAACAACAACAACAACAACAACAACAACAACAACAATAATAATAATAATAAAGTTTTTACATAAGGTCTATATGCCTAGTTAAGCTCTTTTCAGCACAGGCTGACAATTATCATTGAAACTATTTGGCGACTACTTATAAATTCATAGAATTGAAAGCCAGAAGAGACAAGCACGATGTCTAATGCAATCTGCATAACTCAGGTCACAGAACTCCTCAGGGAGATGTCTGCTCTGAGCCCCCAGCTCAGCAATACTGCATATCTTTTAGGAAAACAAACCCTATGAGCTAAATGTTTCCAGGGATTCAGTACATGCCTTTCTAAACATCCACCATTAGTGCCAGGCAATTCCCCTAGTCCCGGAGCTTCACAATATCCTTGTGAGCTGCAGATATGCTGCGCATGCAGAAAAAAGGCGCACGACAGATTCATCCCACCTCCTGTATAGGCTCCCTTAATAAGCAATGGAGATAAATAGTCCTGGATGGCGTTTATGACCCTTTCAGAGACACATTGGCTACATGAAGTGAATTGGAGATTAAATAACTTGTGCAGGTATGAGCCTCTGGCCAGGGAGCTGTGCTTCTACCTGGCTGGGCTTCCCTCCTTCACAGACTATTTCTGTCTCCAAAGATGTAAATAAGATCTCCAAACAGGGAAAGGATGTTTAGAGATGCTGATTCAGGAGCAATGGCTGAAACAAAAAATAAAATAAGTACAAAATACCATTTTTCCTCCACTCCCTTTGGGACAGATACCTATGAAATCTGTGCGTCCTTTGCAGAAGTTAAATGAACAGGGGCATGAGCTCTTGCGTTTTTCTAAAGCACAAGCCAAAAAGGTGGTATTATAACTCATGAAGTTAAAGCGGGAGATATACAGCTCACCTCAGGTAAAATCCCAGGCCACTGGAAGGAAACTCTCCTCCCCACCTATTATTTTGGTAAGATTTGAAATTGATCCTCAGCTGTCCTCTGGTTTTATTATACATTCCTAATTTTCTGCTCTCCATAAATGCTGAGAAAACCACTCTCCTGATTGTGCGGGTGAGGGTTTTTCTCAACGCCTGCTGTTCGGTTAATAAACCAGGGGCAGGGATTGCTGTTTCTGGAAAAGGCAGGCTGTAATCCTCGGGAAGCAGAGGTGATATTGTTCCTTCAGGACATACATTATTGCCACCACACTGCATGCGTGCGGCTAGGTAAGAGACAGACAGACAGATATCATAGATCGCTAAAAGACTGAGAAAAGCTGTAGTTATAATTTTACAGTTCACCGGTGTGAAATGGAATCCGGTAAATAAAAAAACTGTTCCCCACAGCCCCTTTCTGTTCGGTATAAATCTGCCAGCACTTGCAAATGCCTTTAGCTGGCTGCCAGGGTTGCATGTGTGCATGCACGGGAGCGTGCACGCACGTGTCTGCACGCGTGAGGAGGAGCGTGATGCCGGGTGATCAATACCTCTGGTCCTCTCTGCTCATCCTATGGGTGCTATGAGCCTGTTGTGGCCGAAAGGAGGCCAGATCCAGTGCGCAGACCTCTGGAGAGGGGATTTCAGCTCCCTCAGCTTCCCTCCACTTTGGCCAGTCTATGCATCAGAGGGTTTCTTAAACCAGGGTATGTGTGGCCACAGCAGCAGTACTTCGATAGTGGCTAGAATGCTTTAATAAAAGTGGTGTCAGTTCTCGTGCCAATAAAAGCTTATGTGTGTTTGACCTTTGGACAGCCACTTCGGTGCTATGCCTGACTTTCTTCTAATCCCTGATGCTTTTTGTTCCCCGTCCCCTTCCTGAATGGCTCTGAGGACCGCAGGTGAAGTGCTGGCCCTTTTGTGCACGTGTTTGCACTAGCTGAAGAAAAGGAAGAGTAAAGGGGAGCACCGAGGAGGTCACCGCTCCTGCGACTGAGACGGGGAACTCAGCTGCCCTGAGCTCTGCAAGGAGCCTCCAAACTCTTTGAAGCCACTGGCTTCTTTTTGGGATGTGGGTGAGACCTGGATAAAAGGGTCCAGGAGGGGCAGCAGGGTCCTGCCAAGAGACACGAGTGTCACTTGCAATGCCGGCGGTGTGCATGTGTGCCAGCCCTGCCGGGAGGTGCTGGGTCTGCCCCGGGAGCAAGGGAGCATCACTGTCGCGGCTGCTGGAGGTGGACAGGAGGAGCAAGTCCTTTTTGCTGCACGGCATGGCTTGTATTTCAGAGGGCCTGGCCCTCCTCCTTGCTCTCATTTCTTTCCCCTGGCATTATGTACCAAACGGGGCTCCCTTCTTCTTTGTGGCCAGGGACAAAAGGGTATTCTTAGGTTGGTATTCTTTTTTTTTTTTTTTTTTTGCATGGAGTGGTGTACGCTGTGAAATGCACCTGAGCAAATACTCCAGTCCAAATCAGATTGTGGGCTTTTGTAAGGGATGCCCACAAGGGAGGCAGGTGTAAGAAGAGACGTGGAGCCAGTTTGCCTTTGATCTTTGAGGTGGAGGGCTCCTTTAAGATGCTTCAGTAGGTTAATCCTGCTCTTTTTCAAGATGCCAGTTTGAGAACCGCCTGGATGGAGCTGGCAAAGGCTTTGTGGGGTCTCTTGGGTCTCCATGCTGTATGCGCAGGCCAGCTGGCAGTGTTCATCTTGCAGTCGTCCAACATGGTCACCCCCGCCGGACCCGGTCCTTGGCCCCCCCCCGGGCAGCGCTCCTGCTCAGCAGCGGCTTTTGTGAGTTCAATGTCTGGCAGCAAGGAGCTGAAATGAGATCTCGCTGTTTCATACGGTACCAAAGCAGTACCGGGGAGTGTTGAAGGCTTTAAATCAGATTTGAATCAGTTACCTATAGGGACAAAGGTTCTGTTTCTCTACAGATCCTCATGCCAGCTGTTTTTTCACAAGAAATCTGGGCGCCGTGTATGTCTTTCCATAAAAAGAAAGGTGCAGTGGGAGTCTCAGCTTTCTGCTTTGGCTGGAGAAAATTGTGAAAAAATTACAGGAGTGCAAGGGAAAGAGAAACTGATTGGAGAAATGAAGAGCCTTGTGTGCTCCTGCACAAGCTTAGGGACCCATGCAAAGGATCTCTGAATTCAGAGTTATCACCAGGAATCAGGAGAAAGGATGACCCACGCATACTTTTGGATGTCAGCAAAACCAGCTGTATCAATGCTGCTGCACCTTTGTGGTGCCTGTAGTCACAGGCCACCCACAATTTTGGGGGTCATCTCAGCCTCAGGAGCCACATCTCCTATCAGTCCCACAGGTTTCCAGTGCCCAGATTGATCCTATCTAACTTCAGGTTATTCTCCGAGGCGTTTTAGACAAGTATAAAGCTACGGTATACAGGCACTGGATAGTGCAAGGCCCCTCTGAGGGTGACTTTGCACACCTGAGATCTGAAATGCCCTATTTCGAATATCCTAGGGTATATATTCATAACTTAGATGCATCAGTGAGACCCCTGCTTTAGTGATTCATGGTGGTTAGAAGGGGTAATACTAAGTAGTAATATCCCTGGATAAGTGTGAAGCTTCTGATGTTTCCTCCTGAATTGGGCCAAATGGCAGTTGGGTGGCATATTTTTGTAAAAAAATAAGATATTTTTCATTCTTGAGGAAATAGGTGATTTATTCATTAAGGAAATAATGAAATTTTATTGTGTGGATGCCCTGTCTTTACCTTTCTG
The DNA here is from genome assembly GCF_900496995.4 of Aquila chrysaetos chrysaetos. Taxonomy (NCBI): domain Eukaryota; kingdom Metazoa; phylum Chordata; class Aves; order Accipitriformes; family Accipitridae; genus Aquila; species Aquila chrysaetos. Next base: position 3,333,161 of record NC_044008.1, read on the forward strand.
TACAGCCCTTGAGTCAACACCACAGCCTGTTCCTATTAGGAAAAAAAAAGCTAAAAATAAAAAGCTAAAAATAGCAAAAAGACATCTCTGAAAATGGCTTAATACTTGGCAGCTCTCAAAAAGCCTGAGGGTTTTCCTACTGGTATTCTCCAGGGTTCAATATTGGGCCCAAAGCTATTGAAAATTTTTGTGAATGAGCGGAAGTTGATATTAAATCCCGTGGATAAAATATTCAGTGGTGCAATGATTAGCTCAGCATTAATGAAGATGATGACAGAGCAGTTGGGTGACTTTGGCTCCCTCAAACAAAACAAATGCAAACTTCTGCGTCTCATAAAAAGGAATATAGGTCAGGCTGGAAAGTGGGAGACGTGTCCTAGAAAGCAATGACTGAAATGGAAGAGCAGGTCATTTCTTTACCTCCTTGCAAAGGGTTTCTCTTAGTCTAGCCCGTAGCAGAAACAGATTGACACAATCCTGCATCCTTGAAGGAGTGCAAGAGAGTGGGAGAGTAGTAGTCACGCTCTGCGGTCTGCTCCGGAGTCTCCTTTTGTAAAACAGCACTGAGAGATAGGAAAAGGAGCACTAAAGACCCACAACAATTATTTGTAGGGAGTGGGAAGGTATGATTTCCTCAAAGGGACTGAAAGAATCTCAGTCTGTTAATTTATCAGAAGGAAGACTGAGGAATTGAATACTCGATTTGCATGACTGAGCATCTTCACGGGGTGAAAACAGCAAGTGTAAAGGGCCCTTCAATCCAGAGAAGAAAAATAGAATAAGAATCAGTGGTTGGAAGCTAAAGCCCAATGAATTCAGGTGAAAAGTAAGGCATGTACAAGCTTTTTATGGTGTGAGTGATTAACCACTGGAACAAACTGCCCGTGAAATGGAGGATTCTCCATTTCTTGGTATCTCCACTTTGAAATGCGAAGTCTTTCTAGGCAACATCCTTTAGCTAAAACCAGATTATTTGATTCAGTATAAGGGTAGATGGGAGAAATTTAGTGGCCTGTGATGTACAGGAGGTGAGAACAGATGAGCTAATGGTCCCTTCTGACATTAAATGCTATGCATTTATATGATCCCTGAATTAAATGTCCTTGAACTTTCATTTTATGGCAAGATGTATGTCTGAGAAAACTGGGAAAACACGTGTAGTGCTTGCTGCACTAGGTTATGCACTTAATCCATTGAAATATGGGCACTGGGGGCTGGGATGGAGCAACTTCCCATTGCGCTCAGTAGGAATTCTGCATTTCAAGCCCTCCAGGAATTAAAGTGCTGCAGAGAGGGAGCTGGGCTTTGCTAGGAACTTCCTCTCACTTATTTCACGCTGAAACAAACATCAGAGATATCTAAAGGCAAATAGATATGCCCTGAAATAGTTGCCTGCATCTCTGCCTGGTCATTATCTTTTTGGCAGCACTAATTACCACCCAAACCTTGAAAGCGCACGGAGCTCTCACAGGCGTCGGCTGAGCAGTAAGCTCGCTCTGGTTTTCTCTCATTTAATAAACTGAGACATATATTTAAGGGCTTGTGAAGAGTCTGCTTCCCATTTTCTCCCTGGATCTTGGTTAACTCTTGGCTGAAACATTCAGTAACGCTGTTGGTGGTGAGCGCTCTGGAGAGGCAGAGGTATTGTAATAGCCCTGGAAAATCCCAATTTTGTGTCTCTAGGCTGGGTTAGCGTATGTTTGCTGTAGCCTGATCAACCGCAAGCAAAGGTTATCATGGCTCTCCCTGCCTCACATCTTCAGTTTTTGGTTTGCAGATTAACCAGCATGACCTCATCACTCTTCAGCTGATGCTATCACTCCAATTGATGCTGCCTGTGGCAGGCTGCGGAGCTCGTGTCAGCTGAGATTTGACGGCACCACATGGAGAATGACTTATAAAAGGAGAGGAGGCAGTGTTGAAAGGAGTTGAAATGGGGGTATGTGTGAGGGTATCTGGGAATAAAAGAAACACCCCTTTTTGTGGCAAGAAATATGTCCTCTGAGGAGGTGTGTGAAGCTCGGTACCAGTGTAAACTCACACCGCTGAAAGCAAGCAAGTGCACACAGCTTTACGGGTTACCCGCCGTCCGCTGAGCCCGTGATAAAGTAGTCTGAATCGCGGTTTAAGCTGATGTGTTTTCTTTCGCAGCTGGGATGAGCCTGAAGGATACGCACAGTATGAAGGATATGTGCCTCTCGCTGAGAGGTGACACCCTGTTAAAGGTGGTAGCTTAATAGTTTTTGATGATGTGGTCAGTGCCTGAGAGTCCAGAGAGAAGGCTATGAAGAGGTGACCTAGGCCACCAGGTAGCCTCTTCTTTTGCCCAACATTTGGCTAACAAGGGTAAACAAATGGTCAAAACAGAAATGGAACCAAAACGATCAGAGGTATGGAGTGGTTTCCACGTGGGGGGTGACCGAAGAAGCAGGAACTCCTCAGCCTGGGAAGAGGTGAGCTGGGGTGTGTGGTAGAGATTGGTGACATTATGAATGGCAGAGGGGGACGGATAGGAAGTGACTGTTCACCACCTCTGCAAATACAAGAATTACAGGGCATGAAATTAAACTGTTGAAGATCAAGTCCTGAACAAACGAAAGGAGGTGATCCCTTCAAGCAGTGGACTCTGGAGCTGTGAAACTCCCTGCCAGAGCATGCTGTGGATGCAAAAAGTCAATGTAATTTCAAAGGTAAACTGGAAAATTAAAAGAAAGGTCTGTTCAGGTTATGGAATAGAGACACGTAAGACTCAGATGTTCCCCTGAATGAAAATAGCCAAAGGCTGGGCAGCTACTGGGGACATACCATATATGCTTACCCTGTTCTTATGCTTTCCTTAGCGCCGCAAGGCCACGGCTGACGACAAAGAGCTGGGATATGTGGAGTGTTGATCCCAACCAGTACAGCTCGTTTTGAGTGCTATTATGGGGAATTTTAAGTCCAATCACAACTGAAGAAAGGGGCACTTTTCGAACTGTCCGTCTGCCACAATTGCTGTAGCTTGGCAGCGCTTGTAGAGGTCATATAATCCTGCACAAGGGAATTAGATCAATATGATCAATCCTTCATGAACCACATGGGTCATCAAGCCGTGGAGCTAGAAGTCCAGGAGGGAGTGGGGGTGACTGGGGACAGAGATGAGGCAAAGGTCCTCCAGACACTGGGATGAAGGCATCTTAACCCAGGGAGATGATGAGGGTATAAAGGTGGGATTTAGAGTGGTGATGGGATTAAATGAATTGGAACTGACGACAAGGAGACATGACAGGCTACCTGAGAGGGCTGCTGAGGTGAATGAATCTGCAGGAAGATGCTCCTTGGTAACTGAGGGTGAGGATGGGAACATCTGGAAAGGTGGTGGAACAAGGTGACCTGGAACGTAGCCATCACCATTAGAAACAACTATTAACTTCTCCCTGTGTGTTTTAATAGTTCACGCCTCCACCAGGAGCCTTCAAGTGATGCTGGACTTTGAGAAAGCCCGTTGCAATGACATAAATTCCATTACAGGTCCCAATTAAATCTATATATAGTCTTTATAGAGCCTGGGTAACAGTCTATCCCTTGCTCGGCAGGCATGCTTCAGTAACCACACAGGCACCGGCTCTCATTAAGCCTGGGCTGGCCCTGCATTAATTGTGACATGAGGCTCTCTATTTTGAAGGCTTTTGAACACAAATACTTAGCCAAACCTCATTTGTTTTACAGTTTACAGACTGAAACACTTGACCGTGGGATCAAAATTTAGCAGTGAACAAGGCAGGGGGGATCTGAAGCTACCTAGACCTGGCAGGGAGAAACACAGATTGAATACTATAGAGAAAGTTGGCCAGAGCTGATGGTTTGCAGGGTGGGTGAGAAGGTGGCTGGTTTCATCAGGCTTGGGTAAAACCACTTGACACTTCTTCCACACCTCTGAGCTGATGAACTGTGATTTTTACAAAGGACAAGGATTCCTAATAAATTTCCTGCCTTGTGCAGAGAGCACATCGGCATGCTGACGGGATGCACTGTTGATATCCCAGCTGAGGAAGAGTTTTGCATTCTTGGTAAGGAAAAAAACAACAGTGAATTGAGAGGAAAGCTGAATGAGAATCGATGCTGGAACCTCTGGGCACACGCTCCTCAGCCTCCAGGTTGCCAGCCGTACTCAGAGCAGGATGATGTGTCCCTAGCTTCTCCTCGAGTATTGATGCTTTTGGGAGAAGAGTCACTACAGCGTGGTAGACTTCTTTGAAGAAGGGACAGCACGGGGCGTAGGCTGAGCAGTTGTGAAGGGGGAACCTGGGAAGCCGCCAAGCCTTCAAGAAAAGGACCGAGATAATCTTTGTTATTTGAGTGTCTGTTCCTTTGTAAATAAACCAGAACAGAGAGCAGGAACGAGCTTGGATGCAGCAAAGCATGAGGGCTGTATTTACAGAGCAGATGGTGAAAGGCACTTGTTCAAACACAGTTCGTGTCATCACACAAGGTCTTTTGAATTCCTGGAACATTTTTCTAGCTATGTCACACAGTGGATTTCCTCTACCACTCTCCCAGTGATTAAAGAAAATGCATTTTGTATTGTGACTGGTTATTCTGGTACTACAATTAGGAAGAGAGGAGACTTTAGCATGTTTGGGTATTGTTTGCAGTGGCAAGATTAGAGGTATAGGAGAAAATTAAGTATGGCATTGATGTGAGATTCACCTCACCCTTTATTCAACCTGCATGTTGTAAAACTCTCCATCTGACCTGGCTGTCTAGACTCCTTTATATTCAGTGGATAGACATAGGAACACCCAGAGTGTGATTTATCTCATTCCTGGGCCGACATCTAAAACAGAGAGCAGGCAAATCCTGCCCTGCCAAAGGTCTCTCCTTCAGCAGAACCTGGATTTCTAGCTTAGACTTAGACTGTGATGTTGCAGACAGACTTTGGTGAGAGGGCAAAACACTTGCTTTGCATACCTCCCATGCTGGAGCTGTTCCCCACAAGTGCCAAGGTTTACAGACTTGATGGATCAGAAATGAAGCCTTCCCAAAGTCCCCAACTTGGCTTTTCTGAGCGAGCTGTAAAGCAGGGTTGTCCTGCCAAGGGAGGCATGGAGAAGAAGATTCCACTGCAAGGGGTCCCAAGAAAATTGCGCTGCTGTAGAAGCACCAATAGCAATGTCATCGTGAGAACATCCGATGGGAACTGACATCTCTCAGCCTTACCCCAAAGGCTTCTGGGGCTATTGCCACAGAGGCTGTGGGCCTCAAATCTTTCTATATCTGTCATTGCTTTACCTCTGTTCCTGTGATTGGTGTGTGATTGTGGCTGGGAATTTGCTCTGGCAACACCAGGGTAAAGACGTCTTTCACCGAAGATGTGCAGGACAGCTCAGGGCAGTGAAGAGAAGAGAAGCAGCACAGATACAGCTGTAGGTAGGAAGCCCTTTGTGAACAAAGAATATTTGGACAGGTAATTTACCCTGCCACGCAGCGGGACATTGACCCCCCAGCTTAATTATTGTGTCATTTGTCCTTGACAGCTACTGCTGCTTCCAATTAACTGTCCTTAATTAAAGCCTCCAGTTTTCCAAGTATGTAAGCATGGATTTACTGGGAAGAGAGCTACAATAAAGAGGAAGAGCTTGGGGGTGTCAGATGAGAAATGACATGCCCTGTCCCAGTGGGACTGGCAAGTTATTTAGTTATCATGCTGGAGTGGCAAGCTGGAATCAAACCCAGATCCTCTTCTCCATCTCCGCAGGATCATCTCCTCACCCACCAGTTTTACAGCCTCACATGCGTCCGAGTCCTGTTTCTTACCAATATAACTAAGACGTGCTTCAACTCCCTGGGCTTTTCTTTTCTGTGTTCCTGCTTCTTGCTGAGTTTGTAGGTCAGGTGGATGAGGCACAGGATCTTGAACATGACAGAAGAATTCAAGCTCCCTTTGTCTGTAATTCAGGCCAAATTACAGTTGGCATCCTGGGATGCTGTGCAGGTGACCGAACATCCTCACTGACTCTGTTAAGGGTGCAGAGTCTGGTGCCACCAGTGGTTTCTTAGGTGTTTTTTCCTGCTCTATTTAATAAACTGTATTATCATGAACACTCTATTCAAGGCTTTGAAATCAAATAAGCTCCTCTCTTAATCTTTCTGCAGTTTCTCGGGGCTGGCTGAGTCTTGAAAGATAGCCGCATTCACAGAACCCACATGGCTTGACAGAGTCACTGTTCAGTGTTTTGGAAGTGTATCTTTTGACTGTTGCGGAGGAAATTGGCTACTTATGATGTCTTTTTGTACATTTAAATTAACTTAGTCCATCAGACTGAATAAATCCCACCGCTGTATTAACATCCAATTATAACAGCAGAGATTGAGCAATGATTCACATTTTGACCAGAATGTTGGCAGTTTAAGGGGAAAAAAAAGTAATGTATATTGAAATAAAAAAGTCAAAAATGGGAGCCAGAAAATTATGACTGAGCACATAGCAGGAGCTTTTGTGAATATATAATGGCAGAAGCGGGAGCCAAATTTCTAACAGGATTAGCTGTTACTGTCTATCAGATCCAAAAACCTCAATCATTTTGTTTTAAATGACTTTCTGTAGCTCATTCATACTAGAAATAGAGGGTGGAAGTGAGGCTGGGAGCTAGAGAAGCTGCAGTTTGGAATTTAGGCTGGATCAGAGGTGAGGACAGCCCAGGTGTTGTGTGAAAAGCCCTGAAGTCGTATGTAGCAGGTGAGCTCTGCACAGCAGTTTGCAGATTTTGCCAGATTTTCCAAGACGTCCTTGTGAGCCAGAAACTCGATGAATGATTTCTTTGGGGATCGGTGAATGAATGTGTTGACGAGGTGAAATGACCTTTCAAATCCTGCTGCAGCTACGGCAGCTGGACCTGCTCATGGTTTTCTTGCCGCCCTTGAGAAGGACATCAGATGCACTTACCACTTGTCCGACCCTGGCTCTGGGATTGCATCTCCCTTGGGATAGCTGTGAGTAGGGGACAGTCTAGATGCTGAAGCTGCCCGAGGGATATCGGTCCTGACCCTTTGGTCTCCCCTGTTCGAGCAAGGTGCTAGTGGTGAGGTTCCTGGGTCTTTTGCACCCTCCACTGCACAGCAGTGATTTTGGAAATCCTGTGGTAGTCTGGCTGCTCTGGAAATGCTGCCTACCTCAGGGATGATCAGAGATCATCTGTCCCTCTGCTCTGCTATGGGCAGAGCCTTGGAAGCACAGCAGTTCCTAGATGTCCATCAGGCGTGGGGACAGGGATCTGTAGGAACCTTACCTTCATTTCTTCAATATTTCATCGAAGCCAAAGTCTAAATATATTGTACTTAATAACTTAGTGTTCAGTAATCAGGTCTTTCCTGGACTTCTTGCGTGAACTTGCTCAGATGCCTTAAGCCCACATCTCCAAAGACATTTAGATAACACCCACTTCAGCTGCACGAGATCTCACTTTCAGCTTCAGCTCTCATTGATAAATGGGGATATGTGCTTCATCACATATGGGATATAAGCCCTTAGAACAACAGCACTCTTTTCTTACATCCATATATTGCTCTAGCACAGTGAGGCCAAAAATATCAGTTAAGCTGTGACCACTGCAGGAATATAAATGACTCAAACCTGGCTCATAGTGCCCCAAAATGAAGGACACGTTGCTTTGTTAATCCTCTGTCTGCATATAACCTGAGACCCTGGTTATATTTGCTGCAGAATATTGAATCCAAGTTCCACCCCAATGAAAACCAGAGGTAGAGAGCCTCACAGAGGTTGGGAAATGACCTTGAAAAATTTGTTAGACTTTCCAAGGATGGAGAAGGGGTGGAAGGAGTAATCACAGTCTGGTTTACAATGGAGATTTCAACCTTCAGCGCTGCCTAGTCCCTTCATCACAGTGAATAATGGTAAGGCACTGTAATTGGGAGGCTGCATGGACTTTTCTTTTTCAGATATTTTAGGGGCAGTGTAAAAAGCTGACTGCTCCCAGGAGGCACAGTCAGTTCTCAAAACTTTCAACTGGGAAAGCTGAGCTGAATTAATTACAGTTTATGTTCCAAAGGAAAATAAGACCTCTGATGTGCCTTATTTGCTTGATGTTCTTTTTCTTTTCAGCTGATGACCCCTAGGTGGCTTTCCTTTCAGTCTCAGCTCCTTTGTTTTTTGTAGTTTCTTTCTTTATTAATTAGAAGGTCTGACACTTGCAGCCCAAGACATTTATCAGCATGGTATAATTTTAATTAATCTCACAATAATGCTACTTGAGGTGAACTCACAAAAGGTCTCAAATAGCAGGAATAACACATAGCAATGCAAATGGTGACACAGGACACCTACTATTCTGGTGTGCTTGACAGGAGGTGGGATGTAGCTTGGTGCAAGCTCATACCGCATAGCTGTGCTCTGGGACAGTGACACAAGCAAGGTGTGCTCCTACACAACATACAAACTATATCCTATAGAGACCGAGTACCCTAAATGTACTGAAAAGGAAGCATTTCTGCAAAGATGAAGATCTGGATTCTCAGGAGGTTCCTCCGGCCTCTGAAAGGAGCTTGGATATCCTTTGACAGCTAATTAAATAATAATAATAATAATAATAAAACCTACAGAGACCACTTTTTGTCTACTCTTTTTGTAGAAATTTGCAAAGAAATAGCAAGTTTCAGTCCTCTAGGACTTCTTTCTTGTACATATATCATAGTCACAAGTGGATTTTGACTTAGAACATTCAAACCCAACATCACTAGATGTTGGAAGAGTGCATGTTCAGATCTAAACTTCTTAGCCAAGGCTGACTTTATAAGACAGATGTAAACTACCTCAGAAACTGAGGTTCAGAAAAACTATCTACAGCTAATGAGGATAAATTGAGCAGCATCATATGTTAAACTGAGGGTAGTTTGGATAGGAACTGCATAGCCAATCCCAACTGTGTTCACAAATTCCTAATTACAAGGTGGAGATTACACAATCGATTGCATCTGGGTTGAGGAATGGCAGATTTACAGTCTTTCAAAACTGAATTATCTGCCTCTTCTGCAAGTACTCTGATGTTCACAGCGCAGACATGGTCAAGCTAGATGTGTTCAAGGAAAAATAATTCGCAACGTATTTTTCTCAGGTGGAAATAACAGGTGGGAATGGGTGACATTAGAAATTATAGGATCTCCAACTTTTGATGTCTTCCTGTAAAAAATTGTATGTCTTTTTGGAAGTTGGATGCAACACAGACTATTGGGTTCAACATAAGTCTAATTGGGTGAAATCCTAGAGCATACAACTTATAATTGATGAACAGCTGATACCTTCTTGACCTGAAGCTTAAGGAAGGTGGAACAATTGCATTCATGTCCAAGCCATCTTACCTTTGAAACTTCTTGATACGTACAGAAGTTTCAAAGACTCGCTCCCTGTTTTGATCTTCCCATTTTCGTTGCTCAGTGATCTGTCCTGATTATGTTCTTATGCTCATGGCAATAGATTAAATTTGAGAAAGGTTTGGGTTTTTTTTGGTTGTTTTTTTTTTTTTTTTTTTTTCCCCACATTTTCCCTTTTTCATTAAAAGCTTTCAGTAGCAGCAGTTGGTTTCTTTGGGTTACTTGACACAGGCAATGGTGCAATGGTAAATAAACCCCACCATATTTTTATCTGAAGTTTTCTAAAGCTGCTGCCACTTGCCAGAGGTAAAAATACAGATTTTCAGCTTGTGCTCATAAACTATCAACTACCATGTGGGGTGTCTGTATAGGGGTTAGGAAGACAATTTCTGATACAAACAGAAAAGGTCTTCATAAATAGCTGGAATTTTGCCTGATATATATCTATATATAAAAGCCAGTTCTTGTTTCATTTACAGTTGCAATCAGAATGAATCTTAATCTGTCACTTCACAGCTCAAACTCTCTCGAATGTTGCACCAAGTAAAAAATTGTCACTAGGATCCAGGTGTATTCCTTTGTCATTTGTCATGAGTAACTCTTCTGCTGTTTATAGTTGGCAGTTCTCAGTGGTGTTTCATCAGGATAATACCACACTATATCATCTGAAGGAATAAACTCTCCCTGCTGACATGAGCTGGGGTGAAGGCACTGGCAATTGACTGTACATTATAGAAGCTCTCTGAAGCTTATTCAATGGAAAAGAGACTATCAGGTCATTTGGCCCAAATTGTGTGTTTGGCTTCAAAAGAAGTAAGGGGCTTACAAAACCTAATAGGAATCAAAAGGCTCCGGTCCATTAGACAGGAGGAGGTCAGGCTAGGCAGTCCCTTCTGTCTTTGAAATCTCTGAGTGAAATACTTTAATTAAAAAGGAAGAAAGAAAGAAAAAAAAGATAATAACATGCAGTATTTTGGCAGCAGATGGGTGTTTCAGGTCCACCTCTAATGCCTTCTGAGCTGCAGTGTCAGGGCGACAGCAAGCTCATTCGATACCCAGGCTGGTAGCCTTTGTCCTTTTCCTGCTGGCAACAACCTCTCCAGGGATGGGACGACTGATGGTTGGAAAGGTGCCTGGGCAACGGGGAGTGGAACTAACACTCTCCTGGGACCAGTGGTGGGGTGGGAGGTCATGGGAGGGAGACAGAGAGATCACGAGACCTCAGTTCTCACAGGAAGCCAGAAAGCAACAGGGTCCACAACCAGAGTGTAGGACAGTGTTGAGATCCAGTGCGTTTAACTTGCTGCAGAAGATCACACGTTGTTTAATTGTCTCAAGGTACCAGGTCTGCACACAGCCTGCCTGATTTGCTGATTCCCTGTGAAACTGCAAATGAGGACAACTGGCAATGAAGCTCTGCAAGTGAGCTCATCTGGCATGGAAGCGTGAAAGGCCATGGGGAAGAGGGCAAGGTCACAGGGGACGTGCTGGTCTCAACAGGGGTTGCACCAAGTTGACTGCTGATCTGGACAGGGGTTGCACCAGGTTGAACTCGAGCAATCTGCAGCCACATCCCTCTGTCTGCCCCAGGCCTGCCGAGCTCTACGGGGATGTCCCTCCGGGAGGACAGGCACCAGGGGAAGAGGACAGGGAGGGTGGCACCTCCGTCAAGTCGTTATGGGCATTACGGAGCCCTGTGAAAAGCCTGACAGGTTGTCCCCTTTCCTCCTGCAGCTCACTCGGGTGCCCGTGGAGTCGTGTAGCCAGTACGAGACCTGCAGCGAGTGCTTGGGCTCAGGCGACCCTCACTGTGGATGGTGTGTTCTTCACAACACGTAAGTACCTGCTGGTGTTTGCCACCATCCCAGCCCTGCTGTTCTGCCAACCATCTTCCCTCAATGGCTGTGATGACACATGGCAGAGATGCAAAATGCTGTCTCAGTCCCTGGCTGAACTAGGTGAGCCAATGAGTCACCCAGGTACCTCCGGCAAGGTCTCTGGGACTTGCTGGGGGAGACTTTGTTTAACTGAGAAGCAATTTTTTGGAAGACAAGGGAAGAGAAGGGTGGTAGAGACTGGTCAGATCTCCTCAACCGCCTGATCCACAGTCTGCTGACTGCACCAGGAAAGCACCTGTCCACTCTGATGTGCTTTGAATCAAACCCACCAGCAGCTCTTCTCTGGGTGACAGTTACCTTCTTGTTTCCATTGCTTAAGGCAGTTTGGCTCTGACTAGCAACCTGGCTCAGACACTTGTCTCAGCACCTCCAACTTTCCACTGCTGACCTAAACCTCTCCTCTTTCAGACTTGCCATGATCTCCATTGCCCTTAGAGAGGAATCAGGTCCCTGTAAGCATCATGGGGTCCACCCCAAGTTAGATTCCAATGAGACCTTATGGTTTGTATGCTCACTGTGGGAAAATGTTGACCCTGAAGTTGAGTGTTTGTCCTGTGTGGGTCAACTCAACTGTGCCAAATGAGCAAAAATGAGCCAACTCCTCATTTGGCTTATCTGGCCAGGATGCTGAGCAAATTTGTCTGTATCCACATTCCTGGTCTTCTGTATAACAGGCCAAGAAGGGACCTCATTCCACCATTTCATTATTCTACAGTACTGGCTTATCCAGTGCCTCGCAAGGAGCACTGGATCCAGATGTCCTCAGGACTGGGAGATTAGTTCATTGGCTTTGTTTTCTGTAGGCTTTTTAATGATGCTGTTGATCTTGAAGTTTCCTCTCTGCAGCCTTCACTGACAGTGATCTCCTGCAGGGAACCCACTGCCAAAGCTGTGGAGAGGGAGGTGTCAGGTTGGCTGAGCTCCTGGCTATGAGTGGCAGGGTGGTCTCCTTTGCCAAGAACCTCTCAGCAGAGGCAGAGGCTGGAAAGTGCATTGGATCCGTCTAACTAAATGTCTCCAGCTGAGTGTGGCTCTGCAGGGTGCTGTCACTCCAAGTTTCATAGTGCCCTTGGCAGCGATGGAGGGTTTTTCTGATGGACCCTGCTATTGCAGTGTGTCTGTCTTCTCCCACTGAGTTCACCTCTGAATTCTTCCTGTTGCATTGCAAACTCTCCTGGCGGAGACAGTGATCCAGTTGAAGCGATCCTCTTCTTTCTGGAGCAGAAGAAAAGGGAACAAACCTGTACCATATTCCAACCTTCTGTGGATGCTCTTTAGCTTCTGTGAACCTCATCCAAAGCCGTGACAGTCTGCTTAATTTCAGATCAGATCTAGGTGATCTGTCCCAAAACTTGTCCAAAAACTTGACTCAGGCTCTGGAATCGTTCAAGGGATCCTTGGCAAACCAGTCCTGAGTTGCGGTCTGGTAGGCACAAACCAATGAAACTTTCACCCTGCTGACCTGAGGATATTTCCAATTGATATACAGCTCTATAGTATGTTTCCATCTCATCTTATCCTGCAACCATCCTACAGAGCAGTGCGTGTTCTGCTGTCAATGGAGGGACAGCACAGACTATGTGCAAGCAGTATAGGAAAGCATGAATTTGGCCATTGATTGTACCACAGCAATGCTAGATAATTCATCTCCTACCATCCAGGGTCAGTGGCAACAAGCAATCAATACATCCAGCAATAAATCCCCCAAAGGAGAGAAAAGGGGCAGAGACAACTGCAGATTGCCCAGCAGCTTATTGTGAAGGAGTGTCAGAAATGTGATGGCTGGTGATGAGTGAGGTTGGTAGCATTGACTCAGAACTAGAAACTCCTGTACAGACACGGTCCTTCAAGGAGAAGTTTGGCCTCGCAGTCTGGACCTGGTTGATGGCAGGATCCCCATGCCCTCCTCCGTCTGGTCACTTAACCTCTGTTTCCTTATCTGGAAAAGAGAGGCACCTCTTATTTATGTACCTTGCAGCAGGGTCGCTGAGATTAATTCCCTGTGGATTTTTTTGAAGCAGTTGGAAGGCAAATGTTATGGAATCCCACTCCAGTCTGTTCCTTCCCCCTAGTTTCCACTGCAGTCAAGAAATCTGATTTCCAGTCCAGGTTTGGAAAGGGTTTTCAGTGCAGCCTCAGATGTTCCTCTCTGGGTCTCAGTTTCCTCATCCTTTTAGGTAGCCCTGAGAGCAGAGGAGACAATTACCTCCCATTCAACAGGGTTTGGCTGTGCAGGATATTCAGGGTAAGAGTGCCATAATACTAAGTCTCTTATTAGAACTTTGTGCGCATCAGAACCTCTTAAGATTCATTAATAGACCTTTCCTCAAGTGGGATGCATCATCAACGACTGCTGCACAAGGATCTCTGGGGAAATGTGCCATAAGCATTTCCCCTCGTGCGTGCTAACCCTTCTCTCTTCCCTCCCAGTCAGGAATCCCAGGGGCTTTCCAGTGCACGGCTGAATCCAGCCATGCTGATGTGGGAGCTGTTTTGTGGAAGGGATGGAGGAAGCAGTCAGGCTGTGCAGGATCTGGGGTAGAGCGGTACTGGAAACCAGATTGCCTGTGGGCAAAGTCATGCCTTTTGCTCATCTTCCTCCTCCAGTATAAACCATCAAGAGGAACAGTGGTAGACCGGGAGACAGGTGAAAACTGCCAGATGGGGTACAGCATCTATCTTTTTTGTCTCTCCCATGCGGCTCTCTCTTATTTTGGGATTTGAACTTCAAGGGCTGATGCTGACCCTTTTCCCCAGACCCCCATTTCGAAGCTATCAGCTCCACCACGTGAGAGGTCTGGGGACGCCTGGGGACAGCTCTCCATCCATCGTCTCACGGCAGAGCTGGGCTGTCTGCGTGGAGGGCGGTGTGCCAGGGCTCAGGAATCGATTTCCACAGCTCTGCTGTCCTAACCTTACACCGAGAAACTCGAGTCCGCTGAGAGAGAAAGAGACAGACAGACCCACAGACGGCTGCAGGAGAAAGGAGGGGGGGAAGGATTGATTGGCTTCTGCCCCGAAAAGAGGAGAGCTGATATAGAGCAGGTCACTGGAGCTTTTCATCTCTGTATCTTTAGCCCCGATCTTGTCCCCCCCCTCCCTTTCCCTGCTATAGCTCTGCTCCCCTCCTGGGCTCTGTTCAGGCCTCTTTAGGCGGCGATGAATCATTTAGTTGGTGTAAATTGAAAATGTGGCGCTCGGTTGCTGCACGGGTCTCCAGGGGAGGGAGAGGGGCCGGGGTGGGAGCAGGGGGGGAGAAACCAGGCTGAAAAGCTAATAGCTGGCACGGAGGCACTCGGTGCCTGGTCGGAAGGTCGAAGCAATGTCATCAGCCAGAACGGGGGGCTGCAGAGAGGGATGAAAGCAGAGCAAAGTTTTCTCCAAGCCTGAAATGAATTGCAGCTTCTTCCTATGTCACATGCAGCAGCGTCCAAAGATGCCGTGCAATAGCTGACAACCCCTCTAAACCCCCCGGCAAGATTCTTCTGTCTCCATCCATACCCAAACAATGACCCTCCTCTACCTCCTTTCCCCCTCCCATGCAGAGGGGCAGAGATAGCTGAGGCTTTTTGCCCCCAGAGAAGGGATAAACCCTTCTGCAGCTGAATGAGCCCTCGCTATCCCTGCCTGGCCCTGCACCAGCTCCAAAGCAGACATGCACAAGCACTGATCCATGTGCACATGGTGATCATGCAAGTTTTCAGCCCTGCACAGTGTCTCTGGGTTGTGCTTAACACCCCATCTGCCAGCAGAATGGATATTTGGGGCAGAAAAGCAGCAGCATCCCTATAGGGAGAGGCAACACTTTATCAAGGGGAAATATGCTGACCTTGCTGGGTGCAGAAGGGACCTGTCCCAGGCTCTGTTATGTTAGCTGCTGCTCCTAGATTTTAGCTGTGCTGCCTCATTTCATCGTCATGTAGCCTCTGTCTAATTTTGAGGTGAATAGTTGAACATGCACAAGCTGTCCGTAAGCGAGGACGCAGTCCCTCGGCACCAGCCTCCTTCTGCTCCTGGGATCTGCCCTTGCTGTTACAGGGACTCCTTGGCTGGCAGGTGATAAGTTGCAATCACAGAGGTGATAGTCCCATTTTCTGGGAGGAGTTGTGATGTTTCAAAACTTTTTTTTTCCGGCTTGTAGTGGGCCAGTTATGTTTTTTAATAAGAAATGTTCTTGAAAGCAGTTTTAGAAGGGGCTGATACCATTTAATAATTGGAGAATGATTCATTTAGACCTCAGAAGTTCTTATTTGGGGATTTTACTTCAGGTTTTAGTAAATTGCTTAAAATTTCGAAGTAAAAAGTCATTCTGAAGTGAAGCATTACTTTTTTTTTTTTTTTTTAATTAAAATGAAACATTTGGGCATCTGTGATTTCTTTCTCCCCCAGAAATCTTTTCCAGCTCTAGAGACTGAGCAAAGGAGGCCGTTAACAAACACTGTTGGTTTGAAGGAACTGATATTTGCTGCGGAGGGAAGAGGGCTTGTTTAAACATCACCAGTCTGTCCTACTGTGGAGGTAGCAGAGCCAGGAGTTGGCTCTGCTCTCTGCACTCCTCTGCTCGTCTGTGAGGAGCTGCACATGTCCTTTGTGTGTCCTTCTGGCACCCAAGAACCTCACCTAGGGACTCGAGGTGGCTCTGTTGGCTTTCCACCCCAGTTGCAGAGCATGTGCCAGGAGAGCATGTGTCCTACTTCTGAACCATGGGAATAGGATGCAGTGGCCTCCTGTAGGCATCCTCACCCCATGAATGAAGGAATGACAGAAGGCTTTTAGATATGGGCCATACCAGCCACCTTCCAGGATCCCTTTGGCTCGGGGTTAGTCAAGGGATGACCAAAATGTGGTACGCCCGATTAATCAAGCTGAGCTGACCGTGGATTAACTGGATAGCTGCAGCAACAGAGATGGTGTTTATGAGACACTTGAGAAGCCATATGAGAGTTTTTTGGTCTCCCCACAAAAGGACGGCCCTGTTCAGAAGGGTTCTATGCTGTCCTCTGGCAGCAGACACCTACCCCAGTATCTGGGAAGTTGCCTTCCACGTCCTGGTCTTCCCGTCTGCCTTGCAGCTGCAGGATACTTGTGTACGCAGAAATTACAGTTCTCATTTCTAACACGATATGGAGGAAAAAGGCACTTAAACAAGTTGTTTTCTAGGGACTGAGGAATTAGTGTGGAGGGGGAGGGAGGTTTGTTATCCATGCTCAGACTCATTGCCAGACCAGGGAAAAAAAAAGAAAAAGTTACAAAGTGCAGCTCCCACTGTCTCCTCTCAGCAGGTAACCCGATGCGGTGCTGCTTGCAGAGGCTCATTGATCGTCCCTGGCTTTAACTTTCTTGGTCAAAGTCTTCTGAATCACTAGAGAGTCTCGGGTAACCTAAGCTGCCTACAGATGCTGCAATAAGACCTTTTTTTGAAGGGTCTTTTGCTTGCTTGACTTTCTGCTGTCTGAAAGACTGTGACTGTCTTTCAGGCTGAGTTTTTTTCTTTCTTTTCCCCTTCACGTCTTCTCTTTTCCTTCCCAGTCTTTTCCTCCACTAGCGCAGGGGAGGGAGTATATCTCCAGTGCTGTGTGGGGAAGGGTTACTGGGAAGGGCTGTATGGATCAGGGTTCAGGAACCCAGCAGGGCAGGAGGGTGGAATATCACAACCAGTCCTGTGCCACTCTGAGCTCTAACAGATAGTAATTAGTAAATCAGTAATCAGTAAATTAGTAATCAGATTACTGATTCTTGCAGGGGCTTGTGATCCGATAGACCCTCAGCTTCCACTGCAAGAAACCAGGTTCTCAGCTGTTCCTGCTTTGTACTCCCCATGCTGTTATGTCCCAAGGTGCAAACCAGAGTCCCCAAAAGGTAGCAATCTGCAGGTATTTTGCATTTGCCTGGAGTAATGAATAAGTCTTCGCAATCACAGTTAGGACCTTTTTTCATAGGAAAAGCTTTCAGTATCCTTTCCTGCCTTAGCATCGTCTTGCCATGGGTCAGCTCTTGGTGCCTTCAAATACCTGGGAGACCCTCCACATGTCAAAAGTACGTGACAACTGTGCTGATATTCCTAAAGGTAGATCAGCCACACAAAGAACAAATGGCTTCCAGCTCAAATCCTGCTTTGCCTTGGAAACTTGTAGGCATCTAGGCTGATCTTTCCCATCAGAGGGGAAGCTCAGAGCTACTTCAATCGCTATGTTCAATACCCCTGTGTGTCTGAGGTATCTGGGGGCATTTCTCATTGCAACAGGAGATTTCCAGCTACATGCTGTTGGTACACAATAGGGAGAAAAACATAAATGCTGGGAGGGAAAGTAATCGCAGGAAATCTGAAATCTTTCATTTGCTTCAAAAGTCTCCCATCAGTTGTTTGGCAGTGTTAGCACTGCCAGTCAATGGTGGCAAAGGTAGGAGTGAACCAGCTGTCAAGATGTCTTGACTCCAAACATCGCTCGGTTTGACTCCTCCCCGGTCACAGCTGGCGCTCACACAGCCGTGCACATGGCCTGTGAGCCTCTTCCATCTGATAGCAAGGGAAAGTGGAGTCATCTTCCCGCAATTGGCCTTGGCACAGAGTGATTCCCACTTCTTCTCAGGTAGTTATCGAAACTGGAGACAGCATTTCAGCTTTTGCACAGAGGGAAGCGCACAGCAGGGGGGCTCTGTAGAGTGACATTGGCCCATTAAGCATTCTGCATTGAGCCTAGATAATCTTTAATCTGTCTGCTGAGGTATAGCTAAAGTACCCATCATTTCACACCTAGGCATTGCCTCTCCTGCGGAGCAGGGGAAATAGCCCCAAATGTGACAGCTCTCCAATGGCCTTTTGAAATGAGATCGGGGCTCTTAGTCCAGAAAGCAGGAGGAAATTCTTGGGATGGGGAGCGTACCTATTGATGGTGATAAAGCCCTGAGTGAAACGGAAGCTCCTGGGAATCCCATTTCACTACAAATGGGTGATGATGTTGAACAAACCACTCTGAACCAGCCCTGTACCTTTGAGCAGAACAGCCGATCGCTAGTCCTGGAGAGCTGACCCGCTGCTGTACCTGCACGTTGTGCGTCCAGCACCGCTGATGTCCTTCCATTCCCTAGATGCCATCGGGTCCCTTTTGGGAGCACTTTTGCTGCTCTGGTCTACCTAGCAGTGCAGGGCAGAGCTGTGCCCTTCACAGGTTGATTATCTCGGTGGCCGTGCCTGCCTGAGGCAACTCGGGGACAGCACTGGGCACCGTGGACCATAAGACGCAGGCGTGTGGTAAATGTATTTTGATAACAACCTTCTTCCTTGATTAGCTTGTTTTGCTAGAGGGCAGTGGGGAGGGGCAGGAAGATAATTAGTTTGTGCAGTGGGTTCCAGGAGAAGCTTTCTCCTGATGCAGCCCTGTGAGTTAGGTGTCCTACTTGGGATTTGTCTCCATCACAGAAACATTAGCAGCTCAGGTTTAGCATTGCAGAAAGTTCAGCCTTTGCAGAGAAAGATGTCTGGGGTTTCTTCTCTGATGTGAAACACAGCACACAGTCCGCCATGGGCTAGGAGGTGTGTCTCATGTGCTTGGACATGGAATGAGAAAGGGATAATGGTGCTCAGTGGTACCCAGGGACCTTCTAAAGGACCTCCTGTATGCTGGTTCCCTGACAGGGGACACACCTTTGTCATCTCAGCATCGCCCTTGCTCTGGGACACTACAGACTGGTGGGTGGTATATCTAGACATCCCACAGTACATACCTAGGGTAACAGCTAGGGAGGGAACAGGGACAGGGGAAAGCTGCATAACCACCCTGATCAGCTTAGAAAGCTTGTCAGATGTGCACTGGAGCTGAGATGCAAAGTTAAAGGGCTGCTGCAGGGAAGGAGTGTACCCTGACTTAGATTATTAAGTGGAGGTTGACAGAGCCAGCAAGGAGACCTAGATATGGAGTAGCAACATAAGGACTTAATTCAGCTGCCTAAACACAGATGTATGGAGAACATAAGGAGACTTTGAAATATAGGTGGTTTTATTTACGCCAGGAACTCAATTCAGTTGCCCATCCATGCTGTCTGCTGCAACTGTAGTGCCTGGGGTATCTGAGATACTCACCTGGGGCTGGTAAATATGACAGAGTCTGTGGGAAACCCACTTCTTCTGGAGGATAAGATGGAGACCAGCTGGGGTCCTGAGGACATCTCGAGTGACTTTAGACCTCTGGGCAACAGAATAGAGCCCAATCCCAGGTTGGGATGTCCTCTCCCCACATATTCTCAGGGTGGCCAAAACCCAGGTCTGGGCTTTGAGGCTTGACCAGTCCACTCCTCCCATGAATTTTAAAAAGTCCTCCAAGGTCCTATTTTGCAATAAAGCAGGGCTAGGGTTTCCTGCAAGGTTGTGCCACTCAGCGTGTGTCTTGATGGATGGATGGTTTGGGAAGCTCTGTCTCAGTTCCTGGGCTATTTGTAGGGAATTGCTCTCTGTCTTGCTGTCAGATGCTCCCTGGTGCCCCTGCAGCCAATGGTCTGCCAACGAGGGAAAACTGCATGCCAAACGAGCTCTCTCCAGGGTGGGTATGTCTGCCTTCCACTGTTTCTTCTGTGACATTTCATCATCCTCAGCCTGTGACAGGTCTCAGAAGGGAACAGGGCTGGGGGAGGATCAGGAAGCTCTTCCTCCTAAAGAAAAGCACAGCAAACCTTTAAGGGATGTCTTTATCCAGACTCACCCTCTCCGTGGATGTGCACACACACACTCCTACCCATAAATACGTGCCGTCATCTTCTGTTGCACACTCCCACGTTCAGAGACCTGCCACCAAATATCCCCCTGTGCCACCAGCACGTGTGTCTCCAGCCCCTAATTCTCCGTCTTGCTCCCACACCACTCTGCACTCATTCCCCCAAGCAGAGGTGCAGAGGTAGATCCTTTCCCAGTTGGCTTCTGTACCAGGGAGATTTTACCTCCCTTCCCTGTAGTACTATGGTCCTGGAAGCAGGTTGTGTGAGTTCACAGGAGCTTCTGAGGTTGAAGCTAATTATCTCATCGTGCTGTGGGGCTTTTTTTTTTTTTTTTTTTTTTGGGGGGGATCTTTCTTGCTTTGCTATGAGCATAGTCTCTTCTTCCTGTCCCCAGCAATATACATATTTCTTTTGTTTGGTAAGTGGATCTGAGCAACTCATCGTTCTGTTTTCTTGAACATCTTGTCTTCCATCATTTTCCACTTCAGATATGTCCTTCAGCAGCTTTTGAATACCATACCATCAATAGCAGGAACCATCTAACAAGGCAGACGCAGATGTTTTCACTCCATGAGTTACAGGAGCCAGACGACAGCCTGATCACTGGCCTTGTGGGGAGATATAGAAGTCCCTCCCTCATTCAAGTAAAACATCTTGCAGATGAACCCCGCCAGTTGTCCCAGTAGTGAAGAGCAAGCCTGGGTGTCAGTAGGCTGCAGCTCTCCGCTGGGCTCGCCAGCGCAGGTCAGCCACAGAGGAGAGCAGAGAAAAACAGCCCATTGCCAGGGCCGCAGTTATAAGAGAGATGAGTGGCAGATCTGGACATGGAACAACATTTCTTGCCTCCTGTTCCCATGCCCAATAGATTGGACCAAATTAATTTCTGCCAGGGTAACGGGTGCATTTTTAATAGAGCCTCATCCCTGCAGCCACAGCTAGACTAGAGTGGTTAACATGGCTGGCTGCAAGAAACCAGGATATTCAGAGGAAACGTTTTCTTGCCATCCTCCCGCAGGGGAGGCCAAATTCACAGTGAAGAACAGACATGCTGGCTGTGAATTTCTTCTTCCACTGGCTATGGGCTTCTTTACGCACTGTAGGGACATGGGGCAGCCCCACTGCAAGCCAGCATGGCTGTATCTTGTCATACAGCATGCACCACCCCTTGCTAATGGAAGGAAGGGCAGGTTTCTGATTATTTTCCTCCTCTATTTGCTTCCCTGCCTAGGATGTTGCACCAGCAATTAGCATGTCTTTTTATTGGTTATCTTGTGGCAAAGACTAACGAGAAAGTTGGGGAAGAGAAATACATTGAGGAGGAGCAGAAATGCTGAAGGGTCTGCTGGGGCAGAGTGGAGGAGCTGGAGGATGATTCTACTTAACCTGGCTAAAGGGATTTGAGGCGTGAATAATATGAGGACATGGGAATTGGTGTGGGCCGAAGGTCTGAGGCACTGTTGTAAGATCTGGGACAGTTTCTGACTGGGAAAAACAAGTTCTGCACCCCTTGGTATATTTAGGAAGGGATGCCAGCATGATCCACTGGTTAGAGAATTTCCCTTAGGCAAGACAGAGCAGTATTAATTTCCCTGCTCTGCCATAGATCCCTTGCATGATTTTGGACAAGTTACTTAGGATGGGATTTATCTCATCTACTACTAGGTTTCTCGTCTCAGCAGCCAGTGAAGAGAGGGACTTCTTCTGAACACATTCATTGT
This sequence comes from Aquila chrysaetos chrysaetos, assembly GCF_900496995.4. Lineage (NCBI taxonomy): Eukaryota > Metazoa > Chordata > Aves > Accipitriformes > Accipitridae > Aquila > Aquila chrysaetos. The sequence goes on from NC_044008.1 coordinate 3,354,852, forward strand.
AACCCTGAGGTGTTTAAGGTAGTGGGGTGAATTGCCCTCTGGAAGTGCCAGTTTCTTTTAGTAGCTGTTGGGGAAACCTAAATAACTATATCAAACAATGCCCAACTTACAATGACTCCAATTCTTAATTTCCCTATGTTTTAGCCCCTTGTTTGTAGGAGAGGAGTAACAGTTCTTCACCTCACAGGCAGCTGTGAGGTCCAAAGCCTTAAAGCACTTTGGACGATGAGTGGCTTGCAGAAGTCCTGTAGGGAGCTGGACTTGATTACTGCAGGCTCCCAGACACTACTGGCTATAAAGCAGGACAATATTAATTTCAACTCACCAGTGGCTGAGTGAGTTTTGGGTTTGTTTAATTAAAGCAGAAGGAGCCTTAGCAGACATGGCAAGGTGCAAACACGCGTGTAGTTCCTTGCTTAACCCAATGAACATACCCAAATCACTGGCTGTTAGAGCAGAGGTGGCACCAGAAGGGTTAAGGCAGGCAGGACAGCAAGGAATGAAGCAAAAGCCCCTGTGTCTTGCTTCTTCCTCCCATATCTCATTCCCAATGCCTCCTGCCCCTCTGGCCCCAGGCAGTAAAGGAGATCTACATTTTAATTGAGACATGTTAAGAAAATAATCTCTATCTAGCTCACCCATGCCTGGAAGGCTTCTCCCTTGTTAGCTTGGTGCAGATGCTAAGTGCACATTTTGGGGGGGCAGGGGTTGTTGTATGTCTGTTTCTCTCCTTTTCCCATCCCTTCTTGATTCCTAGGTCTGGGGAGGAGGGCAGAAGGCTGGAGCTGTCAGGAAAAAGTAGAGCAGAAAGCGGCAGGACCTCATTTAGATCTTCTCCCTCTCTTGCGAGAGGCTGTCCTCTGGTTGCAGTTGCATCCTTTCTTCCCTCCCTCTGATCCTCGGTAGCAGGAGTAGAAAGCAGGTCAAGATGCTTCAGCTATTTGAAACACAGCCTTGCCTGCAGTTGGATGGGGAAGGAAAGAGGGTGAAGCGAGGTCTCTTTAGTATCTCACTTGTATTAACGGGGCCCCGCTGTCATGGCTCAGGGCCGAGGTGGGGAGATGACGACAAGAAAACCGGACTCTTTTTGTTTTGTTGCAGACCCAAACCTTCACCGCAAAGAGGTGCGAGTTCTGTCTGCAGACTGTCTCAGCTGTAGCAGAGGGACAGGAGCCCCTGTGAGGTGTCCTTTCCCTTGGCACCCCAGGAGCTGGGACCAGGCGGCCAGACACGTCCTGCCTCCAACACCCGCTTGGAATGGACACCAGCCAGCCCTGCCAAATGAGCACTGAATTATTTTGTGCTGGGCAAGGGGGCAGGATTTCAGTTCAGATAACACTTTCCTATTTTATCTGTTCCTTGTCTCTTAGAGCTTGCCTGGCCTGATAAGGTGTTATCAGAGCAGAGCATCTCTGTTGGAGCCACCACTGAATGCAGCTGGGCCAGAGGTGGCTTTTCTCAACTCCTTGCAGGCTTCCCTGGCCCTCTTCCACCCTGTGCCTCTAAAGAGCCAGACAGTTAATAATGGTAGGAGGATGACATTGGGATGCTTGCCAAGAGCTTTAGCTCTATGCTTTTCTCAGGGAGAAGAGAAGCTGCAAACGTGGATGAGAACGAATCAATCTGATCCCTTCCTTATTTTCACCCACTCCCAATCCTGCAAACAAGCTTGCAAGTAACTTTGAGTGTATGAGTAAGCCAGAAAGTAGAATGTTTTTTACATTTTAAGCCTATTGTCTCATAAAACTTTTTTTTCATGTATGTATCTAAGTTCTACAGTCTTTCTGGGTAGAGTCTCAGTATACCTAGGTATGAATGTGATTTTCTGCATAGTAGGGACTTAATTCTTACTAGTACTGTTAGGGCAACAGTGAGTCTCTGCTCTCCGTTCCCTTCTCTGCTCTCAAGCACCAAAGGCAAAAAATGACCTTGAGGATTCCCCCCTGGTTTTAATTGATGGAGGATCTGGAGGGGTTGGCAAGAAGGGAAGGAGAGCAGACCCATAGCATAAACACATCTGGCCAATTGATAAAATATCATTCGGCTGCCTCTTGAGCTGCTCAGGAACACATCAGTCCAGTTATTGAGTGTAATACTTAATCTCCTATCGATTGGGGTGAGCTGAAGAAGACAGCCTTCCCCACTACCCCCATTCCCAAATTAAAAACTAAGAGGAGAATTAAATGCTTTGACTTTTCATTCTGCCTGAATGTTTAGGGAATTCACTGTTAATAAAAAAAAAACCCAAACCCTTAAGAGTGAAAACATGCATAGAATGAATTATAGCAAAATCAATTAATACTAACAGTATCTATTAAATATTGCACTCAGGAGCTTTACAGGAGTACACTGCTGCTCTGATATGATCATGACATCATTAACATAACATAAAGAATCAAAAAATCAATAGCTTGCTGAAGCCCAAAATTAAGGCCAGGCAGTGTTATACCATATCTTTAAATATCTGAAAGAGCAACTTGTCTCTGTCATGTCAGAGCTATTTGCAGATGAAACATCTCTCAGAAAGTAGATGGGAATTTGCTGGTCCGCCTGTCACTCCTGCAGCTATCCCCTTGGGATACTTGGCATGAAGGTTAGCTCACTTTTTCCACCAGTGTGGACACAAACAGAGCAGAAAATCTGATCAGGATTACATTGGCATAACCCTGGAGGGACTCCAGAGCAGGCACGGGGTCACTGCATTGGTAGGCAGACAGACATATCTCTGCAGGATGGAAACATGGACAAGGTGTCTTCCCCCGTTGACTTGATTTACATTTTATGGTGTTAATGTTAGGGAGTTTCTTTTGCCTAAGGACACTGCAAATCTTCTGCCTGCATTGGAAAAAAAAGAAATGGAGCTAGGAGAGGCTTTCAGAAGGACTAGCAGAGCTGCTTGGGCAAGACAGGACTGGCGTGAGTCTCAATGAGTGTAGAAAACAAAGGTGGTCAGAGGTAGGACCGCTGTTTGTGTGGATTTAGGGATTAAATGCCTACGAAAGAGAAAGGATGTTTAAGATGTGGATAGTCTTGGCCCAAGAGGGAATGCATAGAAACTGAGCATTTAGTGTGTAAGGTAGAAGAAGGTTTCTGGCTGGGAGGAGAATGAGTGTCTGAAGTAATCTTCCACTGGGATTAGTGAGTGCTAAAAATATAGCTGGTTTTATGATAAAGCTTGATAACAATTCTGTATAAGCTACTATGGAGGGGCTGCCTGCAGAAGCACTAAGTGAATCAGGCGGTCCTTTCCACCTCTCTGCTTTATGTGTGGGAAAGCTAGAGTCGGTTTTCAGCTCTGCTTAGGACTCTGTGACCTGCCAAGTCTGTATATGTATGTGTCTCTATATAGGCTGGGTGCTGAGACCCCATTACAGCCCAAGGAGATCCTGCTCCCCATCAGTACAGTCAGTGGAGGCTAAAGAGAGACACAGCTCACCCTAAAGTAGATCTGAGGCTCCATTCAGTTACCGAAACATAGGCATTTGGTGGTCTTTTTTCGCTTTGACCAAGTCATCCATAGGTCCTGTGTCACAGTTGCCAGCCCCAGGTGGCTGTCTTGGATCCCCTATATGTGGTCCACAGAACAGAGCCCTTGTGTTAGAGCAGGTGAACCAGTTCTCTGGGCTCTTCTGACTGTATTGAATAAATCCCTCGCCTAGGGAGCTCAGACATCAGCTCACACACCTAAAGATTGACACATAAATTTAAGAGCCTCAACCTACCATCTTAATCCCACCCCTGCTACCTCTGGACCTCAGATTTTCCAGCTGATACCACATTCCTAATGCTTCTTTGGTTTGCCAAATCTCCAGGAAGAGAGTGGGGCTTTGGATCATGGCACAGACCATCACCTTTTGCCCCATAGGCAGATGTTATGTGGGTGCAAATGGTATTGGCAGCTCATGGTCCTTAGGGAGAAGTGTTGGGGTTTGGTATCAAGATGATCAGATTGGAAGAACTTGAGGTGACAGGGAAATTCACTGATGAAACTTGATAGAGCAACATGATAGAGCAATCCCTCCATCAGGTTAGAGGGAGAGATGCTCCCTTAACGGCAAATTTAAGAGGAAGGAACACCTCGTAACATGTGGCTAACAGTTGGAGAAAGGATGAAGAACCACATAAATAAGATGCCCCCCTAGATAATATCCATGTGGCCCCTCGCACCAAGGACATGGTCTTCAGGTGCAGAGATCACAGGTGGCAGAGAGAAATGCCGGACGGTAGGAGATTTGATCAGCAGGTAAACATGTAGCTGTGTTTCTGAGGACAACGAGGAATGATCAGAGATTTACCTGCAAGGTAGAGATATGACAGATCCCATGGGGCATCCAGACAGACTCCAACGGGAGGAATCCTGGGGTCCTGGTCCACATAATGTATATTTGTAGTGGTAAATAAACCAGTTCCAGGGAATGTTATTAGGCACTGGAAGACAACTACCTATGCTGCAAAGTTATTAAAACATAGTTTGGCTTGGGCCAGCTATCACTCCTTCAAACAATTCCTGGACATGTTTGGGAATTAAATGGGTCGGGGAGGATTTCCACTAGGTGTTTTGGAAGTTAATAGAGTTCAATAGCATGAATGTGATCAGACCATGTCATTTGGCCCCAGGATCAGAGAATGTTTCCTAGTATTGTTTAATACACTAATGGGATGTTGCCACAGCTCCCAGTTGCAAGGAGACGGTAGGAGGAAAATCCTGAAGGAAAGACACAAGCTGTTAAGATAACAGGCTAAAAATGAGGACTTTCATAGAAGGATTTTCTCAAATGCAAAACCAGGCACAGAGGCAGTGTTCCAATGCATGCTTAAGAAAACAGAGTAGGAAAAGTTTATAAGGAATAAGGAAACCTTTTCAAAGAATGGGAGCTGACGCAGGAAGGAACCTGGCGGTTGCCAGTTAAATAAAAATCAGATGAGAAAGAGGTTTGAAGGTTGAAACTCATTTTCTAAAGGTGAAGTCATAATACGTCTTTATCCTTTAAAAGTGGTTGGATTGGAACTTGATAAAATTCAGGTAAGAAACAGCAAAAATCAGTTCCAACAAACGCCCCTGTTAATCAGGGCACATGAAAATAGGCAATCAGACAAAATTAAATATATACTTGCTCCTGTGCACATGCTAGTAGTCTGATTTAAATGAAGATGCTAATGGGATACACACCCCAAAACCTTGATAGAAGGAAGCTCATCTGTGGCATAAATCACACAGGAACAATAAAGGAGGCCAAAATAGTAAAGAAATGGCTTTTATGTTAAAGGAAATGTAAAATCAAGGAAAGAAAATAGGGTCAATCTGTGCACAAGTGACAAGGTATCCCTAGGGAAGGGAACGGTGTTAAGGCTGGTTTATTGACCACTTGAAGATGGTGAAAGTGACTGTGTGTGACATGCTGAGAGAAATTCAAAAGGTTAGGAGGGCAGAATATGCGGTAATGAGAGACTTCAAGTGGCCTTGTATGCACGGAGCAAATGTCACAACACTTGGAGCTCATACCCGTAAACCCACTAAAAGAGAAAAAAGTCTGGATTCACTCTCAGGATTTACTTGCAGGATGTGCTGCAGGGCACAGCTATCAATGCATTGCTCTGTAAGAGTGACCACGTGGTACTCAAATTCAGTGTCCTGTAGAAGCAAAATAAAATAAATAAATAAAAATTACACTGAAGTTCAACTTCAAAGTGGAAAAACATAAAAATGAGGAAGCTTGTTAAAAGGTGCAGCCGCAAGGGTAAAGTGCTTCATGGTATCCTGGAGACTGCATAAAGATATCATGTAAGAGGCTTATTGTGAAGTTATATGACCTATGAAAAAAGACCTGAAAGACAGTAAAAGCAAATGAAAAAAAAAATTTAAAATGCCTGCTTAGACATCAAGGTAAAGAGACACTATTCAAAACTGGAAGTTGTACTCAGAGGAAAAAAATAAAAAAGATGACTAACTCTATGGTGCGAATTGCAAAACAATCATCAGGCAGCCCACACAGGAAACACAATGCTAACCTCATAAAAATGAATGATTAAAATTTAACAAGGTCCCCCCCCGAAGTTTACTTTTTAAAGGACACATGGTGTCTGAAGTGTCTGCCACTAAAGGTTTAGTAAAAAATGCTTTTAAAGCATAAAAGGGATATTCACTGAAAGGTCTTTAAGAAACTCTGATATAAAATTGCCGTGTTGCACCTCATTGCTTACATTGGCCTTGATACTGGAGGAATGACAGGTGGAAAACGTATCATCTTTTTTTTTTTAAGTTGGACTCGCGAACGGTCCAAGAACTAGAATCCAGAAATCTGACTTTTTTTACCTGTCAACTTGGTTGAACCATGATTAAGAATAGACTGAAAAAAAAGCATATGACATGCTGGGGGAGAGGGGTGGGTGTCACAAGTCTGTTATTGTTCTTTAAATAAATCAAAGTCCATGTGATATGGATGATGTGGTTAATACAGAAGAATTAATACTTTTCCCATAGTGAAGAATTTAAACTATGCTGTCATGGGACAGGAAGAAGAGTCTTCTGATAGATTAGCAACCAGTTCAAAGATGGGAAATCAAGATCAGGAATAAAGGGTTATGAGGCGGGGAGGGAATACCCAGGGGGGTCCCATGGGACCACACGTGTTTGGTGTATTTATAAATGAGTTAAAATGGATAAGGAGTGAAGCAGAAAAGGTAACTGGTGATAGAGTGTTTTTCAGGGTTGTCAAAAATAAAAAAGTCCGCAAGGAGTTGTAGAAGAAATATACCAAACCGAGTGTCAGGGTCATAAAATGGCAAGTGTAGCTCCGGGCTGATGCGTGCAGGGTTAACAAGCAGAGGTGGCAGACGGCTGTACCTCCAGGTGTTCAGGGGCTGGCTGCAGCGAAGGAGGTGGTGAAGTCAGCCTGGGTAATTCTCTACAAACCTCAAACAATACGTACAATGCGAGGCATGTTTTGGAAGTGAATGGGGAGCACAACAGAGAGTATCATTACGTGGCGATCCGCGGTGCTCTCCCATGCTGCGTACACTGGGCACTTTTGATCATGTAGAGTTAAAATGAATATAGTCGACCCAGGAAGGCCGTGGGAAGTGTGGGAAGCAGGAACACGGGTTTCTAACTATCTTTGTACAAGGAGAGATTGTATGACTTGGCAATTTTCATCTTAAAAGAGAGATGACTGAGAGGGCTATAATACATCCAGGCAATCATGAGTGTAATGAAGAAAGTGAATAGGAGATGATTACTCACCTTTTCTCATAACACAAGATGTAGGGAACTTTATATGAGATTATCAAGTGGAATATTAAAACAAACAGAAGAAAGGACATTTTCATATAAAGTATCATTCATCTGCGCAACATTGTGAAGCACATTACGGAGGCCAGAAATACAACTGTCTGGAAAGCAATTAGACAAATTAATGAAAGAAAGATCTGTTGAGAGCTGTTCAATACAATGACATCACTGCAGGCTCCAGGTCAGGCAGTCCCCATGTCATTGCTTGCTGGAAGCTGGGAGTTTAAACCAGGAGAAGTTGCACTCTATAATCTCTGTTTTATTGTTTTTTCCACCCAAGTATCTGCTATTGGAGTCAGAGACAGAATGAATGGCTATACGGATATTTGGGCTGAGCTGTTGCAGCCATTTCTATGTTTCTGCATTTTTAAGTGCCGCTCAAGCATCAGTTAGCACATCCCTTAAATAAAGGCCCCCTGATCTGTGGCCTTACTAGCAGGACACCGAGTAATCACAGTGCAGCTGATGTAGGGTGTGATGAGTATCTTTGCCTTGCCCGCCCAGCCAGGATGTGTCTGGAAGCCCTTTGCAGACATGCAGTCATTAAACCGCTCTTCACCCTGCCCAGCGTGCCTTGGAGTTGGCTTTGGCTCTGATGTTGGCATGGCTGGCCGGTTTGGCTCTGTGGCGTGGTGTTGGAGCAAGACAGTGTTTGGCAATTGCCCCGTGCTGCCTGGAGCGGGGGGATCTCTTCCATTCAGCCATCCCGTGGTCCTGCTCAGAAACTCCCGTCTCCCTCTCACCAGCTGTGGCTTTTGTTAGACAGCAGTCCAGCGCCAGGCTGAATTGTGTTTGATTAACTCAGTAACTGCATGAAGGGGAAGCCAAGATCGTTGCAGAAGCCTTTCAGCAGCAACAGCGGGGAGTCCAAATACCCATTAAAATGTGTGCTCAGCTCATCTCGAGTCAGTCATTTTTGCTGTCTCCCTCCGTCTCGTCCTTTGTTTTCTTGCCTTTGATTGCAGTTGATGAAGTTTGTATCAGTGTTGTCATGGTGAGTCTATTATGAAGTGGTCTTTTCCCTGGAGACCAGGCATCAGGATTCCTGGTTTCCGTTTAAAACTCTGTCACTGAGGCACGATGGGCAAGTGATGTTTCTTCTGTAGATCTCAGGTTCTACATTCTGAAAAATGGTGACTCAAAACTTTTACTTCCTTCAGGCATACAGGGAGGACATGTGCTGGATTTATGGATTTCCTCTGGATGTGTGATGGGTGATGCTTTAAGGATGGATTCTGAATGACAACTTTATCCGCTCATCTAAACGATTCCAGTGTGAGGTGTGTCAATGTCACAGCCATAAGCTGGTCTAAAATCCGGCCTGCCAGTCATTGTGACAAGGTCGTGAGAAATAGGAGGGTGGAGAAATCCCTGAGCTACACACAGTCTTCGAGGAATTACTGAGTGGATCCTTCTGGATCGGAGACTTACTTCCTCCTAGATTAGAGAAATACCTGAATATGGATGTTAGTGCATCTCACCTTGTCATGTGAGAGCTGTGCCCCTTGTGAGCTCTGGGGTGGATAGACTGGTTGAGTTGGTGGGCATCCATTCTGGTCAGACGGGGAATAGAGGAAGAGTTATTTTAACAAGATAGGTTTCTTGTGTCAAAGAGGGGTCTGACTTGCTGCTGCTGGCTCCTCTTTCACAGCTACCTCCAGGCATCAACTTCTTGGTACTGAGGATCCCCTTTCTTTGCATGTGATAATAGCTAAAGATTTGAGTGTGAAAGTAAGGGAAGAAATCTATAAACTAAACACAAACTGGGATTGTGCTGTGTCTGAAGGGATGGAGGAAAGCTGAATGGAAAAAAACCCAACCTCGTAGCAGGAGAGAAATAGGCATTGCCTGCCTGCATCACCCAGCACCTACAGTCCCTGTAACTGATACCATGGACTTTCATCCTGTGTTACAAGAAAAGCTCCCTAGCTGGAGTGTGTTTCTCAAGATGCACCATGATTATTGCTCCAAAGCAGTTAAGTTTTTAACCGTCTTTGAAGCTGTCTGACTCTCTCTCCTCCGCCTCCACACAGGTCCATATATGTGTCATTGCAAACTGGTGCTATCACTCATCTGATGATATACTGATTTCTACTCTGAATTTTGCAGCATATGTGCCTTGTGCCTGGGGAAGGAACTAGGGCTCCCTGTGTCTGGCTGATCTTCCGAGTTCCTCCATGTCCTCCTTTGCGAGGCCATGGACAGAATTCCCTAATCCCTTTCTTTAAATATCAGTATACCCATGAAATTGGAGGGGACAGTTCAAGGTTATTACAGAAACACAAGAAATAAAATTCGTATTTCAGGGGCTGTTTGCAGACCAGAGAGTAGGATATTGCTGGGTGGGAAAACAGATTTGCTTTCTCACAAAGTGCTGGTCCAACTGATGCTTCTTTAGAGCAACACCAACAAATCACTACATGGGTGCTGCACATATTTTAATTAGATATTGAATCATTGACTAGAAATGAGGCCTCTACATATATCTGAGGTCAGCATCCCCCACCCGGTGTGCCTGAGCTGGCTGCTTCAGTGAAGGCAGAAGGTCTGTACCTGCCCATGACCTTCCTCTAATTATTTGGAATCCATATTATGGACCTTGCTGCACAGCACAGCCAATGCCAGGTGTTCAAATTAATAAGCTGAACCAGGTTTTCTGATCAGTGCTCTGGGCTGTTTGCCATTCCTTTTTCTCCTCGACATCTGATAAAATAACCCAGGGCTTTGGTCAAAGGTATTTTGCATGCATGCTATTGATAGCACTTTGGAAGTGTGGGTTTTTTTCCTACTGGGAAAGAAAGAAAAAAATGGGGAAAATGGATCAAGTCAGGGAAAAAAGTAATGAGAAAGTTGATGTCGGGGGAAGACAGTTTCTAAAGGTGATCACAAGCATCCACCGGAGATCAAGGTCTAGTTTACAGCAGTGCTGGTAATTTGTAGTTTTGGTGAACTGAAAATACAAGAAGATACAGTGCTAGCAAGATTTTAATCCATACCAGCACCCATTCAGCCATGGGATGAGCAAGAACAACTCCCCAGCTACTAGCCATTTGCCCATGAGTCTGAATAAAGTCCTATTTAATAGCAGGCTGTGCATGTCATCATGATGGCCAAAGTAGCTAAATCCACATACTGCAGGTAAAGCAATTAACAGGTTAGTGGAGGGAGGATCAGTGTGGGACAGGGATTCTGCAGAGTGGCTTATTGGAAGTGAACTGGCAATGACCCGTCACCTGAGACTGCCATCAGGGAAATCCCTGACGTGGAGATTCATTTGCTTGTGGAGTGCTCTACCTAATAGAAGAGGCAGAAACACATCAATAAGGCATGTAAGAGAGGACTGGAAAACAGCCTGTAGAAGATGCTTGAAAACATACACAGAGCAGAGGGAGTGAC